>NC_138898.1:17133662-17638133 GCF_965194825.1 Balaenoptera physalus
ATTTGCAAGTTTAGAGGAGCCCCATTTCTACATTTCTACATTACCCATCAATAGTTCCTGGCACTCTTTGGTGTTGGATAGATTGAATTTGTCTTCCAGGATGGGTACGTGTTTGTTGAAGGGCTGCTCGCAGTGTTCCCACCATTTTGCCTTCCAGCCAATCAAATAAAAATCATCCACTCATGGATTTGAAAGAGATATTAGATGTCATCATCTCATATGCTGCTAGAACGTGCTGGTCCTCTATTATCAGAGTGTGGGTCTAGTTTCCGTTCAATCAGTAGATGTCATTTGGATTTCTTTGTTGCATCCTCATCTACACGTGAGGACATGTTTCCATTCAAGTGGATTAGAAACTTCCCATCTGGATTGGAAGCGAGGTCAGAAGTGAATGTCTTTTTCAAGGAAATGTTAAATATCTTGGCTGGTGATGAGACGATGTCCCCTGGGCATTGAACTGTGACATGCAAATGAGTTTTTATTTTTTAAACAGATGCTATGGCTGACTCTGTTAAGCATGAAAGTCTGATAACTAGGAGCTCATTTCAAGAGCTGTTTGCCCACTCCAGGAATAATTAGCCTGACCTGTTTCTCAAGGTGATTAATTCTCAGAGTACAAATTTTTCTCAAGATCAATTTATTCTTTTCCTTTCCAAATGAGAACTTGCGCTCTCCAGCTCTCTGCTCTTAAGGTCCTAGCTCTCACTGGATTGTTTTTTTCTTCTTTAAACAGTCTACTGTTTAAAGCAGAACACAGAACTGAGATCTCTAGCAAAGGACTAAAAGATGCGAACCTATTGATCTTCAGCAAAGAACCGAAGCAGTCCCATTGTGGGACCGCTCCCCAGGAGTGGTCAAACAGAACAGTGTGAACAGGGAGTCACTCCCGTGGCTTGTGTGGTTACCCTCTGTGCCCTGACTACATGGAGGGTCTCAGTTACCTGCTAACTCTGGTCCCCATGTGCCTTCTCTACCTCTTACCCTGACTCACCCCATCCACGTTGTAACTTGTGCTCCTCTGCCCTCCTCAGCTTTCTGTTTCTTCTTTTCCAGCCATTCCCAACAACTGAGACAGAGTAGGTGCTTCATAAATATTTGATGGATTTGCTGTTGGATAAACATTTGTGTCTCTCGTGTTACTGAATTTCTCCCCTGCCACCCTTGTCGGTCTTGATCTGGGGGGCACTGCCCAGGGTGGGGCTTGAGTTCCTGGGGTCAGTGCAGGAGTGGAGTGCGTTTCCCGGATGCCAGGAGATGTGAAGTCAGAAAAGGAGGCCCGGCACGTCTGAAGGCAGATGTCTCTCCACTGCTCCCAGCCCCACCCAAAGCACCCTCACTTCTCACCCCCAGGTGTCTACACAGGTTTCCTAACTGACCTCCCCACCTCTTCTCTTGCTGCTCTAAAATCACTTCTTGGGAGAACCCAGAGTGATTTTTTTTTATAAATGTTTTCTTGAAATATGCTATATATACAGAAATGGACGTGTCTCTTAAATACACAGCTTGATGGATTTTCACAAACTGAAGACAGCCACATAAACAGCACCCTGGTGAAGAAATAGGATGTTGTCAGCAGGCTAGATGCTCCTGTCTGTCCCTTACTAGTCACTATTCCCCCTAAGGCTAACCACTGTCCTAACTGTGGGGTGACTTTTAAACTAATCAACCAGATGTAGTCACTTTCCTACTTAAAACTCTCCAATAACTTCTTGTTGCTACTCAGCTAAAAGTCAAACTTTTTACCGTTCTGTATAAGACCCTTGCCTTCATTCCCAACTCATCTCCCACCTTTCTCCTCCTTCTGTCTCTATTATCCAGCCACTGGTCTCCCTTTAAATTCCTAGAAAGTGCCAGGTTCCTTTTTAGCCTCAGGGCCTTTGCACATGCTAAGCTCTCTGCCTGGAATGTTGTTGCTCCAAGTCCCTTCGCCTTTCAGTCCTTAGCCTAAATGCCATCACCTTAGTGAGGTCTTCCCCAACCTCCTAACCTAAACCGGCCTTTCTCGACTCCCCCTCTGTCACATCTTCTGTCTTTTCCTGTACTGACTTATCACTGTCTGTAATAGCTTGGATTTTTTGCTTGTTACTTGTCTTTTCCGCTTAAACGTCTGCCCAAGTGAAGGGAGGGACCAGGTCTGGCTTGTTCATTGCTGTATTCTCAGCTTCCAGCCCAGAAGGTGATTAATAAATATTGGATGAAAAGAATTAGCACAAATACACTGAGTAGGAATGCTGAGTCTTGAGGGACCCAAGGCAGGGAGTGAAGGAAGGTCCCATAGGTAAGAGCTCAGAGGTGTGAGAGTCCCTGCCAGGCTCCTGGTGGGCACCTGTGGTTCCTGAGCCCTGGATGTGTTTGAGACCTTCATGTCTGGCCCGTTTCGAATAGCATGGGCTACCCGTTTCCATCTAAGCAATCAGCAAGAGGACTGGGCCCCAGATCCATTTTGCCGTGTGGGAGGTTCATCTGGCCACAGTCTGCTCTGTGTGTGTGTGTTTAATTGAAGAATAGTTGATTTACAATGTTGTGTTAATTTCTGCTGTACAGCAAAGTGACTCAGTTATATATATATACACACACATATATATTCTTTTAAATATTCTTTTCCATTATGGTTTATCCCAGGACATTGAATATAGTTCCCTGTGCTATGCTGTAGGACCTTGTCCATCCATTGTATATGTAATGGTTTGCATCTACTAACCCGAAACTCCCAGTCCATCCCTCCCCCGCCCCACCCTTGGCAACCACAAGTCTGTTCTCTACGTCTGTGAGTCTATATCTGCTTCGTAGACAGTCTGCTGTGTTCATCATCTTCCTCTATAAGGCACTTTGGGCCCTTTCCCATACTGTCCTGATGTTGTCATTCACAGGACTACAGTTCCTGCATAATGACACTTGCTTCCTACCATTGCTTTCTTGTGTACCGAAGAGTAAGGAAAACAGCAGAGAAAGGGAAAGAAAAAAAAAAAGGAAATAGAAAAACTCATTGAGGGCTTGACTTCCTTAGCTAATTCCTCAGGTATGGCCATTCAGTTACTGTGGGGTGGTGAGGTCTGGCCTTGGAATTTAAGTGACTTTATCCTAGATTGGTGCCAGAGGCAGTGCGTATGGCTAATGCATTTCTTATTACTTTAAAATAGAGACTTAAAGAAGATAAGGTTATTTGCATTTCTTAGAAGGCTTTTTATATTTTAGACCTTAAAAATTCTGTTTTGATTGTCCCATTGCATGGCTCAGAGCAGTGATTTTAGCACCCTTAAAATGGTGCGTATGGTAAGATGTCTATTTTGTTTTTTACACTGTTGGCTTCAAGTACATTGTACCATCCCCCATGTCCCCAGAATGCTGTGGAGTTTGGAGTGTTTTTTTTCTTTTTTTGAAGAGGTCTTCATAAGCAGATATTGGCATCTCTTACAGGACCCTCAGGAGAGGAGATTTCTGATCTGTCCTTAAACCCTCACCCCAACTCTGTCAAGTCAAGGTTTTGGTTAGCTAGTGCTGTGTAACAAATCCTTCCAGAATTTAATGACTTAACAGCAATGTATTATCGTCTCTCACGGAGCCGTGGGTTGACTGGACTCCGCTGGGCCATTCCTTCTTCAGGCCTGTTCTGAGATTATAGTCAAATGGTGTTGGGACTGGAGCCATTGGAAGACTCAGCTGGGCTGGCTGTCCAAGATGGCTCCCTCCCATGAAGGGCAGTTGATATAGGACATTAGCTTCAGATTATCCAGAGTCCCCACAAGCAGCTTCTCTGTGTGGCTCAAGCTTCTCACTGCCTGTGACTGAGACACCAGTGTTCCCCGAGGCAGGGAACACAAGATGCCAGACCAGTTAGGAGCTGTGCCTGGAGCCGGCACACGTTCCTTCTGCCATATTCTACTGGTCAAAGTAGTCAGAGGGTCCCCCCTCTTAGATTCAAAGGATGGAGGTATGGACTCTGCCTCTTGATGGGGGAGTGTCAGGATCGCATTGCAGAAGGTCATGTGACACAGGAGAGATGGTTGCAGCCTTCTTCGCAGAGTACAGTCTGCCACACTTCTTGACCATTTCTTCAGCTTTCCCTGCCTGCAGTTCATCCAAAAGACAGTCGGCCTTGAGAATGATTCTTTATATGGAGCAGTTGCTAAGGACCCCTGACATTTTAAAAAAATTAATTAATTAATTTTATTTGTTTGTTTATTTATTTATTTATGGCTGTGTTGGGTCTTCGTTGCTGTGCGCCAGCTTTCTCTAGTTGTGGCGAGCGGGGGCTACTCTTCGTTGCGGTGTGTGGGCTCTAGGCGTGCGGGCTTCAGTACTTGTGGTGCATGGGCTTTGTTGCTCCGCAGCATGTGGGATCTTCCTGGACCAGGGCTCGAACCCGTGTCCCCTGCCTTGGCAGGTGGATTCTTAACCACTGCGCCACAAGGGAAGCCCCCCTGACATTTTTAAGGTATTATATAAACAAATATAAAAGATGACAGATGAAGATGCCATTTCTTTCCATACTTCACACACACACACACACACACACACACACACACACACAACCCCCCCCCCCCCCCCAATGTTAAGAGTTTTAAAATGTTTTTCTGGAGTTTTGTAACCACTGTGTAGGAACCGAGTTCCTGAAGATCCTTCCCTTTACTCTTTGCATTTAGATAATCCTCCTGAGTAAACCTGTTTTCATTTCTGCTGGCATCATGTAATTGTGACATTGATCCTTTAGGTTGAGAACAAAGTGCCTGTTAATGCAGCTGAGTCCATCTGCCTGTTGAGACATTAACCATGAACTTGATGTTAAATGATGGTCGTTTTTATTTTTTTCTATGACATCATTTATTCCAACTTAAAAAAAAAACAACCCAATGGAAGATGGTGTCTTGTATTTTACTTTATTCTTTTAGTCAGACGATGTGGAACTCTTCAAGCTGTATTGCTGTGTTAGCTCTCAGGAGAGGTTAGTCAAGCGGATTGGTAAATGCATGTTTTCTTTTCCTTGCTGCCTTTTTCTTTCAGCAAACTTTTCTAAAGATGATGAATAGCTGGGAAGATGAAATGTCCACCCTCTGCAGACTAGCTGTCTCCCTCACACCCCTCCCTGCATATCAATCTGAGACTATTTTCCCCACTGGCTTGACCCTGCCTGAGGTTTTGAGCCCTCTGTTGGCATCTTCTTTTCACTTGAAAATCCTTTAAAGCAGCCTGCTTCCCTTTCCCCCTTGAAGTTGAAACAGAAAGGTTAAAATAAAAAATTAAAAAAGTATATTTTAAATTTAATTTTAATTTTCACTGTCTCCACACATATATCTCTTTCTTAACTGGAAGAAATCTTGGGGGGAGGAATGTTAACCCTTTATCTCCTTTTTAAAAAATTTTAAATTTTTATTGGAGTAGAGTTGATTTACAATGTTGTATTAGTTTCTGCTGTACAGCAAAGTGAATCAGTTATACATATACATATATCCACTTTTTTTTAGGCTCTTTTCCCATATAGGTCATTACAGAGTATTGAGTAGAGTTCCCTGTGCTATATAGTAGGTCCTTATTAGTTGTCTATTTTATATACAGTAGCGTGTATATGTCAATCCCAATCTCCCAGTTTATCCCTCCCCTTTCCCTCCGGTAACCATAAGTTTATTTTCTACATCTGTGACTCTATTTCTGTTGTGTAAATAAGTTCATTTGTACCACTTTTTTAGATTCCACATATAAGCAATATCATATGATATTTGCCTTTCTCTGTCTGACTTCACTCAGTATGACAATCTCTAGGTCCATCCATGTCATTGCAAATGGCATTATTTCCTTCTTTTTTATGGCTGAGTAATGTTCCATTGTATGTGTGTACCACATCTCCTTTATCCATTCATCCTGGCTATTGTTAATAGTGCTGCAGTGAACATTGGGGTGCATGTATCTTTTCAAATTATGGTTTTCTCCAGATATATGCCCAAGAGTGGGATTGCTGGATCATGTGGTAGTTGGTTTTTATTTTTTCAAGGAACCTCCGTACTGTTCTCCATAACATTTATTGTTGGTAGATTTTTTGATGATGGCCATTCTGACTGGTGTGAGGTGATACCTCTTTGAAGTTTTGATTTACATTTCTCTAATAATTAGTGACCTTTATCTCCTTTTCGATGTTGTACAAAACTTGTGGGCTCAGAAGCATGGGGCTGGAAGGGATCTTGGGAGAACCAGACTCAGCTTTGATTTGATTGATGAGGCCCAGAGAGAACAGGTGTTGGCTTAGAGTTGCCCAGCCATTTAGCAGCTGTCATGCTGTGTCCGCTGCACGAGGCTACTGTGTTGCCCTGTCTCTTGTCTGGTCTGGGGCAGCCTTGGCTTACCCAGGCGCATTCTGTCTAGGATGGCCTCTCCACTGACCTGCATCTCTTTTCTGGTTCTTTAGCATCTTTGTGAACAGAGGACCTCACTTATATCCAGTGCCCTGGACGTTAGAAACTAGCACCTGGTGTGCTAAAAAATAAGTTAGTTTGAAGCTAGACTTTCTCGTAAGAATAGAGTCCTTTCCATCCAGGGTCAAAGAAAGGAACAGCTGTAACTGAAATCCTGCCATGAGCCATGGTTTTATGCTATCTTATTTAACATTTATTTTCACTTTGCCCCTTTGCATTACTTAAAGGATGCAAACATCAAGAATGAGGTTTGGGCTTCCCTGGTGGCGCAGTGGTTGAGAATCTGCCTGCCAATGCAGGGGACACGGGTTCGAGCCCTGGTCTGGGAGGATCCCACATGCCGTGGAGCAACTAGGCCCGTGAGCCACAATTACTGAGCCTGCGCGTCTGGAGCCTGTGCTCCGCAGCAAGAGAGGCCGCGATAGTGAGAGGCCCGCGCACCGCGATGAAGAGTGGCCCCCACTTGCCGCAACTAGAGAAAGCCCTCACACAGAGACGAAGACCCAACACAGCCAAAAATAAATAAATAAATAAAAACCCAAAAGTTAAAAAAAAAAAAAAAGAATGAGGTTTAACGGGAGTCTGTAAGAAAGGGCAGAGAAGAGAATGAACTCCTGGTAGGATCAGTTATACTACTGGCCCTCTTGAAGGGAGGTGAGTAGGAGGGATATGAGGCTGGAAGCATCTGGTTCCGTCTGTATAGACCAGTGGGACAAACTTAGCGTGCGTTGGAATCATCTGGAGGGTTCATGAAAGCAGATTTTTGGGTTCCACTGCCAGGGTCCCTGATTCTCAGTAGACTTGAGATGGGGCCTGAGAAAGTGCATTTCTAACATGCTTCTACTGCAGGCTTTGAAAAGGGGGTCAAGCCCCTTTTCCTGTGGCCTTGACCACACCCTCCTTTCCTCTGGTCACCTGGCAGAGTTCTCAGACCTCAGATGGCTGGATGCAAGTTTCTCTTGCAGTGCCTGCTTTTCTTCTTGGTAAGAGGGCCTTGGAAATGAGGACCTCCTTTGATGTTTTGTGTCCCTGAATGGCCAGGTACTTGAAAATAGTAGTGCATGGGAGAAACAATTAGAGGATGATTTGAAGTAGGATGTAATTAATCTGCAGAAGCCACCACACTCTCTATGGGGCATCTGCTGTGTGCATCACGTGCGTTATCTATTTAATACTAACAGCAACCTTGCAAGGTGGATGTTGTTATGTTGCCCACGTTTTACAGATGAGGGAAATGAATTCTGCGAAGAGTCTGCCTTAGTGAGTTATAGAGCTGGGATGAGACTCCGTCAGACTGTCTGCCATGTTAGGCTTCTCAGTGATACCCTGCAACCGTTCTAGAAGCCCAGAGAGTAAAGGCATCCCCGGTGTCAGTGACAGCAGCAGTAATAGCAAGCCCCATCTTTTGAACGCCTACTCCGTGCCCCATGCTGTGCTAAGCATTTTACGTATCTCACTGTGTTTAAGCCCCATCACCACTCTGCGAGGAAGGCAGCTATTATTTCTGTTTTGCAGGTGGATAGGGTAGCTTGCCTGAGGTTGGTAAGTGGCAAAGTTGTTTCGACCTGGGTGTAGCAGATTTCAAAGCCTGGGCTCTTAGCTGTTTTGTTACATCGACTGGCTGGGTCACACCTACACCAAGATTTATGCCTGGGACCTTAGGGAATAGTGATGTAGCTGGCGGCCCTGGGGGATTAGGAAGAGTTGAGTTCGGTTTGGACATGCTGAGTTTAGGGAAATTCACCAAAATCTCATCAAAGGCCCTACTGTGTCTTGTGCCAGGAGTTGTGTTCGAGATGATGGTGGGAAAGGGTCAGACTCCTAATACTGACATTTTTAGAGCTTTATTCTGTGACCCGGGACTGGCCATTTAAACAGTAGATCTTAGCATTGACTTCAAAATGACGATCATCTTTCTTTATTTCTGATGCCTCACTGCAGAGCAGTGAAGTTTAAGTTAACCTCTGGAATTTATGAAAAGTGCTAGAAAAGTCACAGAGTGTCATTATGTGTGGCGAACACACATGTTGTTTAAAGTGTCTGCTCTCCATGCATTGCTGTGATGTTTGTTTTCTACAGGATATTAGATGAGAGATAGGAGTTAAATTCTTACTGTGGTGGACGTTATTTCCTAAGAGGAGTTGAAAATAAATCCAGAATAGGCTTTTCATCATTATATCACTGTTTCTTAAGCGTTTTCCCCCCATTATTACTCTCCTAAGGAGCCTTTTCAGATTTTTTTTTTTTTTAACCAATCCCCCTTCTCCATGAAATTAAATGGAATAAGATTTTGAGCTTTGGAAGAGCCACAAATTCTTGTAATATCTAAGACTATTTAGATAGTATTAGACTATCTAATAGTCTAATTAGACTTTGGGGGTGACACTGTCCTCCCACTGAGGGTGCAGGATTTGTACAAACCTTGTAAAATTAAAGAATGGAGTGTCCAGGTTGGGATTTCAGGGCAGGAGTGGAAATCATTCTTTCCCATGCTTTGTTTAGCCTTTGCTTTCATCTCAAAAGGCTCTCAGTAAGGCTTCTGAAATTTGCCTCTTGCTGTCCCAACCAGGGCATCTTTATCAAGAGAGTGGGTACCTGCTGCAACTACACTCCTGGAGTGTTTAACTCCACAGGGCCGATTATCTGGCTCAGAGTCTCCACCAGTGACTTTGTAGGAAGGTGGGCCCTGATTGGTGGTGGAGGGAGGGGTGGGCTCTAAATGGTGAGAGCCATGGGGCCAGACCCTGTCCTCTGTGTTGGCTGCTGGACCCGGTCCCAGTGACAAGAGGCCAGTGTTGACTACCACCAGTGGGGACGGAGGGATGTGCAAGCCTTTTGGGGGGGAGGCACGAATTTGTGGGGTTGGTGGTTTGCCAGGCTGGCATGGGTGACGGGGCAGTCAATAGGGGCCGCTTGGTCGAGGAAGCTGACATTTCCTCTCTGGTCTTTCCTTTCTCCCATTCAGTCCTAATCTCATCTCCCCTTTCCCTCCAGCTTTACCTTCCCTTCAGTTACCTTCTTCCCCTTGCCATCATGCCGCCTTCTATGTTGTCTTCGAATTTTTCTCTCTTTGTCTTAGCTTGGTTTTCCCCAAAGCACACCTGGAGGCAAGGATCCAGGTACAAGTAGTTTATTCCAGAGGTGATCCCAGGAAGCACCTGATAGAGCCAGGGGTCAAGAGACAGAGAAGCGAGGAAAGCCCATGAAGAGTGGGTTAACGAGTGGGTTCCTGGTGTGGGCAACTGGAGGGCAGTGCTACTGAAGGCTTTCCAAGAGACTGTGTCACACACACCATCATTACCCAGCAAGGGACGGGGAAGCTGCGATGTTTCTGCATCAGCTCTCAGTTCCGACCTGCTCTGCCCCCATGGTCAGATGCGGGTTGCCATTGGTGTAGACAGGAGGTTTCTGCAGGTGGTGAACTCTGGGGAGCACCAGAGGGAGGTGGGCGGCTGGCTGACACTGCCTGCCATCCTCTGTTCCTCTCTTTTTTTAAAATTATTTTATTTATTTATTTTTGGCTGCGTTGGGTCTTCGTTGCGGTGAGTAGGCTTCTCATTGTGGTGGCTTCTCTTGTTGCAGAGCACGGGCTCTAGGCATGTGGGCTTCAGTAGTTGTGTCATGCGAGCTCAGTAGTTGTGGCTTGCAGACTCAGTAGTTGTGGCTTGCTGGCTCTAGAGCACAGGCTCAGTAATTGTGGCGCACCAACTTAGTTGCTCCGCGGCATGTGGGATCTTCCCGGACCAGGGATCGAACCCGTGTCCCCTGCATTGGCAGGCGGATTCTCAACCACTGCGCCACCAGGGAAGCCCTGTTCCTCTCTTTATCTGACTCATTACATCTTCATGTTGGAACAAAGTAAATATTTTGTTGGATTTATTGAAAATATACGGATGTCTCCTATTCCCAATGTAAAAATTAGGTCAGCTGAATATTTCATTTTCCAGCACTAGTTATACACATTTAAAAAATTGTCTGGGGTCTCACATGGGATGTGTGTGTGCATGTGTTTTATGTGTTTGTGTGTCAATGACCTCCAATGAAAAGCTGGTTATTTTCCAAATTTAAGTATATTAGATATATAATCTGAGACACCTAGCTTACAACTTTGATTCTTTTTTCTCTCCTGAGAATTGCCCCTACTCCCATGGCACTTCCAGGCTGCCAGGGGCAACTGTTACCCAGAGTCAGCCCTATGTAGGCAGTTACACTGAATAATCAGACCCAGAATTCTGAAGTCAGAATTCTCATATTGTGCTCTTCCCCTACTTCCAACACCTAGGTGTCCTTGAACATGTAGATTATGAACTCAGTTTTCTAACCCACCTTTGAAATAGACAAACTATTTGGCAAAAGTAACAGTACCAGTAATGCTTCACCATATAACTTCATTTCATCATTAGAACTATGAGGTCTGCATTAGAATCCCCATTTTACAGTGTAGGAGACTGAGGCTTAGAAAGGCTACGTAGCTTTGTCTAAGGTCATAGCCAGTAAGAGGTGGAGCTAAGATCGGAACCCACATCTGCAGACTCCAGTGCCCCACCCCCCCGTAATGCTATGCTGATTCCCACCATTAAAGTTACAAGTAATCAAGAGCCTGCTATGTGGTTTTTAACGCAGAGTGTTTTGGGTACATTATCTCATGGAATCTACCCATAGCAGATCCTGCGAGGTCTGTTTTATCCTTGTACTATTGAGAAAACTGAGGTTAGGAGAACTTGGATTTTCTTACCTTTGTGTCCTCTAGAGGTAATGATATGTAAATCAGCTTTAAACTTGGTAATGAGTATGCGTGCTTATGTGGCATCAAAACATTCTGATGAAAAGTTAGCCAACGTGTTTTGTCTCTCTGTCACCAGAAATTCCTTCAACCATGTATATTATCTGAACTAGGGGTAAAATTCTTTGGATAATTGGTTGAATCTTTTGCTTTGTCTGGAAATTTCAGTACTGCATCCTTTAACACATTCAGATGCTAGTAACTCCATCCGAGCGTGCGCGTGCACACGCACACACACACACACACACGCACACACACACACACACACAGTCACATGTATATAGACTTGCATGGTAAATGCCATCCTTTTCATATTTTAGCCCATCCTCTCCCTCCTGGAAACCTTCCTGTTTTGTGCCCTTGTGTTGCCTAGATGTGCACCATTTGAGTGCTTTTGTATTGTTTTGTCGTTGTCTGGTTGTGTGTCTTTTTTCCCTCCTAGGCTGTGAGCTCCCTCAGGTCAGGGCCTGGGACAAGAGCCCTGTCTGTCCTTGATAGTAACTCAGGACCTGGAATGAAAGAGACATTTTGTGATAATTTTGGAAAGAAAACTGTGGATGCAGCCCCGAGGCCTGGGGGGAACCTTCAGGTTGTATTTCAAGGTCTGATGTTTTGATGATGCTTGAACTTGCCTCCTTAGTGACTTTTGTTTTAATTCACAGACAGATTCAGGCATTGCCTGCGTTGAAGGCAACTCCATGCTGACCCAGTGCAACGATTTTGCAGTCTGTCTGTATTCTTGAATTTCTAAGGGGGTTGTCCTCACACAGGTAAACCTCTGTGTGATACACATAGGTCTTCCAGGATTGATGCAACTAATGCATAGATACTGAGTCCCTACTATGGCTCAGGCACTGTGTGAGGCCTGTGGGAGCTTGCAAGGTGGGCACACCTTGGTTCTTGTCTTTAAGGTGCCCCAGGCTCATGGAAGAGAAGTCCCAAGACCAGAAATAATGACCCAGTGAGGAAGGATCGAGTTCTGTGGGGATACGGAGAGGGGCGGCATGTCCTGTGGCTGCTGTTGTCTGGGTGAGGGCGGTCAGAGAGTGTTCTTGACTAAGAGCTGTTTGAGCTGGGCCTGGGAGGATTGGATTTGCAAAAATGAGAATGAGACTTTTCAAGCAGGGCAGTTGGGAAACGCTATTTGTGAAGGGGAAGGTTGGGAGGTAGGGATGGAAAATGAATTTAGGCAAACTGTGGGTGTCTCTGAAGGGGTGGGGATGGCTGGGGAAACAAGTTGTCCTGTCACCCGACCCTCCTGGTGCCTTTAGGAAATAAGCCCAGAGCAGGGAGGAGAAAGGCCAGGGGGAGCATCAGACTGGCATAGGCAGACTAATGTATGAGGTCAATCCCTCCTCCCAACTTGCTGTGTGTCCTTCATGAAATGGCTTCCCCTCTCTGATCCATACTTCCTTCTTCTGCGGCTGACAGGACACCATTTTTGACCTACTGACCACACTGGGTGTCATGACATTCAAAGCAGATGGTGGGGCTGAAATTATCTTGTGAACTCTAAGGTTCCACATGCATACAGGAAATCATTACTGTTGTTTTTTTGGACCTGGGGTAGAGAGGATAGATTTAATCATACTTCTCTGCTCGTGGTGTAAAGACTTATCATTATTATTATGGAGAAATGCGTGTGTGTGTGTGTGTGTGTGTGTGTGTGTGTGTCGGGGGGATGCTGTCATGCTGCCTTCACCCAGCACAGACGTGGTGCGAAGGAAGGAGAGGTTTGCGCTGTCTGATTTGGGGACCTTTCAAAGAGCTGGTATAAATCCTGCTTACGCCAGAGTCCAGCTCAGTGAAGGATGCTGCAGGGCTGAATATTAGTGGGTAGCAAGAAGAATACCTGTCAGGATGCATGTAGACAGTTCCCATTACAAGCAGGCCACTGGGTAGGGGAGGGGAATCAAAATACAAAACCACTTAAAAGTTTCTGAAAGCTGGGTGTGCCGTTGCGGAGCATCTAATGTGCTGCTCAGCCCAGGGACCCAGAGTGTGAATACTTAAAACATGGCCTTTGGATACAGTTGCTGTGCTTAGCATTTTCCCTTGAAGTAATTTTTTTGCTTAAACATATAATTTGGTTTGCTTCAAACTGTGGGGTCAGCTTCAGCAGTATTAAGTCGGTTCTTCATCCTCCGAAGGACATATTCCATCAGGTTAGGGACAGATGCTGAGGCTTCAAGGCAGTCTTTGAAGATGCTTGCCCCATAGGGCAAGGGGGCCCTCAAAAAAGGAAAAAAGTCACCTTTTTGAAGAATGGACTGACAGATCATGGAGAGCTTTCTATTTAACAAATGCTTATATTATACCCATGGCGGGGGAATATCCTGTATGCTGTGTTCATATGAATCCATGTGAGCTTTAAAATAACCCTATGAAGTCGGTGCAATTATCTCCATTTTACAGATGAGGAAACTGAGGCAGAGAGGTTGACTAACGAGGCCAAGGTTTGCCACTTGAGACTGGAACCCAGGAAGTCTGGGTCCAAGGTCTGAGTTTATAACTGTTGTGCTGGCTCTCCATGGCTGTAAGCAAAAGGAGTCTTTAACTGCACATGAAAGATTTGATTTTGGCCATCATGGGTCTGCGATAAAGTCCCAAATTTCAGTTTGTCATCAGGCTCCTTGGGGCTTCTTTCCAGCATGGGAGACGGGTGGGCTGGCTGTTTCTGCCCCTGGCTCCGGAATCCTGGAGGGCCCTGCTGTCTTGACCTTCCTCATGTGGCTGGTGGTGGGGAGAGGGGGCCTGGAGGCCAGCCTGGGGGTTGTCTTCAGAAGCCTCCTGGCTCACTGTGCACAGCCCATCACTGCACTGCACCTACATCTTGCATGAATATTAATGTGAGCTAATTTTCATACGAGAAATTCGGGGGCTGTTCAAGCCACACAGAAGACACTTAGGATCACAAAGAGTCCCGTGCTTTTTGCTCTCAGGAGCTGTGGTGTGGCTTTGGCCTTCCAGTCACTGTCTGGCAGTGTGTCGGAGCTATTCTCTTGCCCTCTGGGCTTAGGTGTCTCCCTCTTTGAAATGAATGTGGGGGAAATGATCCTTGCATTCCTTCTGACTCTCAAACTCCGAGAGTCAGGGGAGTTCAGTGTCTACCATCCTGGAGCAGCCTGGCTGCCCGGGGTTTGAATCCCAGCACCGCCCATAACCAGCTGTGTGTCCTTGGGCAGATTACTCAGCTTCTCTGTGCCCCGGCTTCTCCAAATTCACATGGAACCCTGATGGCGTCTTGTCATAGAATTAGCATGAAGATTGAAAGGACGGTGTCTGGTGCAGAGTGAGTGTCTTGCATTCTCTCTCATTAATGTTCATTCTGTGGCCATTAATTTTACTTTCTTACATCATCATCAACTCTGTTGTCATGGCTACCATTTTGAGTGGTGCTTGTGGGGCAGGCGCTCACAGTGACTCTGCAAGATCCCTCTGGTTTAACCTCATTTGCTGAGCCGGGAAAGGGAGCTTGGGCGACCTGCCTGAGGTCACACAGCCTGTAAGCCATGGAGCTGGGGTCAGGGCTGGCCTTTTCCTGACCCACAGCCCACATGCTCTTCATCTCAGCCTTCCTTTCCCGAGATGCCCCGTGGCCCCCTTAGCGGGCTTTGCTTGGAACCAGGGCCCTCCGAGGCCTCTGGGCTGCTGAATCGTATCCTTACGGAGGCCAGAGTTCATCAGTCATTTAGAGAAAGCTGGCTTGCCTGGGGTTCTCTGAGATCCTCCGCAGACGGGTTTATGGTTGTCAAGCCCTCCTGGCTTGGAAGCTTTGGCTTTGTAATTGAATCTCCTCCAAACTTACCTCGGGCCTTCATGCTGATTTATGCCGTCAGGAAGGGGAGCCTGGTGCCTCCAGCCTCCTCAACTGGCAGCCTCCTGCCCTCATCCCTGTCCTGCGGGAGCAGGGGACCTCACCTGGTGCCCGCATGCGGGCCGAGCCATGAGGAGCTGGCCTGCCCCGTTGATGCCCTGGATTCCAGCCCCCGGGGGCTGTGAGGGATTGTCTGGCCTTCTCGGTGCGTCTGGAAGGACGCCTGTTAACGCTCTGGGCAGGCAGAGCTGTGGCTGGGGGAGCCTGCCGGGCTGGCAGCAGGCCAGGAGTGGAGGAAGGAAGCCCTCTGTCTGGAGCTCCCGGGAGGAGGGATGGGGAGCAGGGCCCCCAGTGAGAGGATAAGGCTTCAGTTACCGAGAGGCTCTTCCCGGTGGGCCAGCTCCTCGGCTGTCACTTGTGCTGTCACTCTGGGAATTACAGCCCTTCCTCACACGCTGTTGGCTGGTGGTTTGGCTCACCTAAGGAAGGAGTTTACAGACCTTGCTGGTGGTGTCCGGAAGAGGAGGCCAGTGGTCTGTTCTCCTGCCTGAGGTCAGGTGGGAGGAAGTTTTGAATCTAAAGAGCCAAAAAGGTTTAGGAAAAGAGGAAGAGAGAGAGAAAGGGGGAAAGAGAGAGAGACGGGGGGAGGGGGGAGGGAAAGGAGAGTGACAGCCGGGAGCCTGGAGGGTTTTCAGGGGTGAGGATGGGGGAGCCACACCTACACACCCAGGGCCTCCTGGCCTCAGAGCCCAGAAACGAGAAGGCTGTGGGCCCCGGGCTGTGCGTGTGACCGCAGGTGCTGAATTCTAATCCTGTCTGTCTGGCCACTGACTTTGACAGTCGCTTAGTCTCCATGCTCCTCAGTTCTCGGCTGTAGAGCTGAAAAATAATAACAGTGATTTACCTCTCAGAGCTGGTGGGAGAGATCAGAGTGGCAGGTAACAGGGTGAAAGTACAAGGTATCACGGGGTGTAAATCTGCTTGATAATAGGCCAGTGGGACGGGAGCCGGAGCCTCAGGTGTGTTGGCCGGGCTCCTGTTTGAAACCGGCTTTATCTCTCCCCAAGCAGAAGCAGTTGGCGGGAACGTTCTCTCCCCCAGCTCCCGAGTTGAGGGTGGGATGTCATCTCCAAGGTGCAGAGAGGATGAGAGCAGTTCTGGGCCTCTCGGCACCCTGCGCCCCCCACGAGCTGGCCCTGCTCCCCACTCTGCAAGCTTCCAGGCTGCGGGGCTTCTGCACACCCCATTTCCCTTGCCTGTTACACCGTCCACCCTCAAGTCCTGACTGTCCCTCAGAGCATGCCTCCAGCATCTTCTCCTTCTGGAAGTCGCCCCTGATGACCTGCTCTCCTCTTCCTCGGTGCTTGCTGTACCCTTCTGTTGGCCTGTTCACAGCTGGTAGATGACCTGCCTGTAACATTCATTCAACAAACATGTATTAAGCATTTATTGTGTGCAGACCCTGTTCTAAATGCTGGAGATGCAACCACGAACTAGACAAAGACCTCAGGCAATAAACACCTAAAAAGATAAATAAGCAAAAGAACTAGGGTTGCAGTGAATTCTCTGAAGGAAAGGAACACATGATGGGAGAATCCTGGGGATGGGACTCCTTTTGGATGGTGGTGTTTGGGAAGGGCTTCACTGCAGAAGTGGCATTTAGGCTGAATCCTGAAGGATGAGAAGGAGGAAGGATTGCTAAGAGTCTGAACAGCATTCCAGGAAGGGGGAACAGCAAGCATGGGGGCCCTGAGGTGGAAGAATAGCTTGGTGTGTTCAAGGGCCAAAGAGGAAGGTCATCATGGCTGGTGTGTAATGGGTCAGTGGGAGAGCTGGACAGGGACCTCGCAGGCCATGGTTAGGTGTTTTGATTTCATTCCTTAAATGCAGTGGGAAGTCATCGGAGTGTTGAAGCAGGGAAGTTACCTGAACCGTGAGAACTTCCTAAGGATCCTTCTGGCCGCTGTTAGGAAAATAGACTAGAGGCTCATGAAAGAAATTGGGTGACTGGTTCCAGAACTGATTTTAAAAATACTGACCTGTCATGTGTGTTGTGTTGCTTGTGTGTGTGTATGTGTGTGTGTGTGTGCTGGGGGGGGTGCGGCGATGTGAGCATGCATAGGTACATGCACAAGTCTTCATGTTGTTGAATTCTGGAAGCTGGATTTTCTAAGATTCTCTTTTGGGAAAAAGTAATCCCTATCAGCCAAAGCTATACACGTTACTGGGAGATTTGGAAGTAGTGGGTAGAAACAGCCCAGGGTACCTGAAAACTTTCCTGGATGTTTGGAAGACTTTCAGAATACTCGAATCGTAAAGCTGCTGTAAACTTCCCAGCATTTAGGACCCTCCCTCCCCTGCCCTGATATCATAAGATTTGCATATTTTATCAAGTGGAAAAGGTACAGGAGTTTAGTCTTCATAATAAGCACAAAGCAAAAATGTCCTGCCCGCCAATCTCTCTTCCTAGATTCTGCACTTTTGCTCACTTGAGTTTTTCTTTTAATGTTTGTTTTCCATAAATAATACATGCTCATTATGTAAAATTTAGAAAGAGAAACTGGAAGAACTTTTCTTGGAATTCTGTCAACTGAGTGCAAACACTGTTAGTGCTTGGTATGCTGTCATCCCCTCTTTTCTTATATATAGGTTTATTTTTTATGTACAGTGTAACCATTGTGTGTGTGTGTGTGTGCGTGTAAAATTTTGTAAGCTGGTTTACTCCCACAACATTATAAAGCCTTTACTCACTGTATCAGTCAGGAAGGGCTAGGTTAGGCTGCAGTAACAAGTAATCCCCAGATCTCAATGGTTTTGAACAACAAAAGCTTATTTCTCTTTCACTTTTATGTCTGTTATGGTGGATGGGAGCCTCTGGGCTGGGTCCTCTTTACTAGGCAACTCGTAGAAACGGAGCTACTGTTATCTGCAGTGTTGGTGTTCCTTACAGCAGATGGAAAGAAAGCTGTGGAGTGTCTTGCATCAGCATTTACATGTCCTGAATGGAAGTGGGATATTCTTTCAGTTAAATTCACTGACCAGAACTAATCACATGGTCCCACTCAACCATCAGGGAGCCGAAGAGCGTGTTTCCATCTTAAGCTCTGAAGGCTGAGAGCCAAAAAAATTTGGTGAGCAGTGCTGATGTCTACATACTATTTATGTCTCTCATTTACACAGTCATTATTACAAAATATTACATGCACGTGGAAAATACAGGTTTACATAGTGCACTGTGTATTTCTCATTCTCTGTCCTGCTGCATCTGGGAAGTGTCCTGCTCAGCCATTCTGGTGTAGATACACATCTGGAAATGCCAGGCCCCTGGGGGCAGCCCTTGATCAGTGGCAATGGAAGTCAGCGGGTACATATTCCCATCTTCTTTCCCCAAGCAGATAATTCTCAGAGGGTCCTCAGTGGGATGGAGTCTGGGCTGTTCCAGTGGTGATCAGCTCTGTCGTATACGCTTGACTTGACTTTCTCTCCATCCTTGTTCAACTGTTCCCAGCCCTCCACTCCTGTCACCTGGGATCACTTCCCAAAATAAACTACCTCGTCACATGCTCCCATCTTACGCTTTGTGTTTTGGGAAACCCTGGGCGAGAGAGGCATGAATGCCTCTGCAGTTAGAACTGTGTCCCTCAAAAGTTCCAGGCACCAAGGTCAGATGAATTTGCTTTCTTTACCATTCCATCAGTTGCTACAGTCATGGCATGTTGTATTTTGACTATGTTGAAATCTGACTGTCTTGCAACAGCTTTTTTGTTTTCTGTCTTTCATTTTTCTTGGTGGACGAAGCAGATGCCTTCTTCACTGCATCCCTAATACCTTCCAAGTGTTCCATCACACTCTTTGTGATGTGCTCTAATGTGTGCCACTTTCCTTGGGGGCCTGCTGCTCTGCCATCTTCCTGGAGTTTTTGTTTCTTGTTCCCCTGGAATTCTGCTCTTTCTGGAATTCCCAATCTTCTTTTTTCCCCTGTATTTCTTTTCATTTTGTTTCTCTATATTCCTAATGAACTTTTTGTAAATGGATAAGTGTATGGAAAACTTTTGGTTATTGAGGATTGAAAAAAAATCTTTTTAAACTTTACACTGTGGGGGATGTGTGTGTGTGTATGACTCTAGAAACTTAGAATAATTTGCTCCGTAACATTTCAAAATATGTTCAGCTGTCCCCTAATATTCAGTATCGCTAATTAGTGCAACACATAAAATCCTCCTTCCTTTATGGATAATCTGTTTTGTTTTGTCCACACCCCGCCTCCCCTAATGTATAGGCCCTGGAAGATTTTAGGATGTTTTCTTTGTGATATTTTCCATTTATCCTATTTGGCACTTGATGGGCCCTTTCAATCTGATTTCTTTCTTCAGCTCTGTGAAACTTATCTTTAGCATTTTCGTCATTATTTCCTTCTCGCCATTTTCTTTACTATCTCTCCAAGGAACTTCCTAGTAGATGGATATTTACTTTATGGAATGGCCTTCCATATCTCTTACTTTGTTTTTCATTTTCCAAATAGTTCTCTCTTTGCTCTCTATTCTCAGAGATTTCCTTAAGTTTTTCTTCTAATTTTCCTATTAATTTTTGGGGGGTTCCTTTTAGCATGTTCTTAATTTCCTTCCATAAACTCATTTCTGTTGGTTCTTTGATTGCTTTTTTAAAAAAGTAGCCACCTGTTATTTTTTTGTGTTATGTATTAATATCTTTTTCAGTGTCTTAAAAAATATTATTAAGGATTCTTTGAAAGTTCTTGTCTGTTTCTGAGTTATCTCTGTTTTCCTTGGAGTCAGTTCCATTGGTTCAGCTCACTCCTTTCTTCGGTCGTGTTTTTCTCCCCAAGTGTATGACGATTCTGGTTGTCCATTCGTTCTAGGAATGCAGGGCTAGGGTGATTGATACACGTGGCTGGAGTGGTTTTGGTTGTCCGCCACCAAGTACATGGGCAGCTGAGTTGATTAGCAGACGTTTATGGGACAAAAGCAGACAGGTTGTGGCACTCCACTCCCCACATGCTTAGCTGAAGAAGAACATATTCTGGGGTGATAATCCCCACTCTGGAAGCTTACATACCTCTTTGGAGATTGCTAAGTATCCTTAGAATGTATATGTCCTCTTTCAGCCTGGGAAAACTCATTCGTTGCTCTTGGGTAAGGAGGTGAGTGGTGATGGGTGAGTAGATGGCTCAAGACCAACACGTGTAACCTTCCTGCAGACAGTTGTCACTCATTCCTACCCTTCCTGGTATCCGTATCTATTCACCTGGGGGCTTCCATCATGGGAGGCATCTTCTCCTTCCTTTTTCTCACTCCTTCTCCCCTCTCTGTGTGCCCTGGTTCTGCTACCAGCACTGTTGCACCTGCCTTCTGGTTTTCATAAGTTCACCCAGAGTTCACAGTGCTTTTATGACATTGTCCTATCTGTACTTATTTACTGTAATATCAGTGGGCTTTGGGGAGAGAGGCGGAGGTGAACACATTTCTTCACCTGGCCTTCATAAACCATTGATTGCAATGATTTAAATGATTTAAAAATGTTAGCCATGACTGGTTGTTGGTTGTAACTCTTTTTCTGATTTTCTCCTCAAACCACGAGGAGCATCTTTATGGATGAAACTTTTAAACCATTATTATTTCCTTGGGACTGATTGCCAGAAATGGAATGAGGTTAAATGTAATGGTAAAGAGAATGTTCACATCCTCTCTGTACCATTTACTAGCTGGCAGTTGTGAGCAAGTTGCTCAGCGTCTCTGAGCCTTCCTTTCCTCACTTATTAGTTGGGGATAAAAATATTCTTATCTCTTAGGATTGGGCACGTGGATTAAAATAAATAATGAAAGTAATGCATGTTCCATGGTATTTGTCCCTTAAATAGGCTTTCGAATAATAACGTTTGATATTATTGTTATTATCCATTATTTAATTCTGCAGCAGGGAGGGATTGATTATTAACTTGATCTTAAAGATGAGAAAAACAAAATTGAGAGAATTTGTCACCTTCTCAAGCTGTCGCTCCCCTTCTCCTAAATGGTTACTTGCGTATGAATAAGAGATAGGGTTGTTCTAGAAGCTAGACTGCTTCAGAGTAAGATGTTCTTTCCCTAGGTAATGGGAGAATCAAATTATTATTCAGTGAAAATTCTGTGAGGAGACATGTTTGGAAGGTCCGCCAAACCCACTGGTACCAAGCTGGATGCCTGGAACCAAGGGATGGGCATAGCAGTGTATGCCTGAGTGGGTTGGAGAGTGAGCGCCTGATTTGAACACCTCGGCCATCAAACTTAATCTGGGTGACCTTTCTGGGGTATCTCTAGAGGGCAGAAGGCTGGAGGTGAAGGGCCAAAAAAGGAGGAATTTGAACTCAGCACCATCTCCACTGAGAGTCTCTACTCTCTGGCTGGCTGTGTAGGAGCAGAATCTCTCCTGCGATGAGCACGGTGTCATCACCAGGGGGCACTTCGTAAATATTTGTAGAATGTGCAGGTGCAGGAGCAAGTACGTGATGGTGGAACCGGAGACTCTGGAATGGGATGTGCTGGGGGGCGGGGAAGGTGAGGGGAGCCCCTCCCTCTGGTAACCTGGGGAACCATCTGAGCAGGCTCTGCTGGACTCTCCATTTCTGCTCCGTTTGTCAGGTACTTGTTGCCCTTCAAGTGTTACCTGAGGCTCCCGATCACGCATTCCAAAAGTACTGCCTTTGCCCAGAGCACTTTTGGACGTTCTACTTTTGGAAATGTTTTCAGACGCACGCACGCACGCACGCACACACACACACACACACACACACACACACACACACACACACACTCTCTCTCTCTCTCTCTCTCTCTCTCTCTCTCTCTCTCAAATCAAAACAAAGTAAAATAATCTGTCATTTTTTGAGAAATTCACCCAGCAGGATTGTTTTATTTTTGAGAGAAAATAGTATTATCCAAGTTGACCACTGATTATTTTGCAGTTCAGGTGAGTTAACCAGTAGGTTTTGTGCCCCTGGTGGGCTGTGGTCACAGAGTTCCATAGGCCAAGTTTGTGTTCTTGAGTAAAAGCTTTGCTCTTTGAAAACATTGCCCAGATCTCAAAAAATGAATATTTGTTCCACCTTTAACATATGAAGAAGAAGGTATCAGGTTGCTCAGAAAGCCCCCTGCAAAGGAATTTCATACCTTGTGAACAGTGACAAAGAGCCTGGTATGAGGCCACTAGTATCCATTGGGACATCCCAGCCCTACTTTTGTTAAAAAACAAAAGTCAATGGAACAGCATAGACAACTCTTTAAAAAAAAAATTTTATAAACGTATAGTTGATTTACAATGTTGTGTTAATTTCTGCTGTACAGCAGTGACTCAGTTATACATGTATGTGTTCTTTTTCATATTTCTTTTCCATTATGGTTTATCACAGGATATTGAATATAGTTCCATGTGCTGTACAGTAGGACCTGTTGTTTATCCATCCTATATATAATAATTTGCACAGCATAGATAACTTTTAAAAGATTATACTAAGTGAAAGAAGCCGGACTCTAAAGCTATATACTGTATGATTCCACTTATATGACATTCTGGAAAAAGGTAAAACTATAGGAACAGAAACTAGATTCATGATTGCCAGGGATTAGGGGAAGGGAGAAGGGGTTCACTGTAAAGTGGCATGAAGGAATTTTAGGGGGATGATGAACATATTCTATATCTTGGTTGTCGTAGTGCTTACACGATTGTATAAGTTTGTCAAAATTCATAAAATGATATACCTATATAGGGTGAATTTTGACACCTGCGGTAAACCTGGACTCAATTAAAATAAAACCAGTGACATTCCCTAATAGGCACACCTGCTATACCCGATTCTGGCGGCATTTACCTTACATTTACTATTGGAAGAGCCATTCTTTTTAGCTTCGAATAGGATTAGTAAGCTCTAGGCCTGCTGGGTTTTGTTGAATAACTTTGTAGGGATGTGACAACCTAGAGTCATGGTCCTTATTCACAATTTAAAGTGTTTCCAGGCATTCTGAATCCTCAAAGGGAGATTATGTTCAGAATAGTTTTAAGGCTGAATGTACTTTATTATTTTTTTAGTCTTTTGAAAATTAGTAATTCACGCTTGGTGGCTTGGATGACTCCTCATTACTGCGTGCAAATTATTCATCAGGCCAAAAAAAAGCACATTCCCCTCTAGTGGAAGGTTTTGTTTTGGCTCTTGTTATTAAAGTCACTTCTGAAATTATTCAACAAAGTAGGATCTTTAGCATAAAATGGTGGCATGTGATGTGCAGTTAAATGATTCTTTTGTCGAATGTTATATTCTTCAAAGGATGGAGAGCTTGTAAGTGCCATATTGTGATGAAGGATAAACACAACTCTGGTGGTACTTTCTGGAGTTTTCTCATTTTGGACAAGTTGAATTAGAAAGTCCTTGCCTGGCTGCATTTAAATTGTTGCTGAAGCCATCAATTTAAAGCAGGGTAGCTGGCCTTTGTATGGGTGTCTGGAGGGAGGTAAGAAATTTGGTGGTGACTGTGAATGAAGAGCAGAGAAGAGCGTTTGAGAGGGAAACTGGGTGCAGAGAAGCGGGGTGGAGCCCCTTCCATGGTCTCGCCTCCTAAATGCTTGTCTTGGGTCATCATGGCGTTCCTGGACCTCTGAGTTCCATATTCAACTGATACCCCAGACTCACAGGTGACTTTTTCCTAGAAATGTCTTTCATTTCTCAGTTAGAAAAAATATATTCCTTTTCCAAAATCCTGTAGACCCTTCTGTGTGTTTGTCCTTTTGGACCTTTAGTGCCCTGTACTTTGAAAGGTACATGGTTCGTTATTAGATTGTAAACTCAAGGGGGTGCAGTAAGGTGTCTTATGCATAGTTGATGCTCAGTTACTGCTTGATGGATGAATGCTTTGGCAAGATTTCTAGTTCATGTGCTAACCAAGCAACATTTACCTTTATATATAATGAGGCGGCTTTTGCAGTCACTAGCTAAACATAGAACTGTTTAATACCATGCATCTGGTACAGTTTGGTGTAAGAACCAAATGAGGGTTGGGGAGAGCCTGGACGATCACAGTATGCTTGTATAGGAACGAGATGTTTCTGAGTAACTGAGGTCCCAGTGTTCTGAAGCTGGCACAGAAAAAGCATTGTGGGATCGATTGTGGCAACAGCTGGATATCCAGGCCTCTTAGCTAACTTGAGAGAGGACCATGGAAGCTCTGTAGTTCTCTGGAGCTTAACAAAATCAACAGCTTCTCTGCAAGTCAGTCGGAGGCTGAAGGGAAACTTCAACATCTAATTGTCATTGTTGGGAAGTGTTGAGTAGGAAAAATAAGGTTATAATAGGTGTAAAACACCTCAAGTTATTTATTATTTTACTAAAGTTAATTTTTTACATTATAAAAGTAAATACCTATTCCTTATTGAAAAGAAAGATACAGGAAGGTAGAAAGAAGAAACGCCCATAATGTCATCCAGAGGCAGTTATGTTCATGATTTTGGTGTACTTCCTTTTAATATATTTTGCTCTTTTTTCCCCCTTAACTTCATTAACATCATAGTACATAGAGACAATTTTCATATACTCATCCAAGTGCTTATTTTTCTGATTATAAAAATAATGTGTACCAACCAGAATGAGTGTATAAAAAAGACATAATAGCAAGTGTTGGCAAGGATGTGGAGAAACTGAAACCCTCATACTTGGCTGGTGGTTATGTAAAATGGTACAGATACTTTGGAAAAACAATTTGGCAGTTTCTTAGGAAAGTTACATGATTTAGGATATGACCGAGCAATTCCACTCCTAGGTAGCTACCCAAGAGAAATGAAACTTATATGAAAATGTTCATAGGAATATTATTCAGAATAGTTCCGCCCCCAAAATGGAAACAATTAAAATGTCCAGAAGCAAAATCAGAGACATAGAGAATAGACTGGCAGTTGCCAAGGGGGAGGGGGATGGGAGAGGGTAGGAGTGGGAGTTTGGGATTAGCAGATGTGAACTGGTATATATAGAATGGATAAACAATAACGTCCTACTATGTAGCACAGGGAAATATATTCAGTATCCTGTGATAAACCATAATGGAAAAGAATATGAAAAAGAATGTGTGTGTGTGTGTGTGTGTGTGTGTGTGTGTATATATATATATATATATGTATATATGTATAACTGAGTCACTTTGCTGTGCAGCAATAATTAACACAACATTGTAAATCAACTATACGTCAATAAAAAATAAATTTAAAAATGTCCAGAAACTGGGATAAAGAAAGTGTGGTACATCCTTATAATACAATACTACTCAGCAATACAATGAAATGAAGTACTGATACATGTAACAGCATGGATGAACCTCAAAGACATTATGTGCAGCAAAAGCAGCCAGACAGAAAGACCATGTATCAGATGATTACATTTATATGAACTGTTCAGAAAACAGCAAATCAGTGGAGACAGAAAATAGATTAGTGGTTGTCTGAGTCTGGAGGTAGGAACAGAGTTTGACTGCAGAGAGGCATGAGGTATTTTTTTAGGGTGATGGAAGTGTTTAAAACTAGTGTAGTGATGGTAGCACAACTCTGTAGACATAATCATTGAATCATATACTTAAAATGGGTGAATTTTATGGTATGTAAATTGTATCTCAATAAAGCTATTAAAATAAGAATATTTGTAGGAACACTATTCTCTTTAAAAAATTTTTATTGGAGTATAGTTGATTTAAAATATTGTGCTTCTGCTGTACACCAAAGTGAATCAGTTATACATATACAAATATCCACTCTTTTTTAGATTCTTTTCCCATACAGGTCATTACAGAGCATTGAGAAGAGTTCCCTGTGCTACACAGTAGGTCCTTATTAGTTATCTATTAGGTTGGCCAGAAGGTTTGTTTTTTTATCCATAAGATGGCTCTAGTAGTGCTTAGTTGTCTTTAACTTCATTCGAAACAATTTTGTTAGATTGTATTGTGACAGCTGTCATATCAGCGTGCATTTAAAAAAAACACATCAAAATTGGTGAATTTTTGTGTAGCCATTTTAATATTGAAGATGGAGGAAAAAAAGCAACATTTTTGGCATATTATGCTTTATTATTTCAAGAAAGGTAAAAATGCAACTGAAACACACAAAAAGATTTGTGCAGTGTATGGAGAAGGTGCTGTGACTGATTGAACGTGTCAAAAGTGGTTTTCAAAGTTTCGTGCTGGAGATCTCTCACTGGACAGTGCTCCACGGTTGGGTAGACCAGTTGAAGTTGATAGCGATCGAATCAAGACATTCATTGAGAACAATCAATGTTATACCACGTGGGAGATAGCCTACATACTCAAAATGTCCATATCAAGCCTTGAAAATGATTTGCACCAGCCTGGTTATATGAATCGCTTTGATGTTTGGGTTCTGTATAAGTTAAGTGCAAAAAACCTTCTTGACCATATTTCTGCATGCGATTCTCTACTTAAACGTAACGAAAACATTCTGTTTTTAAAACAAATTGTGACAGGCAATTAAAAGTGGATACTGTACAATAATGTGGAACGGAGGAGATCGTGGGGCAAGCGAAATGAACCACCACCAACCACACCAAAGGCTGGTCTTCATCCAAAGAAGGTGATGTGTATATGGTGGGACTGGAAGGGAGTCCTCTATTATGAGCTCCTTCAGGACAACCAAACGATTAACTCCAACAAGTACTGCTCCCAGTTAGACCAACTGAAAGCAGCACTCGATGAAAAGCGTTCTGGAATTAGTCAACAGAAAATGCATAATCTTCCATAAGGATATCGGAAGACCGCATGTTTCCTTGATGACCAGGCAAAAACTGTTACAGCTTGGCTGGGAAGTTCTGATTCATCCGCCGTATTCACTAGACATTGCACCTTCGGATTTCCATTTATTACGGTCTTTACAAAATTGTCTTAATGGAAAAAATTTCAATTCCCTGGAAGACTGTAAAAGGCACCTGGACCAGTTCTTTGCTCAAAAAGATAAAAAGTTTTGGGAAGACCGAATTATGAAGTTGCCTGAAAAATGGCAGAAGGTAGTGGAACAAAACGGTGAATACATTGTTCAATAAAGTTGTTGGTGAAAATGAAAAATGTCTTTTATGTTTACTTAAAAACCAAAGGAACTTTTTGGCCATCCCAATATTTTATCTATAGTAGTGTGTATATGTCAATCCCAGTCTCCCAATTTATCCCCCCCCACCAGGAGCACTATTCTTAATTGCCCTACCTAAAAATAATAATAAACCAAGAGAAGAATTCTGGTTCTAATCAGTGTGATAAATAAAGCATGACTGGGCTCTCTGCTCAGGGTTCTGGATATGCCAGAAGAAACCAGGGAAAGGGGTCCCATAACCAATCTGGAACTAAATTTCCAGGCAGTGCCAACATAGGAAATGAAATGTATGTATGAAAGAACACAGGTAGGGGAAGCAGTATTGTGAGGAGGATGTGGTCATGGGTAGGTAATCTTTAGATATTAAGAGGAAAAATAAGTATAAATGTGGGTCTTACTTCAAAAGTTAGGGACAACCAAGAAAATAATTAAAGAACATGTTTTATAGATTTCAAACTAACAGTAGGAAAAATAAAGACGATTGAATCAATTCATCAAGAGATAGGAAACTAGGAAGAAAAAAAAGGTAGATAGAAAACACAAAATAGGATGAAGAAATCCATCCTACAGTGTCAGTGATTACAGTTTAAATGAGTTTATCTCACTGATTAAGACATAGGGACCCTTAGATTAGGTTACAAAAAAGATCCAGCAATACGTGGTTTTAAGAGAGTCACATAAATGAAAGCATAGAGCCAGGCTGAAAATAAAGGGATAAAAATGGCATTCCAGGAAAATAACCAAATAACGCTATGCTAGCAATTTCAGTATCAGATGAAGTAGAATTTAAGGTGAACAACATGAAAAGAGATGAAAGTGATTGTTTATTCTGAAAATGCCACAATGCCACAATATTCCAAGAAGATATAATAGTCATGAACAAATATAACCGACACAGCCTCAAACTATACAAAGAAAAAACTGGCAGAATTATAGTAATACATAGATAAAGCCACCATTGTAGATAGGGATTTTAATATATTCTTCTTGGAAACAGATCAGACAGACAAAAATAAGCAAGAATATAAAGGATCTATATAGCATGATTAATAAGCTTGCACCCAGAAGATGCTAAATACGTATTATTTTTGAGCACACGTATGTTCACAAAAATGGATCAAATTATAGACCCGAACGTCAGTCTCAGATTTCTAAGAATTGACATCATTCAGATCATATTCTCTGACCCAATGAAACCAGAAGGATCGAAATAATAAGATAGGGTAGAAATCAATAAAAGAGGGATAGAAAAAATAACAATGATTCAGAAAACCAAATATTAGTTCTTTGAAAAGATTAGAAAGATGGACAAGTCTATGGTGAGATTCATCAAGGAATAAGGAGAGAAGGTGCATGTAAAATAACCACAGATATGAAAGCAACTTAGATTTCATAAGTGAATTGGATGAGCAGCTGTACACAAATAACTGTGAAATGCCATATGAAATGAATAGGTTTATGGAAAAAATATGAGATTCCAAAGTTGGCCTGTTATCAAATGGAAAACTTGACTAGAACAATCACTGCTGAAGAAATTGAAATAGTGGTGAAAACTTCCTCCTCCTCCCAAAATCTTAAGTCCCACACAGTTTTATACGAATAGAGAGACCCTGCCTTGTACAAGTTGTTCCAGAGACATATAAAAATGGGACAGGGACTTCCCTGGTGGCGCAGTGGTTAAGAATCCGCCTGCCAATGCAGGGGACACAGGTTCGATCCCTGGTCTGCGAAGGTCCCACGTGCCATGGAGCAACTAAGCCCGTGCGCCACAACTACTGAGTCTGCGCTCTGGAGCCTGTGAGCCACAGCTACTGAGCCCACGTGCCACAACTACTGAAGCCCACACACCTAGAGCCCTTGCTCCACAACTAAAGAAGCCACTTCAATGAGGAGCCCACGCACCGCAATGAAGAGTAGCCCCCACTCGCTGCAACTAGAGAAAGCCCGCGTGCAGCAATGAAGACCCAATGTAGCCAAAAAAAAAAAGTAAAAAATAAAAATGGGACAGCGGCACTCGTTGCTTTCTGTGCTTAATACCAAATTTACATCCTCAGTATTAAAACTGAATGAAAAAGGTACCAGAGAAGGGAAATGACAAGTCAGTTTCAGTTAAAATCTGCAATAAAATGTTATTCTAAATCTAACATCGTATTAAAAAATCATATATCATTAGTTTTATCCCTGGAGTGCAAGGATGGTGTATTAGGGTAGCACTAGCTGCTCTAACAAATAAACTTCCTATACACAGAGGTTTATTTCTTGCTCACAAAGTCATACAGCAGTTGGAACATGGCCCATGTGACAATTGTGGTGATTCAAGGACCCAGGCTTCTTTTTTTTGTTTAAATACCTTTTTATCATTTCTTTTTCTTTTTATAAATTTATTTATTTTTTGTTTATTTATTTTTGGCTGTGTTGGGTATTTGTTGCTGCATGTGGGCTTTCTCTAGTTGCGGTGAGTGGGAGCTACTCTTTGTTGTGGTGCGCGGGCTTCTCATTGTGGTGGCTTCTCTTGTTGCGGAGCACGGGCTCTAGGCACATGGGCTTCAGTAGTTGTGGCTCGCAGGCTCTAGAGCGCAGGCTCAGTAGTTGTGGCTCATGGGCTTAGTTGCTCCGCGGCATGTGGGATCTTCCTGGACCAGGGCTCGAACCTGTGTCGCCTGCATTGGCAAGCGGATTCTTAACCACTGCGCCACCAGGGAAACCCTTAGGGACCCAGGATTCTTCTATCTTTTGGTTCAACCACTGTCTAAGGCCCCAGAGTCCCGAGAGAGTGTGGAGAATCTCCACCTGCCTTATCAGAGCTTTGGGCCTGTAAGGGATACATAGCATTTCTACTCATGTTCTACTGGTGAGAACTAGTCCCATGGTCACCCCTGCATGCTGGTAAGTGTAGTTCCAGGCTGGGCAGCTACCTCCCAGTGACAGTGCCCCACTATAGAAGGAGTAGCACTCTTTTTTTTTGATGGGATAGCTAATGTCTGCTACAGATTTAACGTCAGAAAACCTATCAGTAGAAATCATTACATTAACAGATTAAAGGAGAATCACCATAGGATGATCTCAAAGGAGGTTAAAAAGACACCTATTTATGACAGAAGCCTAAAGAAAAATAGGAATAGATGGTATAGGAATCAGCTTTTGCTAGGTTATACTGCAGTAACAAACAACCGCAAAATGTCAGTGTCTTACGACAACAAAGGTTGATTTCTTGTTCGTGTTACATGCTGGCTGTAAGTTGGTTGTCTCTGCTCTCTGTATTCTTCATTCTGGATCCCAGCCTGGAGGAGCAGCCCTATCTGGGATGTGGTGATCCGTTAGCAGACGGAGTGAGCAGTAGAAGCGCCAAGTGATGGCTGCAAATGTCACCTTTCACAGTCCATTGGCTGAAGAAAGTCACATGACCAAGCCTGATGTCAGTGTGATGGGATCTGTACTTTGCCCTGTGAGAATGGGTCTGGTAGAAAGGGCACCAAATAATTGGGAACAACAACACAGTCTATTATGGAAGGGATACCCTTAACCTGATAAAGGATTTCCTCCAAAATCCTATTGCAAACATTATGTTTAATGGATACATTTTAGGAGCATTCTCTTTCAAGGTTAGAAAGAAGTAAGGATTACTTACTCCTTACTGTAAGGATTACTGATTACTGCTGTCACATACTAAAGAAGGTTTTGGATAATGCATTAAAACAGATAAAAAGAAAGTCAGAAGGATTGGAAAGGAAGAGACAAATTGTCATTATTTGCATACAATATCATTTACTTGAAGAAAAAATAATTAACAAACCAGTCATCAGTAGTAGTGAGTTCAATAAGCTTGTCAGACGATATAAACATACAAATATCAGTAGTTTTTCTCTGCACCACAATAATACATTAAGAAAATATAATGGAAGGTGTCATTTGTAATAGCAACAACAAGTATAATGTATCTAGGAATTAATCTAACTCAAAGAGTTAGGAACTGTAAAGGGCATGAAAAACTCTAAAGGGAGAAACTCTAAAGGGCATGAAAGAAGGCCTAAGTAAGTGGAGAGAGATACCGTGTTTATGAATGTGAAGGAAGACAGTGTTGTCAAGATGTCATTCATTTCAAATTAATCTGTAAACTTAATGTAGATGCAATAACATCACAGCATTTTCCAGAGGCGATTGGCCAAACAGATCTTAACATTTGTAGGGAAGGAGAAATACTCATTAATAGCTAATTAAGGGAAAAGAACAGAACATGTGGGGATTTGTCCTAGTGTCTGTAATGTGATTGTAGCATCTGAGAGTTGGTTGTTTGGACTTTCTCGTGAATAGCAGTTCACTGATTCCCAAGTCTGCTTCCTTTATTAGAAACTTCTCTCTTATAGTGAATAAAATCCTACAATCTAAGCATTCATTGAACGTTGATTTGGTGCCGGCCATTGGGGAAATGAAGAGGAATAAGGTATGGACTCTGCCTTCTAGGAGTTCACGGTTCAGGAGGCGAGGCAGAACACAACCGCTACTTAGCATGTTTGGTGTGAGATTATTGGCAGAGGAGGGGGAGAAGGAGAGGGAGAGAAGGAAGCTGTGAATAAGAAAGTAAAGATGGCAGTTGTGCTTAAGAAGTAACTCTTAATTTCGAGGGGAGGTCTGTGTTCAAAGCGTGCAAAACTGGCACAGAGTGAAAAATGGGCCCAGAACAGAACCGCAGAGCACTCTGCAAAGATGGAAATACGATGTGGGGGAAGCAGAGTGGCTCGCGTATTTATGTGTGTCTGGTGCTAGCAGCAGGATGGCTAGCGAGCTGCCAGTGAGAAGAGCAGCTTTCCTTTGATCATTTGGAAGCATCGTTTATTTCCCGATTGTTGGCTCTGCCCTTCCTCTGCCACTCAAACTTTATTGCGAAATGGATTCTCTTGCTAAAAGAATATGATTAATACTGCAACTGGTTGTGGGCTTAACAACTGATTGACGGTTATATTTTTTTTTTCTTTTTTTTTTTTCACACACACACACTGTATTTTATTTTTATAAGAGATAAATAGACTGACTGATGGTTATATTTTTTAAGGGGAGCCTGCTTACAGTTTATGTCACCATGGTATGTTGCATTTATCATCCCTAAGTGGAAGAGGACTGTTTAAGTTAGATTTTCCTTCCTGTTCACCGACCCTCCCTGCCACCTTGCATTTGTTATTTGATTTCAGAGAGTAAATGTGCCTGGAACAGGAGCTATCACACCAAACTTGATGTGTGTGTAGCATTATCTGCAAGTAATGTGTCCACCACCACTGGACACAGTTTTCTGGGTGCTAGAGGTGAGATGGGACTATTAGAGACAAAGGCTGCCTGCATGCCCAAGCTGGGCCTGGTGGGTCACCAAGATCTAGGTCCAATTCCTCATTCTCACAGGCCCCCAGACTCATTGACTCAGGGCCTCCCAAGGGCTCAGTTTCAGGGAGACTGGCTCGCTGACTGAATCCACAAGACACTGGTGCTAAAACCAGATAGGGAACTTGTTAATTCATAATGACAAATATGAATTTGTTAGGAAGACTGAAATTCTAACTCATTCATTTGTTCAACAAAGATTTATTGAGCATTTATTGTATGCTTCAGCTAAGCTAGGAAGATGGAGTGGCCATTAATTAGGCCAAAGGATGGGGGTTGTGAATGGGGAGGAGCAGTTCGGGAAGAGAGAACAGAGTGGGCAAAGGCCCTGAGGTCTACTGCCTTGTATATGCTCACTTTCATAGGTTTCTCAACACTGAAAGCCAACAAGGGATAGGAATGGTGCTTGGTGAGCATGGGCCCATCAAAAGGGTTACTGGGAGGTGGAATCCTTCAGTGTATTTTCTCCCTCTGCATATACTCAGGGATGATTGGGAAAGGGAATTGGAGTGGGTGCATTTTTTTTTTAATTGAAGTATAGTTGATTTACAGTGTTGTGCTAATTTCTGCTGTACAGCAAAGTGACTCGGTTTTACGCATATAGACATTCTTTTTTAAATATTCTTTTCCATTATGGTTTATCCCAGGAGATTATTCCAGGTATATCCCTGTGCTATACAGTAGGACCTTGTTTATCCATTCTAAATGTAATAGTTTGCATCTCCCAACCCCAAATTCCCAGTCCATCTCTCTCCTTGCTGCTTGGCAACCACAAGTCTGATTTCTATGTGAGGCTGTTTCTGTCTTGTAGATAGGTTCATTTGTGCCATACTTTAGAATCCACATATAAGTGATATCATATGGTACTTGTCTTTCTCTTTCTGACTTCACTTAGTATGATAATCTCTCGTTGCATCGATGTTGCTGTAAATGGCATTATTTTGTTCTTTTCTATGTCTGAGTAGTATTCCATTGTATACATGTACCACATCTTCTTTATCCATTCATCTGTCGATGGACATTTAGGTTGTTTCCATGTCTTGGCTATTGTGAATAGTGCTGCTATGAACATAGGGATGCATGTATCTTTTTGAATTATAGTTTTGTCTGGGTATATGCCCAGGAGTGGGATTGCTGGATCATATGGTAATGCAATTTTTAGCTTTCTGAGGAACCTCCATACTGTTTTCCATAGTGGCTGCACCAACTTACATTCCCACCAGCAATGTAGGAGGGTTCCCATTTCTCCACATGGAATGGATGCATTTTAAATTGCATGCATGGGTTCAGCCTGGCCGCCTCCACTTTAGTTGGAGACTTCCCAATGTCTTCTGGACCTTCTCAAAACCAAACTCTTAGTTTCAGCAAGGGGCTTCCCCACACACATTTGGGGGTTTAGCTGAAGTGGGTATCATGAGTAGTGCCTTGGTATTTGTAATAAAATTTTGATCCACACCACCAGGTCCAGGTCCCCCATACCATCAGTGTTGACATCATATGGCAGACAGTGTGGCACAGTGGGGAAGGATGTGGGCTCTGTCACCTCTGCCTCTGCTACTTAATGAGCTGTGCAGCCTGTTTCCTGATTGACAAATAGCATAAATAATAATACCTGCCTTCTTGTTATGGAGAAGATTAAGTGAGATAATACACATAAAGCCTTTGGCACTACTCCCTAGAAGAAGCATTTTGTAGATTGGATGTGATTGCTGTTATTATCTTTCACTCCTTTTCTTCAGTACCTCAATCTCTGTATTCATCAAGTCCCACTGAACCTCTCCATTAATGGAGTGGAGTTGGAACCAGAAGGTGATCTGGACCAGATCACGTTGGCCCTCATAGTCATGCTTGGCCTTCTGAACCTTATCCGTTGGCCGTGGGGATCCAGCCCATGTTGTCCCAGCAGGGGCTGATGTGATCCCATGTGTGGTTTAGAGCCATCACTCGGGGGACCCTGGGGAGGGAGGACCAGAAGTCCCGTTTGGAGGTTGGTTGGGATGGTGAGATGTACAGCTGAGATGTACAGAGAGCTTAAATGAAGGCTATGGCTTGTAGAGGAGAGGAGAGGAGGGGATGGTGATTAGAAATGTTTAAGAGGTACGGTCATGGGGATCAAATGATGTGGGAGGTGTGAGGCAGAGAGGAATCAAGCTATCCCCGGGACCTGTGTTGTGGATCTGTACCAGGCGGACAGCAGCACCATCACAGAGTGAAGGGAGGAGAGTGGGTGGAGGTGGTGGTGGAGGGCTACTACGGATTTTTGTCTCCTCTTGGTCTCAACTAGCAGGTAGCTCCTGGGTTCTGGGGTTGGGAGTATATCCCTTGGGATCTTTTTTAGGGGACCCGAGAAGACTCTTGAGAACATTTTTTCTCTTCTCCAATTAAGACCATATATTTACAGTAAAAGGTCAACTGAAGACCACATCAAAGTAAAAAGCAGCCACATTAGTAGTGTTCTTCTTTTCTAAGAGTGTTTTTTTTTTCATTTGGTTTGCATTTAAAATCAAGGATAATGAGATCAAATCCTATTAAACATATCACATGGTAACATTTTATTTTAATTTCGTGTTGTGCATAGTTAAGGAGACTTATGGTGTCCCAGGTGAATCAGAGAATGTAGTGCTAGATTCCAGGAATCTTAGCCCTGGACCCCAGGAATCATGAGAAAACTGAGAAGGTAGAGATTTTCTTGGAAATATAGGAGGGAAAGATGTGCACAGAAGAAAAAGGCATTATCTGCCCACCCAAGAGGAATTTAGTTATACTCTGACCACTGTTGGGTTAAAAAAAACTCTATTGTATTTTTCCCAGTTAAAATAGTGGAAATGATTTTTAAATAGGGGATTTAAGATCACTGACAGAAGTGGATGTTTAGAAAACTTGCTGAGGGCCAGATAAAACTAAGCCTCTGGCCAGAGGTTCTTCAACTCTGTAGTTCATGGGATTCTGGAGTTGGTGAGTGAAAAAGGGGTTTCAATGCTTCGAGACCTGAGAACGTACAACTCTTGCTTTGCAAGTGAGCATAAAGCTCACATCACTGCTTTATGCAAAGGCTTGCAAAATCCTAACTGCGCGCGCACCTGTTCTGTTAGCAGTTTAGGTTCTGCACATTTATTTGTCTTCCACATTCAAAGACGTGCTTTCCATTTCAGATTTTATTTGCTATTGGGTCTTCCCTGGGTCCATGCAGATTTAGCCCACAATGTAGCTGTAGATTAGTCAGGGGAATGACCCAAGTTGCCTGCCCAAAGTCAGAGAGGATTTATTGTGCTTTTACCTTTAAATTGAGTTGTTCACGTGAAATGAGAATGATTTCCAGTTGGGCAACACATTTCACGTTTCCCTTCTGCTGGGGCACATCCGCGCAGGGATCCTGACCCTGTCATAGAGATGCAGCAACCAGTGGGATGGAAGCTGACACATGTATATTACAGCAGCGCCTGGCTGCAAAATGAATTGCAGTAGAAGAAATGCAACCAGCCATCCGGCCTTTCCAAGTGCATGCTGCCTTTCAGCTCCTTGTTAAGCTCCCAATATCTGGGTGTGTGTCTGGACAGGAGAGCATTCCTCACGGTGCCAGATACATCAGGAAAGATAGAGCGGGCCATATGCACTTGAGACGATGCCATCCAAGGATACCTTCTAAAATATGCGTGTTCTTTCAGTTTAGGGATGCTCACGCTTTGCTGAGGAATCCCATGAGGGCTCGTAGTTCTTAAAACTTTCTTTTAATTAGATAGTGGTCTTATGATGCTGATACATCTCCGCTGTTCAGTGTGAAAAAGCAGGACGATGGCCTGAAGGAAAACAAAACACTGTTCATTAAGGGCTGGATATTTATCTTCTTGCATCCATGCTGAGCTCTCCCCAGAGGCTCTGTGCTGGAAGTGAGCCTGAAAAAAAAGCTGGGGAGGGGAAGAGCAAGATGGGTGCTTTCAGAGTTGAAGTCAGCACAACCTTTCTGGAAAGCTTTGGCTCTGTGGGCGGAACCTCAATGGTGAGGACATATTACCTTCAAAATATGGCAGGAGGGTAGAAAAAAGAATGCTGCTGTTCCATTTTCTGGTGGTTTTGACAGCCTGGTGTTTGACCTGTGGACCCAAACGCTTAGCTACTTGATTATCTGGAAGCCTGGAATTGCAAGCCCCAATTAGAAATCAAGTCCAACCCTCTCATTTTAAAGATGGAGAAACTAAGTTCTAGAAAGTTCCAAGAGCAACTTCACTAAGGTTCTGTGGGACTGTGGAAAGAGGACTGATGTTAGGACCATATCTGGGCTCTGTCTCTGATAAATGTATGACTTTGAGCAAGAACTTAAGTAAAAATTGGAGTCAGTGCACAGGCAAACTTTGTGGAGTTCTGCTGAGGATTCCCGGAGGCTTTATTCAGCGTTACTTTCCTTCCTGCTGAGTTGAGTTAAATGGTGGACATGTGGAACTTGGGAAGTCCTTACCCAGATTGCCAACAAGTAGATCAGTTTTCATTTTCCCTGCTTTAATGACTCAGATTGTTGGAGGTCCAAATCATAGGGAAACATATCTTTTACACTGAAAAAGAACATATGGTCATTAGCAGACGTTATAAAATTTTGTTTAGTTTTTGCTGTTAGTTAACAGTCTAATATCAAGCAGTAGTTTGTGTGTGTTGGCAGGTTTTTGAGAGGATCGGTGAAGTCACTTATATTCTAGTCATTTTCTACAGAGTTCCTCAACCTTTTTTTCCATGATCATCCCCCTAAGGAGCCTTTTAGACGTGTTCCCCCTGATTACCACTGCTATATACAGATTTAATACGACAGATATACTGTATGTATGTACGTCTGTGCTTTATACATAAAAAGAATAAGATATTTTCGCTGCCACCCCCCACCCCCTGCAAGCTTTGAGAATACTTGATCGAGAGGAAAAGCCCAGAAAGGACTGAAGTCAACCTCATCAAGTTCTTATTCTTGCTGGAATAAGAAAGAGACACATGCAAACAGTTTTGAACAATATGGGAAAATGTTGTACTCAGTGAGGGAAATGAGGGAAACGGACACAAAATATGATCTACACTGTAAGATATCCATTGTATATTCAGCATTAAAAAAATGGAAGTCTATGTTAAGAGTAGTTATCACTAGGTAGCTGATTTTATTCTTTTCTGCATTATATTAATCTGTATTCCCCCCTCCCCCCCCCCCCCATTTTCTACAGTGAGCATGGTTTCCCTTTACAATAAGACAACTATCATTTTGCAAAGTAAACAAGTAGTATTTGCTCCTCTTTGTGAACTTGAAAGGATCTTAGTTGGTGGCAAAAAGGCTGCCTGGAATCTAGGCTGTAGGCTGATGCCTTTTTGAACACACAGATGGTCTTTTATTCCTCTTGACTTCTTCAAATCTGCTTCTGCCTTGATCTTATGGGAAGGGACCACACCTGGACCATTTTTTGAGCTTGGTGGAAACTTAAAAGAATGTGGGCTTAAGAAGATACAAATTCCAGAATTAAGTACTAATTAAGTTCTTGGCCACAAGTCACTTCACACACTCCACTTCGAGGATTTGTTTAATTGACTGAGGAAATAGTTTGAAGGGAAAGAGCATTTTTTTTCATTAGTGTTCAAGTGAAGTGCAAATTATAGAACTTGGGCTCCATATTTCCTAAAGATAGAAGCTTTGGAGAAAGGAAGAAAAATTAGGAATGGAACTTAGTTTAAAATCAGAAACAAATGCATTCCGGGTAGAAAAGTTTGGGCAATTTTCTACATGGGTAATTTGAGAGCAGGCGGCTAGTGCTGGGTTGGAAATGACTTTTTGTTTTCTTCCAGAGCTCAGGTTTGCAGCCAGATTTTATTTTGTGTTTGTTTTATTTCATATTAAACTTGATTCTTTAATAAAAAATGTCTCTCTGGGCTAAGAAGACACTGTGAATATTTGAACCATGTGTTAGGGGCCTGCAAACCTACTTTGAGGAATTAGATGTTAAATGAGTAAAGATGGCACCTGCAACTACATGAACTGGGATGAAATTACAAGGGTTATTAATCTGCATGCTTCAGGGCTTAGGATGACTACCAGGTGAATCAGTAACCAGTTTCTCCTGCATATTGCATCCTTACACAGCTATAGCCAATGCATAACTATAATGTCTATAAGGTCATTATATTAATTTGTCGCAGGAATTGTTTCTTGGGTTCTTAATTGCATGAATGTTGCCTCGGAGTCTCAGAAATGTTGGCCATTTTCAACAGACAGCATTGGTTCAGTTCACTTGAACTCAACAGAAATAAATGAGTGTGAGCTATGTGCCAGGCTATGAGGATACAGAGATGAGAAAGGCAAGTCCTGGTCTCAAGGAGCTTATAGTCTAGAGAACTAGATCAGATGTCCAGACGGGCCCACACAGACTAGACCAGTAGGCGTGAGATAGGCTGGGGATAAACCAGTGGAGATCCATGGTGACTGTTTCAATGGGGCAGCAACTCTTCCAGGTCAGCTGATGGTTTCCCTGTGGGAAAGGAGCAATTTTCAACAGGAGCTGGAAAGAACAGATTTTTTTTTAATGTGAACTTTCCTGTTTGGGGTTGGGTTCCCTAGAAGCAGACCCAAGATGGGGGCCCATGTGACGGTAACTTAGTTGAGGACACACTCCGAGGCTGTGCTTTTCAAACCTTAGCATACATAAGAATCATGGGGATGGCTTGTTTATTTTTTAAATTAATTTTTATTTGCGTATATAGTTGATTTACATGTTGTGTTAGTTTCTGCTCTACAGCAAAGTGAATCAGTTATACATATACATATATCTGCTCTTTTTTAGATTCTTTTCCCACATAGGCCATTGCAGAGTATTGAGAAGAGTTCCCTGTGCTATACAATAGGTTCTTATTAGTTATCTATTTTATATATAGTAGTGTGTATATGTCAAGCCCAATCTCCCAGTTTATCCCTCCCCCCTCCCCCCTTGGTAACCATAAGTTTGTTTTCTACATCTGTGACTCTGTTTTGTAAATAAGTTCATTTGTACCATTTTTTTAGATTCCACATATAAGTGATATCATATTGTATTTGTCTTTCTCTGTCTGACTTCACTCAGTATGACAATCTCTAGGTGGGAATGACTTGTTTAAACCCAAATTGCTAGTCTCAACCCCCAGAGTTTCTGAATCGGAAAGTCTCCAGTGGGACTTGAGATGTGCTTGTCTCACAAGTTCCCAGGAGATGCTGACGTTGTTGGTCTGGGGACTGTACTTTGAGAACCACTGCTCTGCGGAGAAGGGAGGTGAAGGAAACAGGACTGACAGGGGTAGGAGCAAAGCAAGGATGCGACCTTGGCTGGTGTCCAGCTTCAGCGGACCCTCCCAGGGCCTCTGGAACACAAACTGTGGCAAACTTGATCCCACCTCGAGGTGATGTGGGCAGTGGGCAGGCCTTTTGTCCCCCTACATCCTCATGTTTGTCGGTCATGGGCCGCTGCTCTGTGGTGGCTTTGGGTGGCCCTAGTTTAGTGGAGGTCAATTTGGAGAAGGTGGCAGCTATGTGCCATTCATATCTGGGGAATGGTCCCCTCCTGGTGAAGAGAATCTGGGTAGTGGTGCCCCAGCACTGGCAGCATCCACTATACCTCTCAAGTTTGAAGGGTTGGGAACACATTCAGATATTTAAGAAAAAAAAAAACAAAAACACTAAAAAACTAGACAGGGCTACTAAAACACAGCCGTAGCCCAGGTATGATCTGGCATATAGGCTGCCGTTGGTCACTTCTGGGCTAAAGGTTTTTCTAAAAATTTTTTCTAAGAAGACATATTCACATATTTGGTGAATTTCTTCCAAATAGCTACCTGAAGTTAGCTTGAAGTATGCACCTTAAGAGCCCATGATGAGCTTGGTTCCCCAGAACATTTTCCCTGGCAAAATAGGATGCTTTTCTAACTGATATTGTAGAAATCACAGGAAGGCTGTCCCAAATCTTCCAAACTGGAGGAACCATTATGCAAGTTGTCATACATGACTAACCCATTTTTATAGCCCCAGAGAAGCTGAGGGACTCCCACCTCATTTCTGGGGGAGCCCAGTTCACACCTGAATAGCTCTTATTTTAAAAAGTCAGCCCAATCCTCATTACAAACTTGACTCTGCTAAAAGACATCCCACTACTTCTACTTAAGCGCCTCCCTCCACCAACAAAGTCCCTTCCTTGTCAGACCAGAAATAATTCTTCCTCCTCATGGGGCTTACCTCTTTAGTTAATGTTATAAAGGAGAGATCAAGGGTGAATAAATAGAATGTAGTTATTTATTATAGCCTCTTTGGACTCCCACTTATGATAATAATGGCAAGTAAAATTCATTTTGTTTCTAAGGAATCAGTTTGCTCTTATATGCCAAATGTCATCATTTTGAAGTTAATGTAATATTGTAGATGATTTGCTGCTGCAAATAGAAACAGTTATAGCACCGTCTAGTCGGTAGCTGCTGATGCCAGAAGGGTAGTGGTAACATCAAGCCATGACTATGAAGTATACCAGCTGGATTTACCTGTTCACCCAGGGGCCCTGGGGTACGTTGAGTGTGCCGGGGTTAGAGAGGTCCTATGCTTTGGGCGTGAATTCAGTCTTGCAGCTGGGGCCCTAGTTGGGACCAAGCATGTGTTGGAGGCTGCCTGTGCCGTCCCTCTAAACAGGGAGCTGAGGGTCAGGGGAGGGCAGAGCTTACAGCCTTGGAGTCTTATTTCCCTTTGGGTGCTAAGCTACATCCTCGTCATTTATCCTTATTCATAGCCTCGTTATGTGTGGCTAACTTACCCAGCAACCTCAGTTTCTTAGAAGAAAAATCGAGAATCAGAGTTTTGAGCAGTACTGCTACCCTGCAACTCCAGTGACCTTTCACCTCTTCCCCCTCCTTCCCCTCACTTTAATTGCGTTTGGGGCCATCAATTGCACCCTTTCCAAGGCTCTTCTCACCTGGCCTTCTCCTGACCCTCTGCCCACACCTCTTTGATATTATTTCTGGCTGTGCTTTATCCCCCTGCCCTGTAAATATCTAGATTCTCCAATGTTTGCCCTGGTCCTTTCTCCTCTCTTCTCTCCTGGCAACACCACCGCCTAAGGATGACCCCCCCGTATCTCTTTCTCTGGCCTTGATCTTGCTCTTAAATCCCAGTCCAGCACTGATAACTTCCTGTTAGGATTCCTCCCCCTTGTCTCACAGGTACCCAAACTCAACAGGTCGCAAACAGAGAGCCTGCTTTCGTAGTTTGCTGCTTCTCCTTCATTTCTAATTGTTAGTGGTGGTGCCCTCTTCCAAGGTACTCAAGGGTAAACTGAGGACTTCCCTTTTTATAAATATTGCTAGAGTTGTTGCCTGGAAGCAAATCTCAGATCATGTCACTCCGCTGTTCCAAAATCTCCTGACTCCTTCAAAAAAAAATGTTTTTTGAATTTAAAACATTTATTGAGGTGAAATTCCCACAACCCAAAATAACCATCTTAAAATCAGCCATTGAGTGGCATTTAATACATTCACAGTGTTATTAACCACTACTCTGTATAGTTCCAAAACCTTTCCATCACCCTGAAAGGAAATCTTGTACCCGTTAAGCAGTTTTTCCAATCATTTCGCCTATTTCCCAGCCCCTGGCAACCACCATTCTGCATTCTGTCTCTATGGATTTACCCATTCTGGATATTTCATATAAATGGAATCATAAAATATATGACCTTTTCCATCTGGCTTCTTTCACTTAACATGATGTTTTTGAAGTTCATTCACATTACAGCATGTATCAGTACTTTATTCCTTTCTTATGGCTGAACAATATTCCTCTGTATGTATATACCACAGTTTGTTTATCCATTCATCCTTTGATGGACATCTGGGCTATTTCCACCTTTTGGCTATTGTGGATGGTACTTCTGTGAACATGTATGTATATGTATTTGTCTGAGTAGACACTGACTATTGCTGTAGAACTCAGTGTTAGGGCTTAACAAATATTTCTGTGAATGGCCAGATAGTAAATATTTTAGGTTTGGGGGGCCATAGGAGGTCTCTGTCTCAACTACTCAGCTCTGCCATTGTAGCGCAAAAGTAGCCATGGAAAATATGTAAACAAATGGGCTTGGCTGTATTCCAATAAAACTTCATTTATCAAAAGAGATGATGGGCTAGATTTGACCCACACGTTGTAGTTTTCTGACCTCTGCTGTAGAACAAAATGAAGCCCCTCACACTAGAATTCAAAGTCTGTCCTGATTCCGTACCCTCCGCAACTTTCAACCACTCTCTGCCAAGTTCCATGGTTCAGATGGAACAGGGTAGAAATGACCACAGGAGTGGAGGGTGGGTGGACAAGAGGAAAGTGTGATTGACTGAAGTATGAAGGGGCCAGAAAGAACCCCAGGAGGAAACTCTGCTTTCAGCCCCTGAGGGCTTGAGTGCCAGGTTGATCAATTCTTGTGAATTGTGCTTGTCTGCTATCCTTCTTCAGGCAGAGCATGGGCTTCCAAGCTATCTCAGATGGGTAAAATGGTATGGAGATATTCCCACACCAGTGGGAATAAGAGAAAAGCTGCTGCTTCTTTTTTTTTTTTTTTTAACAACTTTACTCGAGTATAATTGCTTTACAATGATGTGTTAGTTTCTGCTGTGTAACAAAGTGAATCAGCTATACATATACATATATCCCCATATCTCCTCCCTCTTGTGTCTCCCTCCCACCCTCCCTATCCCACCCCTCTAGGTGGTCACAAAGCACCGAGCTGATCTCCCTGTGCTATGGAAACGCTTCTTATTGGAAGCCCTTCACAGAGCCTCTGCAGTGTTCTTGGGTTAATCTCATTTTAAAAGGTGGAAGGAAAAGAGTTCATTGTCTGGAACATCTCCTCGAAAAGAGTTGTAATTCCCCAAGCTTGCAGAGGAGTGCTCCTGTAGGTGACAGGAAGGCCTCCGAGGACAAATAAAGAAGCGTTTATAGGTGGAAACTGAGCTGAGTCCTTCTTGCATGAGCAGAAAGCCATCTGGGTGACACAGGCACCTGCCGTGCGTACAGTTGATGTAATTTTGGAAGGAGAGACTTTGGAAGAACAAAATGTCAGGATGGGGGAAACATGGTTTCCAGAGATCTTTTGTTTGAGAGAATCTTCTGGCTAGTCGTATTTGTTTTTAAGGCCCCCACTTTGGCAGATAAAGGGATATATAGACAACTGACAAGGTGGACTTTTTTTTCCTGCTGGCTAGACTGGAAATGCTTTACCTCTCTGAACACCTCTGTAAGTGAGAGGTCCCCTGCTCTGAGCCCTTTGATGTCTGTGAAACCATGAGTCTGCTGGTCCCAACCAGCTGGAATATCTGAGTCAACACAAGCTGTTTTCCATCTTCGGACCTTCTTGGCCCACTTTGTACACACATAGCCCCTCCACTCAGATACCTTGCTCCCAACACGTGTGAGTTCCCACCTCACATCGGGCTGAGGCTGGTGGACATCAGCCTGGTTTATTGTGCAAAGGTAACATCTCTTTTTTTGCATAGCTCTGGGAAGTACCATTTTCCTCTCAGCAGATCTTTGGATTAAGTCCTTGAAGGCTGGCTAACTGCCTTCTGGGAGACAGTCTCTTCCCCCACTGGGTTGTATACAGCTATGGGATCACCAAAATCCATTTCCTTTTTCCTTTTGAGCCACAGTTGTTAGTTGTGGTCTAGTCATTTCCTAGTCCCTCTTGTCGTTAGATGTGGGCCTGTATTGAATTCTGGCCAGTGGAATGTGGGTGACCATGATGTATGTTTACCACTTTCAGGCCTGGCCCATAAATCCCTACCACATATGACTTTTGTTCTCTTCCCTTGTCTGTGGAAGACTGAGGCCATAGGACTTGGTGGAACTATAGGAGCCTGGGTCCGTGAATCTTTGTTATACTGTTGCATGAGTGCAAAGAAGATGTTCTTGTTATAAGCTACCAAAATGTTGAGATTATTCGATATAGCAGCTCGCCCATGCTGACTAGTACACCTAGTGCTGGGGATGCAGAAGGGAAGGAGGTGGTTTCTCCCTTTGGAGATGCCCCCAGTCTAGAGCATGGCTCTTCCGGAGATGGCTTGGAGGAAGTCTTGGCCCTGGGTGGAAGGATCTTCTTCAACAATGAAGACAAGCCATGTCAGCATGAGAGGAAGAAGCAAATGTGAAGACAGGAGAGAGCCAGGGTGATGTATGCTACCTTCCAGAGCCATGACTGAGTCTAGAAAGAAACTCTTCTATTTTCTCAACCGAGTGCTGAGATTTTCCTGCCTATTGGCTCCTGACACATCCCATTAACCTTTTCTTGGGAGACAGTGGAAAAAGCTGTACTGAGAACCTTATGATGAGTAGGTGGTGGGTTATTGAAGTGTTACCAGGGGCAGCCTGAGCCATGTGGGCTTGCTGTTCGACACCAGCCAGCTCCTGTGAGCTCTTGACTTCTAGAAGACTTACTTGAACTTGATGTTTGTGGGGAGTCTGGCATGAGGACACCGTAGACCGTTCAGAGCCTGAAGCTGCAGCTCGCAGGCCGACTTAGGGTGGGATTTGATCAAGTACCGTTTGTCCTACATAAGCTAGATGTCAGCATCCTTTTGTTGTTGTTGTTTTCCGATTTGAAATCATTTAATGGAGGTTTTGAGGGGATAACTATATAGGAGGAAGGTGTGTTTAGTCAGGACAGGATGACTCTTGGACCAGTCAACCTCAACATGTCGTTGCCTTGAGACAATACAAATTTGCTTTTTTCACCCCATCCTGTGTGGGTCAACAGAGGAGCTGTGTTCCTCACAGTCATTCAGGACTAAGGATTTTTTCATCTTGGGGCTCTTCCATCTTCTAGGCCCATGGAATCCTTTCCATTCAATTGGTGGATGGGAAGAGAGAGGGTGTAGGATGGTGTGGGAGGTTTTTATGGACCAGGCCTAAGAATTGCTATTGTTATATCTATCTGCAGTTCATTGGGCAGCATTCAGTTACATGGCTAAGTGCCTGACTGCAAGGGATCCTGGGAAATGCGGTCTCACTGTGTGCCCAGGAAGAGGAGGAAACGGGGTAGGATGAACACGTAGCAGTCTCTGCCATAGCAGGGAAGTCATTTTTAAGAGTTGTCTGGGCCTCTTGAAAAGCTGTGGTTCACAGGTAAATACAAGGAAAGCCAAATCATAAAAGAAAAGTATCATGTGTCAACAAGTTTATTTCCTGAAGAGTCCACGTGGGGCTATGAGCCAGTGAATCTTTATTCCCCGAGACCTCTGGACAGTTAGGACCTGACTCGGGCTGGCGATGGAACGTAACACCTGTTGTCTTGCATAGTTTGTTCTTGGGTTGAAGAGCCATGTTTCAGTGGCCCCTGTCTGGGTAATAACTGCTTCCTTCTTTTTTTTTTTTTTTTTTAAATTTATTTATTTTATTTATTTATTTTTGGCTGCGTTGGGTCTTCGTTGCTGTGCGCGGGCTTTCTCTAGTTGCGGCGAGCGGGGGCTACTCTTCATTGCGGTGCGCAGGCTTCTCATTGCGGTGGCTTCTCTTGTTGTGGAGCACGGGCTCTAGGCGCATGAGCTTCAGTAGTTGTGGCACTTGGGCTCAGTAGTTGTGGCTCACAGGCTCTAGAGCGCAGGCTCAGTAGCTGTGGCGCATGAGCTTAGTTGCTCTGCGGCATGTGGGATCTTCCCGGACCAGGGCTCAAACCCGTGTCCCCTGCATTGGCAGGCGGATTCTTAACCACTGCGCCACCAGGGAAGCCCCTGCTTCCTTCTTTCTCTGGAGCCTTCCATAGGTCTTTAGAAGGCCCTCGATCCCCCAGTTTTCCTTATGGCATGATGGCACTGAGGGATTTCTACCAAAAGGGAGACAGGTCATGACATTGAGCTGATCTGTCCTAAGACTGGCACAGTGTTTATCAACAGAAGTTGGCTCTTCGGCTGGCTAGAGGCGGGACAAGGACGTTCCCCAGATGAAGGGTGGTTGGAGGCCTTTACTGGAAGATGGGTTGACTGACACCTTTGCAACTCTGACCACATCACTGTATGGCCTCTTTCATTTCACATAGAGTCACTATTATTGCTCAGTCTTCTGCAGCCTCACACTGAGAGTCTCCATTCTCCTGAGGCTCTGTAAACTTTCTAATTCACCTTTGCTCCAGCTCCAGGGAAGTTATTTGTAAACCTAAATAGCACTAACAGTTTCCTGCAAAGCGATTTCCTGAAGGTGGAAGGAGGTGACCAAAAAACAAGGTGATGTGCTCATAGCTTCTAGCTTTAAAACCCACCGAAACCAGATTGCTGTACATTTGAAATTTGCCATGCTGACCTCTGTCTCGTCCCTAAAGAAAGACACTCTCAGGAAGAAACTAATACAAAAGGACTGTGGAGTCCAGAATTCTTTTTTTTTTTTTTTTTTTCCCTAATGACCTTATTAGAGAAATTACACCCTGGATAACAATATAGTAGAAAACTCCCCATGGAGTGACTTAGAATGAAAATCTGATTCCTTGGAAAGAAAATGGTAACTGTCAGCAATGTTCAGGTTTGAATTAATCTAAGATTCCATGGCCCACATTCATATATAAACATGAATTCTTTCATCTACATACATTTGGTATTCATTCTTGGTTCTCTCTCCTGGCATAACATTAAAATGATTGCATGCCACAAAAGAGTGTGTGTTGGTTTTTAGTGAGAGCTAATAGCAAGGAACATTTAGCAGTTTGAGATCCACCCAGCAAAGTGCAGTAGAGAATTGAAGCTGTTACTCAGATTATTACTTCTCATTATTATTAATTAACGGTAATGATAGAAACTGCAGTTTATTTAAGGCCTAGTCTTTCCCCAGATGTTTGGCATGTATTATCTCCAACCCTGACAGCAGCCTGAAATCAAGGTTCAGATGTGTTAAGTGACTTGTCCGAGGTCACCAGCCAGGAAGAGACAAAGGGAGATTGAAAGCAAGGGCTGTTGGCTCCAGAGACTTTTCTTTGCTTTTGCATAAAAATATCAGCTTTAGTCACATACAGTACATGCACACTTTCAAAGGGTACAGATTGAATTTTGACAAGTGTGTACACCCATGTAACCACTGCTGGGATCGGTGTCCTACACTGCTGGTGTAGGACATTTTCATCACCTAGAAATTTCCCTCATGCCCCTTTATAGTCTTTCCTCTCACTCCCAGCCCCAGGCAACTGATGACCTGATTTTTGTCACCGTAGATTATGTTTGTATTTCTAGAACTTCAAAGAAATGGAATCCTATAGTATCTACTCTTTTATGTTCATCTCCTTTTGTTTTGCAAATTGTTTTAAAGCATCACCCGTGTCGGTCTGTGTATCAGTTGTTTGTTCATCCAGGGCTCCACTGTCAAGCTTTAAATTGAGCTCCTGTTCTGTATATATGGGACAAGAGTTGTTCTTCCCGAGTTGTGACAGCTCCTTTACAGTGAAGGGTGGGACAAAGATGTGGAGATCGGATTTGCAGATGGGATTTTGTGGGATCTGAAAAGACTGGGGTGAAGGGGTACCTTGAAGTTCTGCTAGCTCATCTGTAAAACAGTGCTATGGATAGACTTCTTTGTGGATTTATTGTGAGGACTAAAGGAATGAAAATATGTAGCAGCTAGAACAGTGCTGGGCATGTAGTAAATGCTCAGTAGATATTAGCCGCTATTGTGTTCCAAACCGAAGGCATGAGCTCAAGATGGCGGACACCACTTCACCAAGGCCCATGAGTTGAGTGGTGCGTCCAGGACACACCCTCAACAGATGACAGCTGGCAGACCGTCTGGGCTCATGGTCCAAGGAAGCATTGAGTGTGACTAGTACAGTGAAGGACTTAGAGATGCTTAGATGGAGGCAGGGTAAGTTTGATGGCCAGGACCTCTGGGCTCTGTCATGAAGAGGAGATGGGCAGATTTCATCTGCCTGGCCCCTTGAGTGGGAGTGTCAGGGACCAGGATTCAGGAAGAGAGAAGGAAGTAGTTTCAGAACTGGCTGTGCCATGCATGCCACCGTAGCATGGGTGGTCTCTGGAGGAGAAAGAGTGGGAATGTTCATGTTGATTCCAGAATTCCACGCACATATATCGAGCCCTTAGCATGAGCTACGTGCTGTGTAAGGTACTTTCACTGGTTTCTCTCTCTCTGTCCCCACACTTCCCCCCTTTCTCTGTAGCTGTTTAACTGCTAGCTGTCTAGATATGTAAATATTATTTTATAATTAAAAATGTTTTGATGTATAATTTATATACTGCAAAGTGCATGGATATTAAGCATATGATTCAATAAGTTTTGACAAATGCATATAATCCTGTAAAACCTGTATCTTATCAAGATACAGAACATTTCCATCACCCCAGAAAGTCCCCTTATGCCCCTTTGCACTCAGTCCCCCTCCTTCCAGGAAACAGTTAATCTGATTTCTCTCTGATACGTTATGTCTATTCTAGAACATCATAGGAATAGAATCATAGAGTGTGTACTGTTTTTGTGTCTAGCTTCTGGGGAGAACGTGGAAGCCCTTGCTAAGTGCTGAATGCATGGTGGGTACTGTGCTGGTGAAATTTGTATTGATTATTTCATTGAATCTTCACAATAACCTCACAAAGTATGTGTTTTTGCCCTTGAATTGCACATGAGGATGCTGAGGTTCAAAGATATTAAATAACTTGGCCGTGGTCACACAGATGAAAAGTGGCAGAGCCTGAATGCAAATTTGGATCTGTTGGCTACACAAGCTTTGCTGTTTCTGTAATAATACAACCCAGGTTTTCTCAGTCTTGGTGTATTGCAGTTTACACTCTATCATGTTGTACTGCAAACTGCAGCACCTTCTCAAGAGATAAAAAGAACCTCTGATCACGGTCCGATAACTGGAGCATGGCAAGTGTGGAGCACAGTTTCCCATGGTTATTCCTAATTTACATCCATTGCTGACCATTTTTTTTGTTTTGTTTGCATGAAGTATTTATTACTTAATGATAGCTTGTTCACATTGCAGTACCATTTCACAGCAAAGGCCTGGGTCTATGGAGTATGGCCATGTTGAAATTTGGAATCTGTTTGTTCAGTGTCACTCTCTGTGTCGAGGCAGATTTTCTCTTTCCTTCCCTTCTCTCCCATGCCCCTCTCCCCTCTCCCATCCCCTTCCCCCATCCCCTCTCCCCTCTCCCATCCTCCTCTCCCATCCTCCTCTCCCATCCTCCTCTCCCATCCCCCTCTCCCATTCCCTCTCCCATCCCCTCTCCCATCCCTTCTCCCATCCCCTCTCCCATCCCCTCTCCCATCCCTTCTCCCATCCCCTCTCCCATCCTCCTCTCCCATCCTCCTCTCCCATCCCCTCTCCCATCCCCTCTCCCATCCCCTCTCCCATCCCCTCTCCCATCCTCCTCTCCCATCCTCCTTTCCCATCCTCCTTTCCCATCCCCTCTCCCATCCCCTCTCCCATCGCCTCTCCCATCCTCTCTTTCTCCCTTTTCCCCTCTGTCCCTCCCTTGCTCTTGTTCTCTTTCGCTTGACCTCTCTCCCCCTCTCTGTTTCTCCCTCCTTCTCTCTCACTGTCACTTTTCTTGCCCCTGTTCTTATTCTCTCATTTTTTCTCTCATGCTCCTACTCTTTATCTCCCTGCCCTTAACTCTTATTTCCTAAGATAAAGCAGCTATCAGAAATCTGAGCTGTCGAGAGACATATGGTGCTATGGAAAGGCCATCAGACCCTCCAGAGCCCTGAGGATTTTGCACCCATTCTGCCCCTCTCCAGCTGTGTGCAAGAGGGTGGGGCGCTGGAGCCTCTGCACACCACTGTTTCTTTGCAAAACGTGGGTAATGATTCCTTTCTCGCCTGTTGCTTCATTCATTCATTCAGTCATTCACACAACAGAGATTTACTGAGAGTGTTCTTTGTACCAGCTGGTAGGTTAGGCATTGAGTGGGGAACAAAACAGACATGGTCTCTGACATTTATATTCTAGAAGGGAGACAAAGAATAAATAGATGATCATCCAGGTAAAGGTGAGAGTCCTATAACTAGCTCCTAAACTCTCTGCAGGTATCACACTCATGTTGCCCAATCATGATGCCTATTTCCTGACTCAGAACTTCAAAGTCCAGAACTTAGGCTATCACTTAAAATTTTTTTTTAACTTTTAATTTTGAAGTAGTTTAAGATGCATAGGAAGTTGCAAAAATAGTATAGAGAGTTCGCTGTATCCTTTGTCCAGCTTCCCCCAAAGATAATATCTTATGTTACCTTAGTACATTGTCAAAACCAGGAAATTTTTAGTTCATGGAAAGACCTTATTCAGACTTTACCAGTGTTGACGTGCGTTCTTTTCTCCTCCTCCTCTTCTTCCCCCTCCTTCTCCTTCCCCTCCCCTTCTTCTTCTCCTTCTCTACTTTTTCCTCTCCTTCCTCCTCTTCCTCATTCTTTTTCGAGTATAGTTCTGTGAAATTTTATCACGTGTGTAGATTCAAGTGACCATCTGTCCCCACAGTCAGGAAGCAGAACTGTTCCAAAACCACAAGGAAATTCCCTTGAGTTACTCCTTAATAGTGACACTCTTCCCCCACCCCTAACCTGTGGCAACTACTTATCTCATTCTCCATCTGTAATTTTGTCATCTCAAGAATGTTATATAAAAGGAATCAGACAGTATGTAACCTTTTGAGGCTGGCCTTTTTTTCCCCTCCGCATGATGCCCTGGAGATCCATCAAAATTGTTGTGTGTATCAGTAGTTCATTTTGTCATCGCTTTTAAGATAAAAGTACTCATTTTGTTTTCAAGGCTAACCTTTACTAGGTTCTTTTCCGCCTCAGAGACCTGGAACAGTTAATCTATTTGAGTCTGATTAGCAAGTTGGCAAGTTGTTAGATGATTAACTTTATTATTAGATTTGTAAATGTTTTTCCCACTCTTACAGGTTTTTTTCATGGGCCCTAGGTTTTGCTTTGATCTTTATGTATTTGAGAAACTCCCTTCAACTATAAAGTGTTCCTTGTACTTTTGAGGTTAATGCTAGGCGCTGTAACGAACAAACCCCCGAAGTTCAGTAGCTTTACACAGTAAAATTTTATATCTCACTTCAGCAACAGACCATGTATGGTTGCCTTGTCTTTAAAATGCTTTTCTCCATAAGATGATTTGGAGACCTAGGTCACTTGTGTCATGAACCTCTGCTATCGCTTAAGACCTTGAAGTCCCCTGGATCCAGCCATCAGATAGAGGCAGAGCCGTGGAGGTCCACCAGATTGCAGGTTTGCATAGGTCATGCTTGGATGTGGTGTCCTCCATCTCATCCATTCCCGTGTCCTTGACTAGAACGCAGCCCGATGGCTGGACTCAGCCGCTAGGTAGTAGAATACGAGCCGATGGAAGGATGGGGAGATGTAACTCCTGGTGGCAGCCACATCTTAAGGCAGCACTGCACCCTGGAAGAGGGAAACCACAGTTGTTGGTGGATGGCTGTCTCTGCCTCCATCCCCAGTTAAAGACCCCATTTCAGGTTAACAATACCAACAGCAGCGTAATGGGTGGGGATCTAAGAATTCAAGTTCTAGATCTGGCTCTTCTTGAGCAACCAAACAAATCATTTCCCCTCTCTGGATCTCAGTTTTCTTATCTACAAACCATGGGTTAAGTTAGATAATTCCAAAGGTTCCTCTCTCACATGTAATGGTTTTACCATTTATTGGTCTTGGACACATTTGAAAAATCTCTCTGAGATCTTGGTTGAAGGGGGAGGTTCAGTAAACCTGAGCTAGTCTGTTCCACCAACCCCATGTTTGCCTCCATCCACTCATCTTTAACCTACAGGCCGAGGGAAACATAAGAAACCCTGGGACCACACAGCACAACTGCTATTGGAAATGGGTGGGTTTTGACAGTTTAGTCATGAGGGCAGTAAATTCAGCTCCTGATAAATAATTTACTTTGAGGACAGGGAAGCTGGTCTCACTGTGCTTGCCTAGCTCGCTGCTTGAGAAATAACAAACAATTCTGGTCATGCCAGGAAGGAAAGAAAAATAAAATTGATCTTCTTTGGTGCCTGACGGCCTATCCTCGTGCTTCTACCACCATTTCAGAGGAAGCCAGAGATCGCCCTTTGTGAGAGCAGCGAACATCTCACGTTTCCAGTTGGCCTGTCTCTGCCCAGCCCACAATCACCCATGGCTCTATCCCTCAAGAGTCACAAGAGAGACTTCGTATTAGTGGCAATTGTGCTGATCGATACTGTGTTTACGTCTGGGTGAAAAAGATGAGGAAGAGCTAAAGTCAAAGTGCTTCCTGGACAATTCCCCTCCCCCTTAATGGACAGGATCTGGAGGAGGCGTGGCCGCACTTGTATGTTTCCAAGTCAGGTTGCATTCTGGGCTGTACATTTCATTTCTTTCATGTCTCTGAAGTTGCTTTTCTGCATGCCTGGGGAACAGAGCAGCTTGCATTTAGTTCTCTTGCTGTCTGGGTTTTCAGGGGTGGATGAAACTTAGATGCTCATTAAGATTACTGCGCCTCATCATTTTTAATGTGAGGCCCAAGGTAATATTTAATGAGGCGGAAAAGTATATTAATAAAATTGCTTGTAGTAATTAGCAGGAAATTATAATGGTAGGGTGATGGGGAGATTTTAGAAATCAGTTAGGAGTGATCAAGACCAATCTCGAACGTCACTGCTTATTATTTTTTGCTTTTAATCATCATGAACTACACCTTTGCATTTTTACCTTTGAAAGGAAAGTCTTTGATGGGGCTCATGCATATTGTTATTATTTCATGTTATTTTGTTCCTTGCTGAGTATCATAGAGAGAGCTAGCAGGGTCTTTAGAATTACTTGTAAACCGTCGTTTTGCCCCCTAGAGGCAAATGAGAGCTCTATTATTTCTGCCTTTACGGCATCTTACCTGAAAGAGAGGCTATCCAGAGACCAGAGTCCACAAGGCCTTCTTTGAACATGAGATGAGAGCAAGAGTCAGCTGTGGGGCTTATCAACCCAGAAAATGTAAATGAAGGCAAAAACCAAAAAGCTCACAGATTTGGGAGGAAGATTAAGATCGAGGTCCCAAAGCTCTGTAACATCTTCAGGTTTGACTGTTGTTTAACCCTTCTCTACCAGTCCCTATTTTGTTTTACAAGTAGGTTTGGAGGTAAAACTTCTAAAATGAACAAGATTCCAGGAAGGCAGGCCTTCTCATGATTACCCTGACTGGGGTTTGAGCTGGGGTGTGTTGGGGGTTTCCTTGTTGATGCTATTGTTGTTATCAACTCTGGTCTTTTATTTTATTCCTACTCAGTCTTGGAGGATCTGGGGAACACACCTAAAGAGGGCAGAAGCTTCTAATATCTGAGACGATAGTTATTTGTTAATTCATAAAATAAGTACCTAGAGGACTGAGATCTATGTATTCCTTTCCTCTGTCCCTTTCTCCCTCTCTTTCTGCAACACACGTTTTGTTGAGAACCTACTGTGTGCCAGGCAGGCTGGGTGCTGGTTCCTGGAAATATGGCAGGGAGCGGATACAGCTCCTGTCTTTCGGATGCTCACCCAGCAGTGGTCAACGAACAGTCCTCTAATGGCGTGAGGGCGTGCAGGTCGTGAAGGTGTTGGACAAATCATTGTTGGAGGAAGAGTGGGAAGGCTCGGACTGTGTGGAACATGGAATGCTGTTTCTGGGCAAGAAGGGTAAGGGCAGGCATTCCAGGCAGGAGGAGGAGCGCAAACAGGGGCGGGGACAGAGGTGTGTGAAAGAGTGCAGCATCCAAGGAGCTTTGCATTTCTGTAATGTTCGATCCCTGGGTATCTGTAGTGTAAATGCTGGGTGATGGAGCCTGGGAGTTTGTGTGGGATGCCAAGGGAGTTGCCTTAGTGTGATTGATGATGGGGATGCGTCTGAAGGGTTTTAATCAGCTTGGCCAGATGTATGTTTAGAAAGACCATGCTGGCAGCTGGTGCATGGGATGGGTTGGAGGGGAAAGCCCAGGACCAGGGGACCAAGGAGAAGGCTATAGCAGTCATCAAAGTGAGAGCCATACTGAGTGGCCCTGAGGATAGAAGGGAGGGGGTGGGTGTGAGACACTGGGGATGGGTGGATGCTGGGGTTGAATGGAAGGGGACACAGGAAGATAACTTCTAAGTCAAAAGGAAGTCAATATAAATGGAATCATATAATATGTGGTCTTTTGTGACTGGTTCCTTTCACTCAGCATGTTTTCAGTGTTCATGCTGTAGCCTGGATAATTTCTTTTTTTTTTTTTAACTGATTCTTGTACTTTATTTTTTTCCCCATGGAAAGGCATTTTATTTTATTTTTTATTTAAAAAAAATTTTATTGGAGTATAGTTGATTTACAATGTCTTAGTTTCAGATGTATAGCAAATTGAATTAGTTATACATATATCCACTCTTTTTTGTTTTTAGATTCTTTTCCCATATAGGCCATTATAGAGGATTGAGTAGATTTCCCTGTGTTATACAGCAGGTTCTTGTTAGTTATGTATTTTATATATGGTAGTGTGTATATGTCAGTCCCAGTCTCCCAATTTATCCCTCCCCCCGCCTTATCCCCTGGTAACCATAAGTTTGTTTTTTGTTTTTAATTCTTGACTGTTTTGGGTCTTCGTTGCTACCTGCGGGCTTTCTCTAGTTGCGGCGAGCAGGACCTATTCTTTGTTGCAGTGCGCGGGCTTCTCTTTGCGGTGGCTTCTCTTGTTGTGAAGCACGAGCTCTAGGCGCACGGGCTTCAGTAGTTTCGGCACGCGGGCTCAGTAGTTGTGGCTCGTGGGCTCTAGAGGGCAGGCTCAGTAATTGTGGCGCATGGGCTTAGTTGCTCCTCGGCATGTGGGATCTTCCTGGACCAGAGATTGAACCTGTGTCCCTTACATTGGCAGGCGGATTCTTAACCACTGCACCACCAGGGTAGTCCCATAAGTTTGTTTTCTACATCTGTGACTCTATTTCTGTCTTGTAAATAAGTTCATTTGTACCCCCTTTTTTTTTAGATTCCACATATATAAGTGAGATCATATGATATTTGTCTTTCTGTGTCTGATTTACTTCACTCAGTATGACAATCTCCAGGTCCATCCATGTTGCTGCAAATGGCATTATTTTGTTCTTTTTTATGGCTGAGTAATATTCCATTGTATATATGTACCACATATTCTTTACCCATTCCTCTGTTGATGGACATTTAGGCTGCTTCCATGTCTTGGCTATTGTAAATAGTGCTGCAGTGAACATTGGGGTGCATGTATCTTTTTTTAAAAATAAATTTATTTATTTATTTATGGCTGTGTTGGGTTTTTGTTGCTGCGCATGCAGCTTTCTCTGGTTGCGGCGAGCAGGGTCTACTCTTGGTTGCGGTGTGCGGGCTTCTCACTGCAGTGGCTTCTCTTGTTGCGAAGCACGGGCTCTAGGCGTGCAGGCTTCAGTAGCTGCGGCATGCAGGCTCAGTATTTGTGGCTCATGGGCTCTAGAGCGCAGGCTCAGTAGTTGTGGCTCACATGCTTAGTTGGTCCGTGGCATGTGGGATCTTCCTGGACCAGGGCTCGAACCCGTGTCCCCTGCATTGGCAGGCAGACTCTCAACCACTGTGCCACCAAGGAAGTCCCTGCATGTCTCTTTTTGAATTATGGTTTTCTCAGAGTATATGCCCAGTAGTGGGATTACTGGGTCATATGGTAGTTCTATTTTTAGTTTTTTAAGGAACCTTCATACTGTTCTCCATAGTGGCTGTATCAATTTACATTCCCACCAACAATGTAGGAAGGTTCCCTTTTCTCTACACCCTCTTCAGCATTTATTGTTTGCAGATTTTTTGATGATGGCCATTCTGACTGGTGTGAGGTGATATCTCATTATAGTTTTGATTTGCATTTCTCTAATAATTAGTGATGTTGAGCATCTTTTCATGTGGGATCGTTTCTTTTTATGGCTGAATAATGTTCCATTGTATGGATGTACCACATTTTGTTTATTCTTCCACTGATGGACATTTGGGTTGTTTCCACCTTTTGGCAGTTGTGAATAGTGCTGCCATGAGGATTTCGTGTACGGGTTTTTCTTTGAACATCTATCTTCATTTCTTTTGGGTATATACCTAGGAGTGGAATTTGTGGGTGATATGGTAATTCTATGTTTAACTTATTGAGTAACTGCCAGAATAGTCAAATCTATAGCAACAGAAAGTATATTAATTGTTGCTTAGGATTGGGGGAGTGGGGGGGGATTGGAGAGTGATAGCTAATGGTTACAGCGTTTCTCTTTGTGGTGATGAAAATGTTCTCAAATTAACTGTGGTGACCACTGCACATTTCTGGGAATATACTGAAAGTCATTGAACAGTACAGTTTAAATTGGTGAACTGTGTGGTATGTGAATTACATCTTAATAAATCTGTTTAAGAAAAGAAATAGAAGGATTTCATCCTTTTTGAAGTTCTTCACAGGGCATTAATGAACTTGGAGATTCAAATGTAAAAACACCGATTGCAGTTCAAAATTATACAGTTGTTTGTACACGTTTGTTGTACCATAAGATTGAAAGCTCCATGAGGTCAGGGATCACACCTAGCTTTGTACTGTGTCTCCAGCCACTTGTATGGTGCTTGGCACATGCTAAATACCCAGTAAACATCTGTTGAGTCAGTGAATGATCTACTTTTGTAGTCCAGGGAACTGGTTTATTACATAAGCACATGATGCTTTTTTTTTAGCAGAGTAGCCAGTTTCCCTGGGCTTTGGGTTCAGTAAATGTGTTCCTTTGTTCATTTATGCTACTACATTTTGAGTCATTACCCTGTTGTGTTTCCATATTTCCTGCCAACTTGACCACTGTAAAGCCAATGGCTTTGACCTCGTGCCAGTAAGGGAGGTGAGGCTGCCGAAGACTGGGCTTCCGGAAGGGACATTGGGGATCCGATGAGGGGGACCCAGGACTCTTGTATTATATGTACTCTGTTTAGCTCACCTCTTATTATTTTGTTTCCAGTAGACCATTTGTCCAAGTAGCAAAAGAAATTCCAGGGATTTTTCACTCATTCATATTTATTCTTTAAAATATAAAATCAGAGTTACCTTTAAATCTTTAGTTTTTTTAAAAAGTTCACTATGTTTCATGTAAAATATTTTTGGGTAATTTTTTTATTCTGCTGGAGGCATATAATTCCAACTTGATGAAAAAAGTCATTAGTGAATAGGAATATAGATTGATTTTAGTTATGTATATTTATATAAGTATACATAGCTCTGTATCTGTGTCTATGTATTGATATATAAAAATTTTCCTTTAACTGTTTGGTTGTTTTAAAATTTGCTAAGTTTTATGGTAAAATATTGTCTTTAATAATTTTTCCCCCCTAGGGAGATATAGCTGCAGTTTAATCAGAGTTGCTTGAGAAATTGCATTTGAAACACAGGAATTGGATTTATTTTAAAAAAGTAGTAGTCATTTTCTCTTTGATAGAGTGGCTGGAAGGACCATAAGTGACCAAGGACTGGGGCAGTTTCTTGGAGCAGGTGGATTCAAGCAGAATTTTAAGAAATTCAAAGAGATGATTTGGCTTAATATTGTCTTACTCTTTCAACTGAATGACTTAGTTGTGTCTGTTAATAATATCTTGATGGCACTTTAGGTTTCTACAGATATTTATAGTTATTACTGGTTCTCAAATGCCATCCACATTTTCCCAGGACTTGGAACATGCAACAAAAGGAAGGGAAGGAGCATTTATTGAAAATGCGCAATGTGTAGTGGCCTTGCCACTTAATTGGGTCTCATTTAATCCTAGCAAAGTTGTCTTTCAGGACTCTGTTGCAAATGTCACACACTCAATTCAGACTGAAATTAGCAAAATAAGGGCACTATTATTGGTACAATATCTAGAAAGTTTAAGCAGTGGCTTTGGTTTCAGGCATAGCTGGATCCAGGAGCTCAAAGAATGTCACTAGGAGATGCAGACATTCTTTCTGCTTCTCTCCACCTCTTCATGTCTTGGTTCTATTATATTTTCTCTCTGTTGAGTGTATTCTCTAGCAATTTCTATACATACTTGTGTCACTTGTCAGTTTGTCATCCCAGAGAAGAGAGCTACTCTGTCCTGATAACTTCAAAAAAGTGCCCTGGGAGGATTCACATTGAGGGAAGTTGCGTCATTTGCTCATCACTGAATGTCTCAGTGTAGTTAGGGGATGAAATATGCTCTGACTGGTCAAGGATGATGCCTGTGCTCCTGCCAGGGGTAGGAGTGGAGGAAAGGAGTTAGACCTATCTGTATCCTATGGGATGAGTTCCCACAGCAGAGGAGGTTCTGTTACCAGAAGGAGTGAGTGCATAGTTTGCTATTGAGATGAATCTTTTGGTTGTAAGAGTCGTATGATTCCCATTTTACAAATGGGGTTCAGAGAATCTAGACCCAGGATCAAAGCTTAAGCCTCCCTAGTGTCAAAGGTCAAGCACCCCACCATTATTGGTTTTCTATTATGGATTTGGACCCCCTGTTATGAGAGAAAATCCACCAGCACGGGGCTGGGCCTGTCAATGGGCAGAAATGCAGTGACCGGGAGAGCTGGCCTCATAGGGCCTGTGAATGCCCTGCTAGGGTGACCACGACCTCAGCAGTGATTGTGTGGGCCAGACCTCTGTACCTACAGTTTCCCTCTGCCTGGACCTCCTTTCCTATCCTCTTCTCCAGCTGAAATTCTGCCTAAACTTTGTGAAACAGCTCAATGCCATCCCCGGCCGTGGTCTTTCTTGTTAGCACAATCCTCCTGGAAGCCAGAGACTCGCTTTCTCTCCCGGTTCTCAACGGGGTCAGTGCAGTGCCTGCCATGTGGTCAGGGCTGAATGAACCGGCCCCACTGTGGGCTGCTTGTTAACTTGTGCCTGGTGCTCTGCAGCTCAGGGGCTGCCGCGAGGACGCCTGGGCTCAGCTTTCCAGCTCTCCCACTCATCAGCCTCCCTTTCCTCACCCACAAATTGGGAATCATCAAAGATCGGGAGGATTGGCTGAATTAACCTGTGTAAAATGCTTAGCAGAAAGCCAGTGACATAGAAGTAACTCAGTAAATATTAGCAATTATTGTTATCTGTAGACACTGGCTCAGGGAGATTTCATGACTAGTCTAAGTTCATACCATCAGATGGCAGGTCTTCTGGCTCCTGTCTCACTTAGCAGATAGGCGTGTTAGTTAACAGGCCTTGTGGTGCTACCTAAAGCATATTTAAATCCAAAAGAAGGTGCCAGTTGCTCCCAGGAGAGTGAAGCTTACTTGTCAGAGAGATTTTCCCAGAACACACTTGGGCAGAGGATACATAGGTTGTGAGAGCTGAAATCCTCATGCCAGTGGTATAATTTAGGGTTTAAACACAGATCCAGTCTGGCCTTGATTGTCTGTGGCCCTGCTGGCTCTGGCGGGAATTCAGTTCCTCATGAAAAGCACGTTCTGCAAAGCTCTAGGTTTACCTGTGTCTGCGATGGTTGGATGCAAAATGATACCCGGGCTGCATACTGCTGTTTATACTCCTATTACCGACTTCATTCCTCTTGGGAAATACATTGAAAAGATAATTTTTTTAGACACTGAAGTAGAGAGATGGGTTTGTGTTCTGAAATTTCAAGGTATTAATGTGTATAATATGTATGCATCTCTAATTTTTACCAGGCCTTTCATGAATTCTAGAGATCGTCAATTAGACATATAAATTGATTCTTCTTTTAACAAAGAATATTCCTCTTTTCTCGTTGCAAGATGGATGGAGAGGGAGCTGTGACTCTTAGAAATTTGGATGTTAACCCTACCACCTGCTCTGTCACCAGGGTGTTTGGTAGGAGCGGAGAGGCGAATGGTTGTCTTTCCCATGTTCCTGGGATTGAGGGGAAGACAGGACACACACAGGGTGACGGCCTCGGCGGCAGAGTAGCTACTGAATATTCAAGCCTTGTTTCTTTCTCTTGTTCAGACATCAGGTATCAGTGTTGACGGCTGCCTCTGACCCTCCCCCTGCCCTGTGGAGTCCGGCCGGTGGTGTTGCAGGGGAGCAGCAGGGGCAGGGGTATCACCTGCAAGGGGAGGGTTTATGGCCGGGCAGAGGGGAGCCGGTCCCTCAGAGAGGGTCCCTTGCAGGAAGACTGCTGTTGGTCAGTACCCCCTCTCCCACTCCCCCGCCCTGCACTGTGGAGTCAAGACTGGGACGGGGCTTTTCGGCATGTCACCCACTTTGTCACTTCGTTGATCTTGTATCCCTCTCACTTGTAGAGCAGAGGGCAAAAATACATTAGGAACTCACCATCACCAGAAAAAGAAAAGTAGAAACATTTTTTCCCCCAGGAGAATTTGGAGAAATAATGGCAAATATTCCTAAATGCCTCTGTGGGCGTCACCAGCACCTGCTGTTTCTACCTCCTAATGTCTCTCAAATACCTGCTGCTTCCTCCCCCACTGGCCATTGCGGAGGGTCAAGCCCTCATCCTCTCAAGCCTGCCCAGACACCCATCAAACTACCTCCCAGGTGGGCTCCTATCCCTGCATCCCAGATCCTAGCTGTGGGCTCACAGCTGCCACAAGGCTGCCTCTAAATTCTGTGGCTGGCTGTGCCACTCTGGTGCTCACACCCTCCCCTGGCTCTCCATGACCCATCATCCTTAGCCTCCCTGATAGGGTCGTCATGATTGGTTGGCACCTGCCGGCTCCCCAGCCAGTCCCCTGGACCATCTGTCCACCTACTGCTGGCCCAACCTCTTCTGCATATTTATGCTTCCACAGGGACGGCTCACTGTCTCAGGGTACCCCCTCGCCACTTCCTTTCCTCTGTCTGGAGCCCCCTTTCTCTGCAACCCCACCCCGTCTGCCTCACCAGCTTCCACGAGTTCTTTACTCCCTTCTGGGAGTGCATCCTCACGTATCCTCCACTTCCAGACTGAGCCCAGGACCTGCCTCTGAATTCCCAGATTCTCCTTCATTGCTTTTCACAAATGATTCACACCATCGATTACTTGTCTGTTTTGCCCAATACACACAGTAAGTTCCTTGCCTCTGTACCTCTGAGAAAAAGAGGCAGTATGTCATGGTAGTGGTGAGACAATCTTGAGTTCCAATTGCACTTATGTCTGAGTGACTCTGGCTAATTTGGTAACTTTTCTCAGTAGTTCTGCAGTAGGGATGAAACAGCCACTATTTTACAGAGTTACAGTGGGGCTTAATTAAGGTAATGCTCGTAGAACTATACCTGGCACAGAGTAAGTGAGCTAAGTAAATGCTAGATGCCATTATTACTATTATTATCGTCATCATCATGATTAATACTAGCTTCTGGAAAATGCTGGATACTTGTTGAATAGAAGGACCAAACAGATGAGTGAGACGAATCATTTTGTTGAATTCTGACTCTATCTGAAATGGATTTAATGAAAGAATATTAATTCTCTCATGTCTCTTTTCTCTCTAAAGTTTATTTTTCTTTCCCCCCAATAGTGAAGTTTTCTCAGACGTTAGCAAAACACTTTAACTCGCTTAAGCGACCCAAGGATGCTTGGAAGAGAGCGATTTTGCCCAGCAAGCTGATAGCTTGAGTCAGGATTCATCTCCCTGCTGGTTGAGTGACACCCCATTTTCCCCTCTTAAAAGAACTAAATCACCTATATTTCTTTCTTAAATTAAAGTGAATGAAAATGAATTTCACAGCTCCCCTGGAGGGGCCTGGAGACACACTGGAATGTCAAATAAAAAAGTTGGGAATTGCTGTGCTCAAGCACATCCGGTCCTTGTGGGCTTCTCAGAAAGACGAAACCGAGAAGCATCAGCATGCAGGAGGAAGGCAAAGGGAGAATCAAGGAAAACAGCGAGATTATGAGGCATTATGTGGGGGGAGGAGGGAGGGGAGGAAGGAGGGAGGACTGTATTGAAAAGAAATTGTTGAGTGACTGATCTTTAACTTCGGTGAAAAGAAGCAAAGCGCATCCAAGATGTGCTGAATAATTGCCCAAGAATTATTCCTGGCCACCTTAGAAATGATTCCTCACTATGCAAAAATATTGAAAGCAGAAGGGAAATTATTGTTTTGAGCTCGGAAATTTCTCACTTCTCTGACTTTGCTAACGAGATTTGAGCTCCATTATCCTTGTCTTGCTGTGAGCCTTCATCAATAGCAGAACTTGTATCTCCTAAGGGATTGTCTACTGAGTTCATTTCAGTTTAACAAGTGTTTATTGAGACCTGGGGTGTGTCTAGAGCTGGGACGGGGACCTCGCGGCATGCTGGATTTGTAATGACTGGTTCTGGCAGCCCGAGGGGATTCTGGGCAAGATGAGGGGAAACTTGGAGAATTGCATGTCCATGGGCCCCACCTCAGCCCCAGTGCCTGAGCCAAGCTCTTCCAGGGAGGATGTTTTCCAGTGGCTTTTGGAGGCCTTCTGGTGGGATGGACAAAGAAGGTCAACTGGTCCGGGCCCCTGAGTGCTTCTCCCTGCGTTCCCACCACCTGCAGCTTTCTTTGTTGACAACTGCAGTGATCGCCTTGAATCATAAAACAGGACACGTCACCCTGTTGACTCTGCCTTGCACCTGGCTTCCCTTTGCACCTGGAATAAAATCCAAACTCATTAGCATGACCCACGAGGGCTCTGTGTGACTTGGCCCCTAACCAACCCCTCATCCCCTGTTCTCCCCTGTTCCTGAATTCCACGTGGCGTGGTCCTCCTGAGCTCCCAGAGTTTGGCTTAGACAACATCTCTCAGCCCCAGAATCTAAATTTACCTCCCCTGGCACCTGCCCTCCTGTATTCTCTCTCTCATCTGTAATTGCTATTTGTAATGATTCTTTGTTTTCTTACTCTTTCTTCTCCCATGAAATTGTGAAGTCAAGTGGACAGGGCCTTTCTCTGTCTTGCTTGCTTCTTTGTCCCAGTGCCGGGCACACAGTAGATGCTCGATAAATACCTGACCTGCCTACAGCAGCTGAGCTGTAGCACTAATGAGATGAGAAGAGGGAGGGAATTTTAGGGGCAGGAGGTATTACAGAAGGAGTGCTATTAACTTGGGAGACTTGGACCACATCCCCTGGCCTCTTGGGACCTGGAGAGCCTTGTCTCTAAAAGAAATTATGCTCAAGGAGCCTCCTTTCTGGCTCTCAAAATTCGTTGAGTGTAAAAGCTCTGAGACAAAACAGTTTATTGATTGACAGCTCTTTGGCCTAAGCCTGCCCCAGAAACGTTTTCATGAAGAGACGTTGCTCACTGCCTGCCTGTCTCACGCTGACATTTTCAGGCTTAATTAGAGGCTGTTACCCCTTCTTAAGCAGCCACATACCAGACACGCCACATAACCTTAGCACCAAGTGCTGGAGTAGGAGAGTGGCATAACAATTTGATTTCAGGGAGTTTAAAGCCAAAGGGCTCTACCCACAGTTGTTGGCTTCTCTGCTTTAACAAGTTAAGTGAGTTCGGTATGAGATTTTTAAATTTGTTCAATAATGTTTGATTGAGTCGTCTACACTGGCTTGGACACCATGGGAGGTACAATTGAAAAAGGCTCCCCACCATTTAGAGCGGTTGTTGAGAACACCTGGCCGAGCATTTTAGATCCTTTGCTGCATCTCATCCAACAACTCCAGGGGGCAGGTGCGGTCAGCATCTGAGTTTTACAGGTGGTGAAACGCAGATTTGGAGAGGCTGCCTCGGTGGTAAGGCCCCATGTCAAGGAGATGCAGGACTCGAATCTGGGTCCATGATTCCAGTGCCAACAACTCGTGAAAGAGGGGATTATTAGATGGTGTCTGCTTCCGAGGAATTGGTTACGTGCTGATTGTAGTAGGAGCGCCCCTCTGGAAAGAATTAGCAGCTGTGCGGCCCACTCTCTGCATCGCTCATGTTTTCCTCTCTGAAGGGTAAGACGGCAGCCTCCCCAGGCCAGTCTCCTTGACCGGCACTGTCACCTCCAGGCTGCAGGGACCACCCTATCCCCAGGGTCTTCAGGTGGTCACCCCTGGTCAGCTGCCCTCCGGTCAGCCCTGCCTTCTTTATCCTCCTAGCCTCTGCCCGCCTGTGGGTGCACCCTTGTGCTGGGCTCCCTGGATGGATTTGCTTTCTGGTCTCCTTCCAGGATTAAAGGCTATTCTGGGCCCTGGATTCTGCCTGGGCCTTATCACACCCTGGCTCTGAGGTCTGGACTCCTGCTCTCCTGGGTCCTGCTTCAACCCCCACGGACCACCTGAGCCACAACGGTGCCATCTCTTAGTCATTCCTGCTGGGCATCCTTTGAAAAGACCCCTAAGATCCCCTCAACCCAGCATCGAAAGAGGCTAGACTTGGGCACATGAGTCGTTTTTGGGGATGGAATTAGTGGAGGAAGAAGGACGTGTGGGTCCTGAAACTTGAGGAGTCGTGAGTCTGACAGATCTTACCCACTTTCCAGCCGTGTGATGTGAAGGTGCTTTATAAAAACCACATTCTTTGCATTATTCGGGCCACTAACTCACTGGGTGACCCTGGGAAGGTCATGTTCTCGCCTGACCCTCGGTGTACCCATTTGTTAAGTGGGAAGGCTGAACTGGATAATTTCACAAGTCTGTGGCCTGGGGTCTCAGTGACTGTTTTCTGGCCTCTGTCCTTGAACTCTCACAGACTGTCATGTAAAGGAACCTAGTAATTAGGACCATTTCGAGGCAGGGAGACTTGAGATGGGGTTGGCTGCCTGTAGGCTGTGTGACCTGAGGCCAGCCAGTTAATCTTGCCAAGCTTTGATTTCTCTATCTGTAAAATAGGGTCAACGCTGGAACCTTCCTCAAAGGTTATTTGTGAGGATTGACTAGGATAATCCAGACAAGTTACTCAGCTTGTCTAGCACACAATGAAATCTGATTAAAAATTAGCTAAATGTTAGATACTATTTATTCTTTCTTTTTCCTTCTTGCCCTGATTCCTGACCTGCTTCCCTTTGGTTTCTCTGGATATGGAGCCCTTCACTGTTCAGTCTTTGACCTTGTGGGCTAAAAGTAATCAATCCATCACACAACTCTCCCAGTGCCTCCCGAGGCTGAGGGAAGGTGTCCATGGCTGACCTTTCAGACCTCTGCCAGGCACTCACTGTGCCCTTTGCTGTCCGCACCAACCCTGGAGGTACCAGGTGCCTGGTAGCTGGCAGGCCTGGCTCTGGCAGGAGAAGGCTCACCTGTCACTAGGACCAGTGTCCTAGAGGTTAGAGGTACATGGGTTTATCCCTTACAGGATGTCGCCCTTCCTTGTGATTCCGATGGGCCACATGGGACCAAGGGCCACTGCCCAGCAGACCTGGCGTCAGGGTATTTGGCATTGATGATTGTATTAGTTTGCTAAGGCTGCCATAACAAAGTACCACAAACTGAGTACCACCAATTTAAATAACAGAAAAGTATTCTCTCACCATTTTGGAGTCTAAGAAGTCCAAAGTCAAGTTGTCAGCAGGGCCACACTCCTTCTGAAGGCACTAGGCAAGTATCTGTTCCGTGCCTCTCCCCTATGTTCTGGTGGTTTTCTGGTACCTTTGGCATTCCTTGGCTTGTAGAAACATCACCCCAATCTCTGCTTTCATGCTCACTTCGTGTTCTCCCTGTGTGTGCCTGTCTCTGACCAGATTTCTCCTTTTTATTAGGATGGCAGTCACAGTGGACTAGGGCCCACCTTCATGACCTTGTTTTAACTTGATTGTTTCTATAAAGGCCCTATTTCTAAATAAGGTCACATTCTGAGATACTGGGGGTTAGGACTCAAAACTCTCTTTTTGGGGGGTGACACATTCAACCCATAACAATGACCAGTGGTTCCACATATGGATAGTAACATCACTGGGGTACAGGCAAATTAGGGGGAGAGACCAGCAAAAACTAGGCATAGAACACCCCATTGAGATGATCTGATAGGATAGAAGCTCAGACTGGAAGGAGGAAGGGAGTGGCTTCGACCATTGGAGCTTGGGAGACACGTAATCCCGGAGGCACGAGCAATGGGCAGTCAGTCGAAGGAATGTGTGGTCGCTTGGGTGGAAGAAAACCTCCCCCGCTACTACCTTGGCCCAAGGCAACTCTCCTTGTGTGGTTGTTCTGGTATTTGACCAAGAGGCAGATTTAGTTCTCAGTTCTCAGGCGGCTGGGGGTTATAAAACCTCCACTTGTGAAAGATCCTAAGGTCACCAAGGGGGGCTCTTTCTGAGTCAGAGATTTCTGGGGACAGAGTGCTTTGTAGTTAGGGCGCTTTCTCCTTCCCTCCTGCAGCCAGGATCTGCTGTCCCTGGGAGCTCATTTTTCATTTCCAGGGCTGAGCTGACTGTTGGCTCTGGGCAGGACAGGCTTGGCTTAGGAGATGATGTATGCTATCTAAGTGTGCTGCCTGGTTAGTAAATTATCCCCGGGATCACTGGACCAGGAGACATTTTAAACCACAGCCTGCGGGCTTTGTGGAACCTCTGCCTTCTGAATTTGCAATTTGCAGTGGGAATTGGCCTTGGATGATTAGACAGTGTGCCTACTATGTGCCAGAGCTATGAAACTCACTAGTCTTGAAGAATGTCTCTACCTAAAGAGGGGGAGGAGGAAACTAGCCCTCGATGAGTACCTACTGTGTGCCAGCCCTTTAGCATGTTCTGTTCCATCTCATCCTTACCCCAATCCTATGGAGCAACCGTTATACAAATGAAGAAACTGAGGTTAAGGAATTGTTGAAGGTAAGACTCTGGAGTTTAACAGACCTAGAATTTGAACTCAGCCATGACTGACTGCAAGTCTCTTCTCTCTCCATTGAGTGACAAACATGTGGACCAGGGGTTGGCATTCATTTTCTATAAAGGGCCAGGTCGTAAATATTGAGGGACATATGGTTTCTGTCTCATGGACTCAACTTTGCCTTTGGATCATGAAAGCAGCATTGATAATACATCAACAAATAAGCTTAACTATGTTCCAATAAAACTTTATTTACAGAAACCACCAGTGGCCAGATTTGGCCTGTGGGCCACGGTTTGCCAACCCTTGCTTTAGACTATCTGGCATGACACTAAACACCTTATTGGCACAAGTAACCACGAGATAGTCAGGTTTACTTTTTAGAATGAAAATGATTCTCTTAGAAGAAGTAGGTCTTTGTGCAGCCATCTGAGGGTCAAAGGAGGCAGGTGACATGTTACTGCCATCCCTCCAGGGTGATGAGGCTCTTTTAGGTGCTTTTTGACAACCACATGTTGCTGTTTTGCGGAAATGGGGAGACTTATCCCCATGGTCTAAACAGGAGGCTTATGGTGTAGATGAAGTTAAATTAGAGAGAGCAAGATTAGCCTAATTTTCTGCTCTGTTGTCATCTTCATAACTTTTGAAAAGTCAATTCTAAAGCTAATCATAGCAACATTTAGGAACATTGTCTTTTTAAAAGAAAACTTGTATTCACTGGCTTAATATGGAACGGGCAGTACATAAGGAGATGGTATAGCAGAGTGTGTAAGAATATGGCTTTGTAATCAGAAAGATCTGAGTTCAAATCCCAGCCTGGCAACATACTAGCTGCCCTGAGCAGGTTAAGCTCTGAGTCTTGGTTTCCTCAACTGTTAAGTGGCTTGAGTGAAGTTCTTAATCTTTCACACGTTAGAATTACCTGGAGGGCTTGTTAAAGCACAGACTTGGGGCAGGGGTGGTCGGCTGTGCCCAGAGTTCCTGATTCAGTAGGTCTGGGGTTGGGGCAGAGCCAGGAATGCATCTCTAACAGGTTCCCAGGTGGTGCTGACGCTGCTAGCCCAGGGACCACACTTTGAGAACCACTGGGTGAGAGGATTCCAAGTGTTCTGGATTCTGACTCCTGTCCAACAGACACGGGTTGTCCGAGGAGCATCTGAGTGGGATTGGGAAGTAAAGAATTGACTCCTGCACCTTCAGGAAGCACAGGGCAGGGCATGGAGACCCTTCCAGCTTTTGAAGCAAAGTAAAACCACCCATGGCTACCTGGAGGTGGCCTTGCGCAGGCCCAGCTCCCAAAAGTTCCTTAAGAGAAGTTTCTTTGAAAGAAGCTTCTGGGAGGGCTGGGTATGGGAAGGAGAGGGGGACAGGGCTTTCTCTTCTGCCCTCTCCAGAGAGGGGGAGGAAATGAGAGTGGGAGTTTTTTTCTTTTAGGACCAAAGACAGGAAGGGAGACTGTTAACTCCCTGCAGAACTTGCCTCAGGGGTTATTGGATGGTGTTGACGACTACGGTAAAGTGCTTCGTGTCACTACGGTAAAGTGCTTCGTGTCACTACGGTAAAGTTCTTCGTGTCACTACGGTAAAGTGCTTCATGTCACTACGGTAAAGTGCTTCGTGTCACTACGGTAAAGTGCTTCGTGTCACCCTGGCTGGTTCTCTGGGTTCCTCACCCAGGATGTGGGCTGTGGGCGCACTGACTGTACTTGCCATTTTACATAAGGGATTTGAGCATTCTTGGATTTTGGTGTCTGTGGGGTGGTCCTGGAACCAATCCCCCATGGATACTGAGGCATGACTGCGTTAGCCATTATGATTTTGTGTATTGTAAAAAAAAAAACAAAAAAAAAACAAAAAAAACAAAACAAAAAACAAAAAACCAAAAACTGTTGCTTCTGGGATTTCCCTGGTGGCACAGTGGTTAAGAATCCGCCTGCCAGTGCCGGGGACACGGGTTTGATCCCTGGTCCGGGAAGATCCCACACGCCGCGGAGAAACTAAGCCCGTGCACCACAACTACTGAGCCTGCGCTCTAGAGCCCGCAAGCCACAACTACTGAGCCCGCGTGCCACAACTACTGAGTCCGCACGCCTAGAGCCTGTGCTCCGCAACAAGAGAAGCCACCGCAATGAGAAGCCCGCGCACCGCAATGAAGACCCAACGCAGCCAAAAATAAATAAATAAGTAAATAAAATTAAAAAGCAAAACCAGAAAACTATTGCTTCATAAATGTATATGTGAAAGATCCTCTCCTTCCTCCCCAGTTCTGTTCTGTATTGGTAACCACTATTGACAGATTGGGGTGTATCTTTCAGGCATATTTTTTATTGATACTCATAATTCATAATTCTGAATAAGGCAAACAGCCCTCTGAAAGAGTGGGCATTTTAATGCTCCCTTCCTAGTATGGTTGTCATCAGCCTTTTTGACCTTTTTATTGCATAGAGGAAAACATATTTTAAATTAGCATTCATTGAGTTATTCGTGACATAGAAAAATATTTCCAAATATTTATTGAAGTTTTTTGCATTTTTCTTCCCTTCCTGTGACTTGACTTAGCTGGTTATACCTTTCACACCTTTTCCTTTCAGGTGGTTTTCTTCTTTTTCATTTGTTTGTTAAGTGCTCTATGGATATCAGAAAGAGTAATTCTTTCTATCTATGTTGCATTATTTTTTTCTAGGTTGTTTTCTTTTTACTTGGTTATGGGTTATGATTTTTTTTTATCAGACAGAAGTTTTTTTTATTGTTTGTTTTCTTAATTTGTAGGTGGTGAAATTGATCAGTATGCTGTTGTTTTTTGGTTTCATGTCACCATCAGAAAGACTTGCCTCACTGTCATAAAGGAGATTTTCCTTTTTTCTCTGGTACCTTTATGGTTTCTTCTTCTTACCCTCCCTCCTTCCTTTTTTAAAAAATTCAAATCTTTAATATACCAGGCATTTATTTTGATGTAAAAGATGAGGTAGAGATCTTGCTTTATTATTATTTTATTGCATGATGACAGCTAGTTGTTTCAATATCTTTTATTGAATAATCCTTATGTTCCCTACTTGTAGGAAATGCAACCCGAATAGCATATTCCCATGTATTTTGGAGTCTAATTAGCTTCTATTTATTTGCCTTCCTATTTATACAGTGGTACCATCTTGCTTTACTACCTGTAACTGTTATATGTTTTAATATCAGAGAGGATTATTCCCCCCATTACCCTGAAATATCAGAAGTTTTCCAGGTATTTTTGCATGTTTATTCTATTGGAAACATTTTAGAATAATTTTGTCAAATGGTCCTTGTGAGATCCTGTTTGGCTTTTTGTTGGCTCTGCATTGGATTTATAGATTAATTTAGAGACCACAGATGTTTTTACATTGTGCAGTCCTCTTATCTAAGCATAAGATAAGTTTCACCACTTACTCACATCTCTTGCATCTCTTGTCCCTCAGTGGAGTTCTGTAGTTTCATCTTTTAGGTCTTGCACATTTCTTGTTTATCCCTACATCTTTGTTTCTTTTGTGTATGGGATAAATGTTTCTATTGTTTTTTAATTGGCTATTGCTGGTATGAAAAGATATGTTTCTTAGGCATGTATTTTGTATCTGGCTCCCAAACCAAAACTCTCCTATCAGTTTTAATAGTTTTCTGTTATGCCCCCAGGTTTTAAGGTAGACAATAATATCATCTACAAACAATGGTGCTTCTGTTGTCTCCCTTTTAATACTTAATTGCTCTGATTTTTAATTTTTTTTTTGCTTGTGCTAGAAATTCCAGAATGAGGTTCAGTAATAATGATAATAGCAGATATCCATTTTCTTTTTCCTGATTCAGTTACAGTACTTTCTGGGTTTTATTAAGTATGATGACTTTTTTTGAGATAAATGTTCTTTATCATTTTAAGAAACCAGCATTCTATTATTAAGAGGTTTTTTTTGTATCAGGAATAAGTGTTGAGATCATCTGTGGTTTCTACCTCATTGACCTATTATTTTAGAAAACTGTATGACTAAATTTCCAAATATGAAACCATTATTATAATTAACTTTAATTGGTTATGGTTTATTATTCCTTTCATATAGACCTGGATTTGATTTGCTAGTATTTTATACAGCACCATAATCCCTTATCTAAAACCCTTTGGGTGAAATGTGTTTGCAATTCGTATTTTATTAGATTTGAGGAAGGTAATATGATGCATATACTGTGAATGTTATGTAATAACCCCAGGGGAGTCTGGGGAAGTACCCCTTAATCAAACACATTAATATTTATGCAGCTAAACATAGGAATGCAAAACTAAGTCAGATAAATAAATGCTAGAAATAGTCTCAGGTCAAGAGTGGCTGCAAAGAGGTTGAGGTCAGGTTTTCTGTCTTAGGATGGGTTCCCCAGCAGTGGGCCCCCAGACAATGGATCAGGAAGTTTTCCCAGGAAAAACAGATGGACAAGTGGACAAGTGTGACCAGAAAGAGAAGGAGGCCAGTGACGTCCTTGGGGGGGTGACTCTGGCTCCATTTCTCAGGGGAGTTCTGGAAACCGGGACTCTTGAGCTGCCCCCATGGGTCAAGGGACGTACCCTGCAGTCAACAGTGTGCCCTCAAATGGATGAGGGTCACAAGGAAGGGAAGGGAGTTTTGACAGCACTCTCTACTGCCACCAAATGAGTTAAAAACAACCAGGTTTCAGAACTTTTTCACTTTCAGAATTCTAGATGAGACATTGTTGACTTGTATTCGATTTTGGCCTCAATATCCCCAAGTGATGCCATTTTGTTGTTTCCAAGCTTGGTAGCCGGGTCTTCCCAGCTGCTTAAGATGCACGGGGAGGGCTTCCCTGGTGGTGCAGTGGTTGAGAATCTGCCTGCTAATGCTGGGGACACGGGTTCGAGCCCTGGTCTGGGAAGATCCCATATGCCGCAGAGCGACTAGGCCCGTGAGCCACAACTACTGAGCCTGCGCGTCTGGAGCCTGTGCTCCGCAACAAGAGAGGCCACGATAGTGAGAGGCCCGCGCACCGCGATGAAGAGTGGCCCCCGCTTGCCGCAACTAGAGAAAGCCCTCGCACAGAAACGAAGACCCAACACAGCCATAAATAATAAATAAATAAATAAAAAGAATATGCTCTTTAAAAAAAAAAAAAAAAAAAAAAAGATGCACGGGGAACCCTTCTCCCTTTATCTGGGCTGTGGAGTAGTGGATAAAGCATTGGAATCATCCGTGCTCTGAAGGCTTTTCAGAACTAGCCTGCGAAGCCAACTATCACGGCACAGGTTTTGGAGGTAAATTTTGACAAATAGTGAAGTTTTAAAGTAAGTGTTATTGATTTAGTCAAACTAGTTCTTGACTTTATATTCTCCTGAAAAATAATGCCTTTCATTGCGATTTGGTTTCCTGGTGTTGTTTCACAGAGTATAGTCTCTCATAAAATTTGCATGTTTTTCATAACATACCATCAATTACCATGCAATTACTTCTCTCTTCTCTTTTATAATGAGTTAAGTTGAAGCAGAGATTTTGTGTAATTCATTGTTGTGTCACCAATTCCTGACATTTAATAAGGTCTCAATGAATATGTGCTGAATGAAAGAATCCGTGAATGAGGTATATTCACTTTCTCAATTCCTAATTTTGCATATTTATCTTTTTCCCTCTTGCCAAAAGTTTATTTTAGGGTCTTTGAAAAGAACCAGATACTACTTTGATCAATCCTATCATTTAAAACATTTTCTAGTTCATTAAATACTTCTTTTATGTTATTCATTGCTCTTTTTTTGAACTTATAAGTTGATTTATAACTTAATAGGAAAATTCAAGGTATGCATTTTCGTTTGAATACAGCTTTGGCTTCATCCTGAAAGTTTTAAAAGGTAGTTATTTTTTTTCTATTTTTCTAATTAGCCTATACTTATATTTTACTTCCTCTTTAATGTAATAGTTTAGCATATTATTTTAAAATTTTTGAATAGTTGAGTTTTTAAATATTTTATATTTCATAACTTCAGATTTTATTCCACTGTGATCATAGACTATGACTGTATGATTTACTCTTTGGGAGTTATTTTTATGTTTAATTCTTGTAAATTCTTAAAAACAAAGGTAATTTTTCTCTTCCTTTTTCCTCTTTTATCTCTACCACACACCTACAAAAGTGTATGAGAAATTGGAGAAGAGTTATTCCTCCCACCAAAATTGAACAACATGGATTAGTTTGCATTTATTTAATTATTATGTGCCAGATTCTGTTATTCTTGTTTTTCCTTTCCTTTTTGGGGGGGCAATATAAAAATAACATAACACGCGATCTACCTTGACCAGCTTATTCAATTTTGTAATACAGGTTATGGCATGAAATATCAATATAATGTCCTCTTTTCTTCACCAACTCTGAAGGAAGCATTCTAGGAGAAGCTTTTTCTCCTAGCCCCATTTACCTTTGTCCTTGGGGTCAGGCCCCTTACTGGATGTTGGGACAGACCCACTGGAACTCACAGGAATGGGAATTACTGACCTGTAATCACTGGTCCAGAGGTAGCACTCATTGTACATTTACGGTTCTGAGCAGACCTTTTCCACCCTCAGCTTCCAGACGTGAGCATGAATGTTACTCCCTTAAGTTATGGTGATGCCATGTAAATTTTCAATAAATATGCCTTATCTGGACTTTCTCTCAACTCGGCAGCCTGCTGTGAGTGTGGAAAAGAGAGATTTGACAAAGGAGAGCAATTAACCTTGTTCAGTGGACTTCAAATTCAGTTTTCTTGAACTGTTATATACTTCTTTGCACTCAGTCATTGGGTTTCAGCATCCAGGCCCACACCTAAGGATGCATCAGGCCTTATCAGCTATCTTCATTTATTTATTACCCAAAACAGAGTTCTGTCCATTATAAGAATATCATGTATTCTAACAATAATTAATCATTTTAAATTTATTATTATTATTATTATTTACCTTTTAATCAGTTGAAGCAGTTATCTTTAATCATCCAGTTCTTGAACACAAATTCCCCCCATCTTTCCATAAAGGGTCATGGAACACCTGCAATATTTAGAGGCAAAAACAGGGATGAATCAGACAGAGCCCTTGTCGTCTAGAACAGGGACCAGAAAATTACAGCCTAAGGGTCAGGTTCAGCCCTGGGGCCATATCGGCTTAGCCACCTGAAGTTTTATTGGAACACACCCATTCGTCTGTGTATTGTCTGTGTCTTCTATGCCACAATGGCAGAGTCTCGAGCAGCTGCCACAGAGACCATCTGGTCCACAAACTCTAAAATATTTACTATCTGGTCCTTTAAAGAAACAGTTTGCTGACCCCTGATGTAAAAGTCAAGGCAGAATTTACAATAGCCAGGACATGGGAGCAACCTAAGCGTCCATCAACAGATGAATGGATAAAGAAGATGTGGCACATATATACAATGGAATAGTACCCAGCCATAAAAAGAAGCAAAACTGAGTTATTTGTAGTGAGGTGGATGGACCTAGAGTCTGTCCTACAGAGTTAAGTAAGTCAGAAAGAGAAAAACAAATACCGTATGCTAACACATATATATGGAATCTAAGAAAAAAAAATGGTCATGAAGAACCTAGGGGCAGGACGGGAATAAAGACGCAGACCTATTAGAGAACAGACTTGAGGATGTGGGGAGGGGGAAGGGTAAGCTGTGACAAAGTGAGAGAGTGGCATGGACATATATACACTACGAAACGTAAAATAGATAGCTAGTGGGAAGCAGCCACATAGCACAGGGAGATCAGCTCAGTGCTTTGTGACCACCTAGAGGGGTGGGATAGGGAGGGTGGGAGGGAGGGAGATGCAAGAGGGAAGAGATATGGGGATATATGTATATGTATAACTGATTCACTTTGTTATAAAGCAGAAACTAACACACCATTGTAAAGCAATTATACTCCAATAAAGATGTTAAAAAAAAAAAAAAGAATGCCATGCCAAATGAATACAAAAAAAAAAAAAAAAGTCAAGGCAGAGAGAGAACACAGCTCCCAGAAGCACTAACGTGTCTGGAAGCTCCACGTGCTCTTAGAGAGGGTTGGGCCCACTTCCTGGGTGATTTGGAGCAGGAGGTATTCTTGCTGCCTCTTGGGCTTTGTTCCCAGGGTGACGCGCTGGAACAGCCTGCTCTGGTATGGATAGCGGAAGGGCAGGGGTACCCCACGGAGCCTGCTCTCACTTTCCAGGGGCCTCAGGGCTGCAGTTGGGTGCCTAAGCCCAGCCAACTAGAGAGTGGTACTCTGCTTTCTGTTGCCCGTACTGATATTTGCAAAATATCAGTACCTGTTCTAAGCACAGAGGCAGGGCTATGTGAAGTAAGTGAAAGTCTTCGAGGCCCATGGGGGCCATGGCAGAGGCCAGTGGCAGCCTCGTGTGCCCCCTTTCTTGCCCAGACTTAGGGGATCTCTTCCAGCAAACCCCACCCTGTGCCAGCCCACTTGGCCTCCTCTGGCGGTAAGTGAGGGCATGTGGGATGGTCAGTGACCAGCTTTTCCTCCTCTTCCTTCTAGTCTGCTGCTTTAGCTATGGGGCTGGGTCCATCTGCCTCTTACAGCTTGATGACCTTGAACAATAACACTGGTAAAATGGTAATAATAATAGTAACAACAACAACAGTAATAGCATAATTATTATGAGAGTAGCTATTATTCATTGAGGCTTAGTATGTGCCACTTACTTTGCCTCTATCAGGGGTTGGCTTGCAGGCCAAATTCAGCCCATTGCCTATTTTTTATTTAACATTTTATCAGAGCACAGCCATGAGTAGCCTGTGGCTGCTTTCGTGCTACTGGGGCAGAGTCAGGTCATTGTGACAGAGACCTTATAGCCTGCAGAACCTGAAGTCGTTACTATCAGGGCCTTTACAGAAAAAGTTTACTGACCCTTGGCCTACATTATCTCATTTAATTACCCGCCCCCCGCCCCACACCCTCTGTGAGGTAGTACTGCCCTCAGCCCATTTTACAGATAGGAAAGTAAGGTGCAGAGGTTAAATGGCTGGCCCGCGTCATAGAAACTCAGGGTCTTCATCTCTAAATTGGGTATGAAACTCTCTCTCCTTTCCAGGTTGCTCAGGGTGTGGAAGTGTCTTGGGAGGAGCGTGGCACAGGCAGAGGGAGGGACACTGAAGGGAGGGGTCAGGTTGTGGAGGTATCTGGCCACTGTGTAGCTGTTGCCTCACACTGTGATTATTTTGGGCACCATGAGTGGGCCAGGCTGGGGGAGCTCAAAGCCCTTCCCTTGCTGACAGGCTGGAGTTTCAAGCCAGGGGCCGGGGAGCGCCTGAGCTGTGGAAGGAGGGTCAGCAAAGCGGAGGCCTGTCTAAAGATGGTGTGGTGGGTGTGCCCCAGGCAGCCTGTGGTTTCGGGGGCAGAGCTCAGAAGTCTGGTCTTGAATCTCCTTTCCCCTCTTCCAGGCTGAGGCCTTGGGCGTGTTCCCTACCTCCTGTTGTGAGCCTCAGTTTCATGCTTTGTAGAATGGGGAGTGTCGGGAGGGGGACATTTCCCCTTCTACCCATCTCGAGTTCTTGTGGTTGGACTAATAATAAAACTAACAAAAGACAGATTCACAGGAGAAAAAGGAACGCATTTCACTTCATGAGCATGGAGGTCTCATGGAAATGGGAAGTCTTCATAACAAGTGGCCAAAGCAGGCAACTTTTATAGCAAACAGTAAATTTGGGAGGAATTGACAGGACAAAGAAACTTAGGTCGTGGGTGCTCAATGAGTAAAGAATCTGAACAGAGTTTGGGTTTCGGGTAGTAAGTTAAAGAAGTAACAAGGTGTATTATGTAGGCTTCTAGGCCCAAATTCCTTGTCTCTGGCGATAAGGCTGTCCTACCTCCAGATGCAGGGAGAATACCTTTTTCTTTTTCCTTATTTTTTGTTCTTGTAACTTTTTAAATTTATTTATTTTACTGAAGTGTACTTGATGTACAATATTATATGTTACAGGTGTACAATATAGTGATTCGCAGTTTTTGAAAGTTATACTCCATTTATGGTTATTATAAAATATTGGCTATATTCCTCGTGTTATACACTGTATGCTTGTAGCTTATTTTATACCTAATAGTTTGTACCTCTTAGTCCTCTCCCCCTATATTGCCCCTTCCCCCTTCCCTCTCCCCACTGGTAACCACTAGTTCTCTGATTTGTGAGTCTGATTCTTTTTTGTTATATTCACTAGTTTGTTGTATTTTTTAGATTCCACATACAGGTGATATCATACAGTATTTGTCTTTCTTTAACTTATTTCAAGTCCATCCATATTGCTGCAAATGGCAAGATTTCATTCCTTTTTTATGGCTGAGTAGTATTCCATTTTGTGTGTGTGTGTGTGTGTGTGTGTGTGTGTGTGTGTACACTACATCTTCTTTATCCATTCATCTGTTGGTGGACACTTAGGTTGCTTCCATATCTTGACAATTGTAAATAATGCTGCCGTGAACATTGGGGTGCATGTATCTTTTCAAATTAGTGTTTTTGTGTCTTCTGGATACATACCCAGGAGTGGAATTGCTGGATCATGTGATAGTTCTATTTTTAGTTTTTTGAGAAACCTCCATACTGTTTTCCATAGTGGCTGCACCTTTCACATGAGATGTATTTCCTGCTTTCAGGGAGACAGGATGGTCAGAGTGTCCTTCTTGCATTGGCTGTTGCTTAAGTAACTTTAATTCAAAATAATCAGTATGTCACTGTGGCATATTTTGGGGCAGCCCGCCCTGAACCCCAGCAGGAGATTGGTATGAAAGCCGTCTTTCCTCTCCCTGGCCTTCTGCAGGTCCAGGGAGAGGTTAGTCCTTCACGCAAACAAGGCACCCTGAATCCTCCCTGCAGGTTCACAGGGAGGACTGTCCTGCTCAGGTGGAAGGGCGTGGGTGAGGCAGGGGTTGGGTGGCAAGTCTGAGGGGTACCCTGGGATCCTGCCCAGGGACCAGCAGGTGAAATGGTACCCTCTGTGTATTTGTTCCAACACCTGGCTCTCAACCACTAGGGAAAACTCCTGGAGACCAGGAGGGGAATGCAGACGCCCTCCCTCAGCCTTCCCTTCCATGCGCTGCATCTGCTGAGCTCTCTGTAGATTTGGGGGTAAAATTACCTTAATAATCTTTCTTTTGTAAATACCACTGTGAAAGAAGGGGATTTTGCATTCACTCATCTTTCCATTATTACGGTAATAGCTTTCAATTTATAACTAATTAATGCTGCTCCTTCCTAACCCGACCTTTATTAGGAGAAGCCAGGAGTGGATTCCAGCAGGTGGGAGTCTGGGTGTGGGTGGTGGAGTAGTTCCCTGAGGCAGCTTCTGAGGGTGTGACCCAGATGCCTTTGTTTATGGGTCCTGGTGGCATGGGGGTCTGTTCCCATCCACCTGCAGGCTGGGATTCAGGCTTGGCTGTCCATCTCTCAGGAGGAGATTGGCACAGGGGTAGAAGACAGCCAGGGCAGGGGAGCAGGGAAACATCCAGAAGCCACCCTTGAGAGGACCAGGAGAGAGATCCGGAGACACTCCAAAGCGGAAAAGGAAAGCTCAAGGGGACATAACTCATGTCTTCAGAGTAACTGCCATGTGAATCTGGACATGTTCTCTGGGTCCCCAAGGAGAGACCCAAGAGAAATGGGCAGTGGTTACAAGGAGGCAGGCTTGGATATGGTGTAAGAAGTGTGCCCATGTTGTGACATTCATAGGTATCTGAAAATAGAGCTGTCTTCTTTGGGAGGTCTCAGGTGGCCCTCTACACACACCCAAACATGCACTACTAGAGGCATTCCATTTAGTTCAAGTTTAAAGACAGTGGCTTGGCATGAATTGTATAGATGCACAGTTGGATCAAGGCCTCTGTGATTCTGCACCACACACCAAGAATTTATGTTTGGAGGAAGGTGACTGGAAAGGGAGTTGGATATCTAGCTGTAGCTGTTTTGCTTTTATTTCTTGGTATCATTGTTGCATGAAAGCCTCGCTCTTTCCTGGCAGGCTAATATAGGCCAGTCTTCCGAAATGAGAAGACTTGAAAACACAAGAGGAAAGGGGAGGAAATTTGGTAATGACATGCACGGATCCTCTTTGATCTCAGGCGTGGTTCAGAGCACAGGCCCTCCTGCTCTGCAGAGGAGGCTCAGATAAGAGATTCCAATTTCCCTGTGGACTTTTCTGGAACTACAGTCATTAGCTTTTCCCTGTTTATCAAGTGAACATAAATAGGTACAAAAAAGGTTTCCCTTCTCCCTTATGGATTAATTATATACATTCCCCACCCGCTTCAGATTCATTAGATTTATTTGCTACTGTTTTTTCCATGAAAAGATTTGGGACAGTGGGTGAGGGGCGTGGAGAACATTTGGATCATCGCGGAGGCCGCGTTGCTTCCTCCAAGGCTCCAAAGCAGCCCCCTTTCAGCACTGTCCAATGGAGTGTTCCGCAATGATGGGAATACTCTACATCTGACCTACCCAATATGGTAGCCACCATAGCCACGAGCCACGTGTTAGTGGATGGGGTGGGGGGAAATAAAGCTGTATCAGGAAGTGTTTTGAACAATAATAAAAAAAATGCCACAGAATGAAAAGGGAAACACAAGTTAACTGCCCAAGGGTCTTGTGGAGTCAGCGGAATACATGGCCACTGAAGGTAGGAGAATGAAGGCCTACATGGTGCGGAAGCTGTCATTCTTGGGTGTGATGCCACAACCTCCTCTGCTGACGCTAGTGATGACAGCCAAAGCACTTCTGATTGCGGCTGCCCATTGGTGGCCTGTAGACACGACTTAACTGTATCTCACAAGCAGTCAGTGGACCATGGAGACACTTGACGGATGGCTGCTCCATGTAATTTCTGGGCCTGTAACTTGTTGGGAGCTGTCAGGGCCAAGACAGCATGATTACTGGACCATCTTGACTTTGAATTATGCCCTTTTGAAGACTTGTTCTAATCAGCCACGGGATGCAATAAGTAGTGGCAGGAGCTGAGAATCCTGACAAGACAGATCTCATGGTCTGGAGATAGGATTCAAAGCTTGCACCTCTGTGTAGGCTGCTGAGAGGAGGGACTGATGGATGACTACCCCACTCTCATCCTTTCCTTCTCTGACCTGAAGATGCACAGCTTTGTCGGTTGGGGGAATCAAAGGGGTGATGCATAGAGAAATGGCCATGAGATGCCTGATCCTATGTCTTCCTGTCTCTCTGCACCCTCTCACACCATCCATTGCCTCCCTCTTGTTCCATTTCACCTATTCCTTCTACCCTGGCCCCTGATTTCAGTTCTCTTCTTGCTCTCAGACTTGGCATTTGCTGGAGGTTTTCTCAGGCTTAGCCCTTGCTGCTTCTAAGGCATTTAGACCAGATGTGATTCCCTCTGCTTTCAGACCCTAGGGATCTGTACCTTTCCTTGGGCTGTAGGATGCTGTAGCCAAAGGAAGGAGCACTCAGCATCTCCTTTGGTGGTCCAGGGCCTTTTACTGGCACTTCATCCTTAAGGACACTTCATGACCCCAGCTTGGCTCCCCTGAAATATCAGACCTCTGGAGGGTAAGACCGTGGTGTGAAAGTTATTTTAAAAAGGGATCGATTTTATAGCACTGAATTCCTTCTTTCAGGACTAGGATAAACCATGAATGATGCCAGTGTGTACAAGATGGTGGAGGCTTCCAGAACTACGTTGAAGAAGAGAGGGTATTTTGCTTGTGACAGTTTAGGGGAGCTTGGGTGTGAGATTTGTTTCTAGGGAAATATTACAGGGCATCAAGTTCAAAGGGCAAAGCAAGGGCAAAAGGGAAAATCTAAGAAGGGATGCTTGTGTCCTACAGCATCTGAAGGAGCGTGAGGTGGGCTATGTGAGGAAGGACAGCAGCTCCTAACTTAAGTCCATGTGCGGTGACTACGGGGTATGACCTCTGTTCTCTATTAGACTTAATTGGCACTGCAGGAACAGGGATGATCGTTTAAAGCACAGAAACAGTGACTCTTTTTGCTTCAGGGTTTGCTATTCTTGCTTCCCTTTTGTGTTGCGCTAAGAACAAAGATCTTAATTTGGAAAATTTTGGCCCAGATCACGGTAAGGGACTTTCACTTTTCGTTTTAACAGAGAAATCACTGTTTCTTAAAGAGATGGACACGATTGGAATGGAAATGATGATGGGGCTGTGTGCCATTCTTGGGAAGTTCAGAAAAGGAGCAGACCTGGCTCTGAGATTTATTCCGGAAAGCGTCTTGTCACTCACCTCTTGACTGGAGAAACTGGCAACTTAACATGCTTTTGGGGCTGAGTAGACAATATAAATGAGTTCTGTATGTAGTTAGTGTATGAAGCTGCTAGGCCTGCCAAAATAAAATACCCCAGACTGGGTGGCTTAGACTACAGAAATGTATTTTCTCACCATTCTGGAGGGTGGAACTCTACCATCAAGGTATGGGGAGGTTTGGTGTCTCCTGAGGCCTCTCTCCTTGGCTTGCAGACGGCCACCTCTTCGCCCTGTGTCCTCACATGGCTCTTTGCTCTGTGTGTGTGCACCCCTGGTGTCTCTCTTTGTGTCCTAATGTCCTCCTCTTATAAGGACACCAGTCAGATTGCATTACGTCCCACCATAACGGCCTTATGTTTAACTTAGTCCTCTCTTAAAGGCCGTGTCTCCAAATACAGTCACATTCTGAGGTTCTGGGAGTTTGGGCCTCAATATATGAATTTCGGGGGACACAGTTCAGCCCCTAACAGGCAGTACAGAACTGTACTCTGGAGGACTGAAACACCCGCTGGAATGACACCTGTTCTCCTGGACAGGCTCCTACTGTATACAGTCTCCTTGGCATGGCTGGCATTCCCCCTAGGAGGGCAGCAGGGAGTCCTCCCAAGGGGAGGGTGCCAGAGTGGTGAGAGGACTGGGTCCCAGACAGAGGAGAGGACGCTGACGTGCTGGGTTGGGTCACGTCAAGGAGAGAAGGCTGGACAGGACATTGTCATTGTCTGTAGAATTTTGACAGGCTGCCGCTAGAAACCTTTGTGTGTTCCTGACAGGTGAGAGTCCTGGGTAAGATCACCTTCTTGAGAAGCAAATTTTAACTCAGCCTAAGAAGGGAATGTTTGACTGGTCAGAGATCTCTAGAAATAGTACAGGCAGAAGATAGGAAGTTTGGGGGCACAGGATGTATTCAGCCAAGGGGCTGAAGGACCCTGAGGTGGGGATTTTGCACAAGAGAGTCCTGTCTCACCTGGGGAATTAGGCCAGGTGTTGCGAAGGTGTCTCCCCACCCTGGGAGTCTCTCTGTTTCCAGGTGCTTTGTAAACTAAGTACCACACAAGCCCAAGTGTTGCTAGGATTTTCACCATCAGTGTTAAAGGATGGGCTACTTTCTGCAAAATTAGGTTCTCTTTCTAGTTTGCTGTTGCTTTCAGATAGTCATTCGGAGGCCATGTGCAGGCATGCATGTGTATGTACATGAGAATGAGATTTCTCTCTAATACTTCTTGCTTTCACTCAGCAAACCTCTGTAAAGTCTCTGAGAAGTGTCAGGCATGGTGAGCTGAGGATATAGCTCACTCGAGCCCCACTGCCTGACAGGAGAGCAGGTCACCTGTAATTGAGGTATCTGTGGATCCAGGTGCCAACAAAGGCTCTGGGAACACAGAAGGTTCTGGCTGTGTTGGTAGCAGTCAGGGAAGGCAGTGGAGAGGTGGTAGTGTTTGGATGATCTTTTAAAAAGGTTTTAAATTTTTAGGGTGGCAGAGAAGGACAAGAGAACAGCATGCACAAAAGGTCAGAGACAAGAATGTCTGTGTGAGGTTCTAGGTATGCAGAGCAGCCCTGTGAGGCTGCAGAATCGGTTCTCCTGGGAGTGGGCTGGGGACTGAAGCTGGAGCAGTTGGCAGGTGCGAAGTTGTGACGAGCCTTGTAAGTGCCAGTTTGAGAAATGGCCATGCAGACGTTCTGAGAGGAACCTCATTCCCAGCTCTTGGGATCTGACACTGGTGACACCGGACACTGGGCAGGTCCAGTGGCACAGAGGCCAAGCCAACATTTCTGTTAATGTCTATAATTTTATTATGAATACAAATTTACTGACGCATTTTCAGTTGCATATTTGATTCACATGGGAATGCTTTGGAGGTGTTGTTTATTACCTATAGTAGTACTAATACTAATTCTAGTTACTCATACTAGCACTAATAGTGCTGAGATCGTGTGCCAAGCACCGCGATGAGTAATATCTACGCATTAGCTCATTTAATCTTCATGATAACCCTGTAAGGTTGCCCATCATACAGAGGCAGCCGTCTTCAGAGAGGTTAATTAATTTGTCCACATTCTCACAGCCAGCTGTTGGCAGAGCTGGGCTTTGTAACCAGGCATTGGGGTCGTGACCACGCTGCTCACTCTCCGACTCCCTGCACCTTGTTGCTGCAAAGACTGTGGCTTGAGGAGCTTGCTGGCCCCCGGGGCCCTGTCTGCTGACAGGCAGCAGAGCTGAGATGCCAAGTGATCCAGGGGCATCAAGCATTCCTGAGGACAAAATGCCAGGAAAAAACGGTACTTAGCAGAATACTCGTCTCTGGGGGGAAGCTCTGTGGGGTTGGAAGGGGGCACTTTGATAAGACATCTGGGGTAGAGGGTGAGGCTGAGAGATGATCTCAAGTAAGAAGAAATAGCCTTTGAAGTTGCCTTTTAAGGAGAGGGGTCGGAGTAATTGCAGGGCTTGCTGGAGAGGGAGGGATGGGGGTTTGCGCTGGAGCCGGAAGTGCTGTGGGGGGTGGGGGAAGAGGGAGGAGAAGGAGCCTGTAGCCACCAGCTCCTTGCTCAGGTGGCTGTCTGCCTCTTCACTAAGTAAACGTAGACAGATACTTATAGAACATCAGTAAGAAGAGGTGCCAGGTAGCCAGTCGGCCTGGTGCCCACGTGTCTCTGTTCCACTCAGGAAGGCAGGGCATGCACTTGGGAAGTCAAATTGGCTTTCTGGGGCTGGCGTGAGCAGGAAGGCAGGCAGTGCGGGCAGCCGGTTTGTCCCCCAGAGAAGCGTCCCTCTGATGGGTTTGTCAGAATGGGACGGGCACTTGGTTTTCTTCCATGCGGCTCAGTCTTGGATCTGGCACCTCTTCCCAGCGCACAGACGTGCCCAGAGCAGCACGAGCTGTGTGCTACAGCCTCCCCGGTGTGGGCCACTGCAGCTCTCCATCTGGAGCGTGCAGCCAGCAAGCACTGGGGAGGACGCTTCAGGTTGCATCAAAGTCGCGATGCAAAGTAGGTCAAAGTTATTCAAGCAACAGACGCCCCCGAGCGGTCGACCCTGTTTGGGAAGCTGGCTCCCGGCAGAGGTGTAGGGCAGTGTTCCCACAGGGCGGGCACTGGTCCTGCAGACTCAGAGTGGTGGAGATCTCGGTAATCGCCGGGCACAGAAGTGGTTCTCAGTGTGAGGTTGTTGATGTCAGGGTCAAAGTATCATTTCTCCTCCTTTCAGAAGGGACAGGCTGCAGGGTTGCAGAGACCCACCCTTTGCCGTGAGGGGCTATGCCTCTGTGCCATCTTGCTGTGGCTGGGCATCTTTAGTGCCCTTGGGCAACAGAGTCCAGTTACATCCTGGTCGTACCTTTAAGTAACCCCCGCCTGGGTCCTGTGATGCCATGTTGCCGACTCTTCCGAAACAGCCCTAGCCAGGCAGAAGTCAATACCTCCTGGCATCTTTTCTCCCAACAGCTGGCCTCTTCTCCCCCTTCTAACCTGCCCTGATACCTACCCCAGTAGAGGCTTGATGCCACATGACTCTATTTATGCTCCTTGCTTCCGGACTGCTTCTTGATAGGATGGACAACCCCTGCTTCTCTGGCAGGGCAGCGTGCTGCCTGTCCTCCCTGCCATGCCTCTATTGTGGCCAGCCAGTGAGATGCCCTGGCACAGACTCCCCTCTTTCCATTGGACTCTGCCCTAGGAAACGACTCCCCCTTCAGGCATAGGATAAGCCATCTGACCTACTCAGTCCTTTATAGGTTGCTGCTGCACCCTCACCTTAAGTGATCTTTGAACTTCAACTGAAGGAAATGTACTCAGTATTATCCTTCCTCAGTTCCTCCTCAGTATCCAGCCTTCAGGAGGACAAAGACAGACTGTTTGGGGAGACCACAGAAGCCAGAGCACAAGGTTTCCTTGCCCTCCTTGTGTTGGAGGACTCTCATGAGATTTCCCTCCAGTGCAAATATTGAGCCCATGGCCCCCAGCTCTGAAACTTTCCGTGCTGTGTGCCACCCATTCCATCATTTGTGCACTGAGGAATTCACAAAGTTTATTTCCCTAAGTTATCTGATAAAGTAGACTCTGCTAGTTGCTTCCCCAATATCCATTCTTCTCTTACTCCTCACTAAAAAGTCCTAATGTGTTGAGCTTAAAAACTACATTTCCCAGCCTTCTTTGCAGGGGAGTGACCATGGGACCCAGCTCTGGCCAATGAGGTTGGAAGGAGAAGCTGTTGGGAGAGGCTTCCAAGAGAGACCACTAACAGGGAGGCCAGCCAGCTCATGCAGCTTTTGTCCTGTGTCTGTTCCTTCTTCCCGAGTGTAACAGGAGCGCCATGCTGGAGGTGGAGTGGTGCCCAGGGACAGTGAAGAAACCACAGGGATAAGAGAATTGCAGACATCTCAGCCTGACGACCTTAAGCCTTTGACTCAAAGGCAGCAGAAATTTTTTTCTACACTTTTCAGTATGGGAGAAAAATCAAACCCTGTTTAACAGGCCGCATTATTTTGGTGTGTGTTAAAACCTGAGTGCAGTTGTTGAGATTTATATCTAGTGACACTGCTTCTCTTATCTGAATCTCTTAACTGTGCATGTCTCCTCTGTTAGGCATAGATTTGAAAGGGCTCTGGCCAGGATGAGTTAGGACACCCCCCGCATCCCACCCCCGCCCCTGAGATGTGCCCCTGCACCCCGCACAGCCTTCTCACATCCATCCAAAAGGACCCAAGTAGAACCTACTCACCTGGTCCTGGTCCCCTGCCCTTCTGGGAGTTTGACTGACTCCATTCAGCTGAATTCAAATCTGTTCTTGGGTCACACGTGCTGGGTGGGCTCCAAGGTGGGCTTTAGGCAAAAGTGAGCAGGTTTTTGCCTTTGAGAGAAAAGTGTGGAATTTTCTGTAGACACAGGCTCGGCATTTACAGCCATGTTTTGTTTTGTTTTTTTTTCTCTCAGCAAACTGAGCTAAAGTATTTTTAGTGAGGGTCCGCCTTAGGACCTCTTTCCTCAGCCTGTTGGATCTGAGCTTGGCAAAGGCATGGTGTGTGTGACAGGAGTGTTTTCTCTCTGTGGCTTACTTTGTCAGGATCTTACAGTTTCCTCTGAGTAGATATTTACTGTGTGTTCTTGATTTCAGTAGTACTCTGGGTGAGTGGCTTTTGCACAATATCCTTGAATCTGGTTCCGTCAGTGGCGTATTTGGTCATCTTTAGGGCTCCCCAACAGACCTGGGTTCAACTCCCAGCTGTGTCACTTAACCCTGAGTGGCTGCCTAAGATTCTTCAGTAAAATAGACATCATCATCCTTTACAGGACTGTTGCAAGGACAGGAGAGGTAGAGGCTTAAAAGCACAAAAATGAAGTAGGCATTCAGTATATAAATAGCAGACCCATCTAACTTTGGTTCAAAATGGGTCGTGGTTTCTTGAAAATCTCAAAACATAATTAAGCTTAACTTAATTATAAATAACTGTATGCCACGTGGGAATCTGCCTGCCTCAGACAGGCTACTCTCCTTGATCAGAGGGGATGGTGGGGTACAGCGGGGTTGAGGTGGGAAAGAGTGCTTTCTGTGTTCAAAACTGTCCTATTTCAAATCATCGTTGCTGAATACTTTTTTGGGGGTTGTTGTTGTTGTGGAAATATCTTTTTCTTCCATGAAAATAGAAGTAGCAGGTACTCACTGTTTGCAAGTCGTAGGAAAATGCCCGAAGGGAAAAGTGAGTCTTCTGTAATCTCTCCCTCTCCTAGTGCAACCACTGTGGCCTATTTATATCTGTACTTCCAATCCTCTTTCTCTCTATACAAATACACACATATACACTCACACACTCTCACACTAACAAACGGGCACATGCAGTCTTTTAAGGGATCATGATATCTGTATTTTCGACATTTTTTTCCTTTGAGTACCTTTCCACCATAGTTCATATAGATCTGTTTCATTCTTTTTATTGGCTGTTGTCTTCCTTTGCTTGGAGGTGCTGGAATTTACTCAGTACTCAGTTGTAGGACATTTGGAATATTTCCATTTTTTTTTTTTTGCTCCTTCAAACAATGGTGATGAATAACCTTGTATTCATGTCTGTGTGCAGGTGTGCATGTATTTCTGTAGGATAAGTTCCTAATAGTGGAATTCATGGGTCAAAAGTAATGTGCATTTGCAATTTTGATAAGTATTCACAAATTTTTCAATAGGGGATTGTAACCATGTCCACTCATATCAGTTCTGTAGGGAATTCTCAGCTCTTTAAACTCTTGATGACAATGGGTATTTAATCTTTGCCAATGTAACAGTTGATAAATGATGTTTCACAGTTTTAATTAAAATTTTGAATAGTTGAGGGTATTTTTTTGCCTTTTTTCTTGTTTATTTGTCTTGTGTAAGTGCTTTTCCACTAATTGCTTGTTCAAGTTCTTTGTTCGTATTTTCTTTTAGGTTAAGACTTTTTGTTGATTGACAGGCATTCTTCACATTTTAAGGACATTAACCTTTTGTCATATAGATTGCAAATGTTTTCCCCATTTTTCATTTGTCTTTCAGTTGTATTTTGCAATACAAAACCTCTTTTTTTTTTTAAAGTGTGAAAACAATCAACCTTTGCCTGTGTGAGTTTCATGTCATACTCAAAATAGTCTCCCCATCCTTCAGATCAAAGGCATACTCTTGTATTTTCCTTCAGGAGTTTCATGTTTTTCTTTTTTGCATTTAATTTTTTAATCCATTTGTAATTTATTCTGAGTGTGGTGTGCTCTGGGGATTGAACTTGATTTTTATCCACATCATTTAGCCAACTGTGAATGTTTTCTGAAGAAGAATGGCCATGGGACCATTGGTCTGCCTTTATTTCTTAGTCTTTGGTGTATGTGAGAGGAAGTCAGCTCTTTAAATAAAGTGATAGAAGGAAAGGACTCTGGACCAGGAGTTCAATGTTCTAAATTTGAATCAGGCTGTGAGCCCTTGGGCTAATCACTCAGCCTCTCTGAACGGCAGTTGCTTCAGTTGCAGAAGTAATCATACCTAAGGTGGAGTGTAGGATTAAATTAAATACAGAACGGGATAGTCCCTGGCACATCCAGAGATGTTAGGCAAATCCTTTCTGCTTCATTTTTCTAGCTGCTGTTCTGAGAAGGCCATGTGGAGGGTGAATTGTCCTGTCCCGGGGAATCTGGGTCCTCCCCAGCCTCAGTGTCTCCAATTCTGCCAGCAGGCTTCCTCTGCTGGTGTTTTGCCCCTCGCTGTGCTCCTGTCTCCATCCTCGGTTTGGGACTCTAGCATCAGCCAGCTGCCTACTCACCTGTGTCTGGGACACAGGGCATTCAGTGCTCAAGGTGGGTTTGACAGGAGTGCTGGCAGATGGCGGCAGATCTGGGTCTGAGTTCAGAGCTCTTTGAGTCCTGCTTTCCTGCCAGGAGGAATCTTGTCTGTCCTTCCTTTGTACTCTTGGCAGTGTTCGGGCTTGATGGGTTGGCCACAGGTGCAGGCAAGATGAGGAGGGACGGGGAGAGTGGTAAGGGAAGGAGAGAGAGAAACTCAGAGAGACACAGGGTGAGATAGAGACAGAGAGGTCCAGGAAAGAAAGAGATGTGTGCAAACACATGTCAGAGGAGGGGCGGGAGTGGGAGAGAGACAGATACAGACAGACAGACAAAGAGACAGAGGGCAAGACTGGGGTGGGCAGAAAGGGGGGGAGAGAGACAGTTCTACAGAAATAGAGAAAGGAAGAGCAGGGGAGAAGGATAAACACAGGGAAAAAGAGAGAGGAAGAGACAGAAAAGGAAATACATAGAAAGGAGCAGGCAGGACCCCAGTAGAAACATTCCCAATCCAGGGCAACAGCATTTAAAGGGATGCACAAACCTTGATAATCAAATAAATAATATTTTAATGCAGTGTTTAAAAAAAAAAATCAAATTGGCAAATTCCAGCCCTCAGGTTGGCCACCTGTTCTTGTAAATCAAGTTTTAGAGCAGAGATGGGTGAGGGTGAGGCAAGGGAGGGGGCGGTCCAAGTGCAGGGTCAGATTCTACCTTTACACAAATTTTTTTATTCTTTCTTCAACATGGATATTTTTGGCATTCATTTGGATTTTTAATAATATTACATTAAGATAATATTTATTTTGATGACTGAGTTGTTTTTTGTTTGTTTGTTTGTTTTTGGTACCTGCTGAAATTCGTGCCCTTTATGCTAGTCCCTGCCTTGAAAGAGAAAGGGAAATACATGGGGAGGACGGGAGAAAGTGAGAAAGCGTGTGAGAGCCTGATGGGAAGAGAGGAAGAGAGAGAACTATAAGAGGGGATATTGTAGGGAGAGCAGTCGAGTGATGAGAGAGACATAGGAGAGAGAGAGTGAGAGGGGAGGGAGGGTGGAGGGAGCCTGCGTTAAAGCAGTTGTAGAAATGAGCAGACAGAGGAGCCAAGCAAGGCAGAGCTGGGGAGGGGGAGGGGAGGGCAGGCTGACCTAGGCAGAGGGAAGGGAAAGGAAAGACTGATGTCAAGCGAGAAAGGACGGAGACAGACAGGGGAGATGGAAGGAGAGAGAGGCAGGAGAAGGAGAGGGAACACGTGTCCAGGAACACGTGGAGAAAAGGCTCGTGGGGGGCAGTGAAAAGAGGCTGAGGCTGGTGGCAGGGTAAGGGATGGTTCTCCTGGGCAGCGAAGCCAGCCAGCCTCTGGTTCAGCAGTGCCCCAGGCTTTAGAGGAGACGCTGGGCAGGAGAAGGGGAGGCCATGAGGGCAGCTGTCCCAACGTGGCCCTTACCTCCCTCTCCCCCGACCCCTGGACACTTAGCTGATCTGCAGACCCCCTTGGACAGGAACTAAGAAGGGGACAGGGGGCTGTCAGGTCTGACAATCCTCAGGAGGGAACAGGGGGGCACTCTCAGCTGGGGGATGGGCTAGATTCTGGCAGAAGGGACATCTCTCAAGGCTGCTGTGCAATGACTTCTTTTCCTTCTGGGGGAATGTGTAGTGTGCATGTATTTATTCTGTGAATCTTTCTGATTTGGGTGTCATTCCCCAGGCTTGTTCCCCTATCATATATATTTATGTCCCCAAAGGAATCTAGTGACAAGTGGCTTATAGGAGCTGCAAAGCTGGGGAGGTTGGTACAGTGGTTGTCCCCAGTTACAGGTGAGAAAACCAACGCCCTGCAAGTCACTTATAACTGGCAGAGCCTGGAGTCCAGCCCAGGAGGTCTGATTCCACAGCCCCACACCCAATTTTTACTTAGCGCTGGAAGTCTGCCAGGTTGTAGCGTATGCCTTATGCCAAGGGGAGCAAGCCAGAGAGCAGCGTAGTTCAGGACACTCGTGCTTATGTCTATTCCTATCCCAGTATCTATCCTTGTCCCTAAACACCCCCTTTGGGGTCTTTTTGATTTGTGTCTTTCTTTTCCTGCAGACCTAGACCATAGAAAATTGGGTGTTGGGTTATTCATTGAATTATAGCATCCATAAAGTACTGCTTGGTCTTCCTTGATTTATTACTGCCCCCAGGAAAAGCAAAGAGAATGGAGGTAACACTTTGGAATACCTACTATGTTCTGATACATAAGTTTGACCTAAGAGATAGGAATTATCACTCTATTTTGCAGATACAGGAAGTGAGGCTAGGAGAATTGGAGTAATTTGCAGTCAGTGAGAGGCAGGGCTGGGATTTGAACTCGGATCTATCAGATTTTTCATCCAGTGTTGGCTTCCCTCTACCTCTCTGTTTCCTAAGAACCAAACACTCCTGGGTCTTTGTGTACAAGTTCCAAGACCATGACCCTTATGGCACCCAGTGTTCTTGTGGTAGTGTTACAGTGGGACCAGACAAGGAAAGGTTATGTAGGTTATAAAAGAGAAAAATTATATGGTCATAGTGGAGACCCATTGTTGTTCCCTCACTGAGTAGGACACAGGTGACTGTAGAGGGATGTGTACTGTCAAAGTCTTGAGTAGGAAATGGAAAATGGTCCCTTCCCTTTCAGAGATCTTAGGCCCTGTAACTTGTGTGCACATGCTTTAAAATGTCTCTCTAGGCCCCCATTTCCACATCCCTTGTACTGTTTGACATGCAGAGTGTCATATTCAAAAGCAAATTAGTCTGAAATGAATCCTCTTTTACCCTTTTTATTTCCAAAATCCAGATTTAGAATTTAGGTTCATTAATATGCACAAACACTGCTTGGTTGAGCCTGTTTTAATTTCTCTCTGTGCTTTGTAAACAAGGATTACAAAGACGTTTGAATTTTCATGGCAGATTTTGGAGTAGTGTATACGTTTGGGCCATTATCACATAATAAATAAATAACCCCCTGAAACTCAATGTTGATGATGCCATTCCCGGAATGTTGATTTTTTATTCTCCTCATTGGGTCCTGTGAATATGTGGCTTTGGCTTTAGAAGTCACGGGGCGGGGGGGTCTGAATGGGGCTGAAAAAATACTGCTTTGCCCCTTGGTGTCCATTTGGTGGGCATATGCCAGCGTTAACACTGAGGGGAATGAAACCTCAGCTTGTCTCATGAGGCTGGACTTGGAAAAACACCCCGTTTATGAAATCTTTCACTAAACGGTGACAGTGGTAGGCATTAGTTACTCATGGTGTCTGCCAAATGAGCTGGAAGTGTAAGCTTATCTTGTTCTGTGCAGATAACAGAGCCTTGTAGAGGGAGGTTCCAACCATCAGAGTGAGTGGCCAGGAGTCAGGATGGGGTAGTGCCCGCACAGAAACTGGGTCCTCAAAGAGAGGTCCTTTTCCAAAACTGAGAGGGACAAGGTGCATTTTCCCGTGATGCAGCATGGCACTAGGCTTTAATCATTCTCTCTGCACCGGGTTCTTGAGGGAAGGAAATGTGTCCAGTTGGTAACAAAAGAAGCAATAACTAGTATCTGTATGGAGCATTTTCTGTTAGACAGTGAGCTATTGCCTTATCTTCGTTATCTTACTTAATCCTCGCAACAGCCCTTGAGATATTTGCTGTTACTCTCCTCACGTCACTGATAAGCAACATAAGGGCTTAAGGAACTTGCCCAAGATCACAAAGCCATGGAGAACTCAAACCCAACCGCTCTGCCCGGAGCCCATTCTTCTAGCCCTCTCTCTTCCTGCGTTTATGTTATATCCCCAGGGTTGGCGCGGTGGTAAGTGATGGGACATTGTTGCTGAGTGAACGAATGAATGAACAAATCAGAAAAGGCAGTAGATCCCCTTCTTTTCTTCCAGCCATGCTTACCCTATGATGTCTCACTGAATTGATGTGTGTCTCCCTAGAGGGTCTACAGGCTCCAGAAAGGGTAGGGTCTCTGAGCAGGGTGACCCACTCCCAGGTATGTACCATCACCTGCTTTATGCATTATCTTAGCTCCTGCAGCACCTGTTTGTTTAACTCTTAGCCCGCACACGAGCAGACTCAAGATTCTAACTTATTCATGATTTTTATCTATCTCCAGGATCTAGCATAGCTCCTGGGCACATAGGAGGTGGCAGATTGTATATTTTCTTGCACTAGCTGGTTTGAGGTTGCTTGTTGTGAATAAAATCCATTAATGGTAGCAGAAATCATTTCAAAGCACTCCATGCTTCGGGGGAGAATTTCCTATCCCACACGTCAGTCACTTAGGTGTATCCACACTGTGTTAGGTCAGGTTTTCTAGAACATGCATTCTCAACAGGGGAGATCATGCCTCCGAGAGGGTGAAATGGGGTATTAGTGAAAAGTTCTTATTCTTTTTACGTAAAAGGCACAGATATACATACAGTACCTAAACAGATGTACAGTGTATCTGTGTTTTTAAAGTATCCTGGGGGTGATTAGGAAAAAAAAAAATATTGAAAAAGGCTCCTTAGTGGGCACTGTCATGCAAAAGAGTTTGAGAAGCTCTGTTCTACATGCAGAGCTTGAGATGGGTTCATGTGAAAGTGATTTATTGAGGGATGGCCCTCAGGAGAAGAATGAGGGAAATAGGATGGGGCAGGAAAGAAAGTTAAGCAAGGAGGTGTTCTTAGCTGGAGATCAGCCTCAGCCGATCCCACAGGGAGCCCTGGAGTATGAATTGTACCATGGAATTGGTTCCACCTTGAGGCAAGTGGCCTTTTGTACCCCACATCACTCAGCCATTGACTGCTGGCTGTCTACATGGAGGTGGGTGGGTGAAGGAGTAATCTCTCAGCTACCCCTGCAGCCAAGGAAAGTTCTCTAGAGAAGGCAGCAGCGGTGGGCCTTTAGCAGCCAACCCATAGAGGCCAGGGGTGGAGTACCCCAGCCCAGTAGAGGGGATCTGGGCAAATGCCTCCAGCATCCTCTACAGCACAAAACCTTCCCCCCCCCGCCATGGCACTGGAGAAGTCCTCTGATTTCTTCCTCTGATTTTTAAAGTAATCATTTTAAAAATAAACAGAAAATTTACCATTTTAACCATTAAGTGCACAGTTCCATGGCATTACGTACATTCCCATTGTTGTGCAACCGTCACTACTCTCTCTCCATTTCCAGAGCTTTTCTCATCCTCTCAGACTGAAACTCTGTCCATTAAACAATTCCTCATTTCTCCCGCTGCCGAGCCCCTGGCCACCATCGTTCTGCTGTCCGTCTCCATGAATCTGACTACTCCAGGTAACTCATAAGAATGCAATCATGTAGTATTTGTCCCTCTGTGTCTGGCTTATCTTACTTAGCATAACACCTTTAAGGTTTGTTCATGCCACAGTGTGTATCAGAACCTTCTTCCTTTTTAAGGCTGAATGATACTCCATTTTGTTTATCCATTTATCCATCGATAGACACTTAAGTTGCTTCCACCATTTGGCTATTACGAATAACGCTATGAACATGGATGTACAAGTATCTGTTTGCTTCCTCTCATTTTATGCTCAGATGCATTGTTGTCTTGGGAGGGGGGGCGGTACAATTGGAGGCTCTGATTCATCGTTGCATCCTCACCCCAGGCATAAATCTCCACCTGTCATTGATGTCTTTGGTTGTGGAACATGATGACTTTGGCAGGGGTGGGTGGGGCCTTGCATTTAGATAGGAAAGACACCTGTTTGGGGGGGATTAGCATTTTGGAAGTATTTATAGTAATTGAGTTGAATTTTTTATTCCATTTTGTAAACAACTGCAAGAGGAGAAAATTAAAATTGGTAAGGTTTTAGAAGCATTCTGTCTTCGTATTCAGCACTCAGGACAGACCCTGGCCATTTACTGCCTGGGGTATTTTCTTAGGAGGCTATACTTGACTCTCTGGCCCCTCTTATTCTGCAGAACCTGCTTGGCGTTTATAAGGTATGTGGGAACATAGGCTTAAGCAAAAGATTTTGAATGGATGAGTAAGTGAATGAATGAGCCTGAGAGTGTGAGGAAGGTGACTACCCTGGATTTCAGCCAGCGCCTGCAGCACGCAAATTTGCTTTCAGAGTAAGCAAAGGGCATCTGCCCGAGGAATAAGCAGAAGGGTGGTCCATGCTTCTTTAATTCCCCAGGCCTGGGGAGAGGGCAGCCTCCAGCTCTAGGGACAGCTGCCTTGCATCTTGTCTCTGTCCTCAAAGAACCTGAGGACAGTGGACAAGAGATGCTTACCTGTTGCTTCTCTCTCAGGGGACTTGTGAAGCCAGGTGGAATGAGATCTTCTCAGCTCTTTAGTCTCTTAGGAAGAAAGGAATTTTATGAGGATAATCATATGCGGTCCTTGATACGTGAAAAACCGGCTCAGTACTCATGGTTAGTGGGGGCATTAATTTTGAAGAGGTTTTTTTTTTTTTGCTGTTTCTTTTTTTTTTCCTCCCTCCCTTGCAAGTGATGACTTATTCAACTCTGTGTTCCTAGCTGATGCGGTGCATTTGAAAATAAAGTTTGATGATGCTGATGATTGTTGATGATGATACTGTCCACCAATATACAGTGAGTGTAGCTAAATTTGAGTCTCTGTGCCAAATGCTTTACCTGCATGATCTCATTTAACCCTCATGACACTATGTGGTCAATGCTATAGTTATACCAATTGTATAAATGGGGAAACTGAAGTCCAAAGAGGTGAAGCGATTTGCTCAAGGTCAGGTGGCTGGTAAGGTGCAGAGTTTTACGTACATGGTTACAACCATGCTCACGATAAGAATACCGTAATGTAGACGTCAGCTGAGCTCTAACCAGTCATACAGGAAGGGAGTAGATTTCCAATGGCTTGTGACGAAGAAAGACCTTTTGGAAAGGGTGTCATTCGAGTCAGCCTTGAAGGGCTAAAGGATTTTAGGGGATGGAAAGATAGAGAAGGGCAAACCTGCATGCGTGTTGAGGTGGGAGGTACAGGGTTTATTTGGGATTCAGGTGTGGCTGGATATTCACATTTGTTAGGATGGGTGGGATGGTACAGTGGGTGGTGTGAGGATCATAAATGTAGAAAGGGAGGCTGGGGTAAAACGATGGAGAGTTGGAATACTGTGTATCTGTCTTCACTGGTGACTGCAGGTATTTGGGTAGTGGTGGCTGAAATTAGGAGGGAAGCTTGCGGACATAAAATAAAGCAATGATTAGCCTTGAAGAAGATTAACCAAACGCCTTCACTGACCCTCATTTGCAAGGGAAACACATCAGGAAGCTCATCAATTAGTAATTCACAGGTGATCAAACTTGTGGCCTTTGGAACGTACAGCCCCCAGAAACCCAGGACTGATGAGACGTGGCAGAGTGTTTATCAGAGGAATGGGAGAGCTCCACGGCTGCCTGCAGGAGCATGAGGGGTTTGAGCTGGGCCTTTGGGGAAGGTCCCATTGGGTAGGTAAATGGACAAACACTGACAATTCTAGGTGGTGGCCCAGGGCACTGTGTATCCGTTTCCTAGGGCTGCCATAACAATGTCCCAGTTTCTGCATAGAACAATAGAAGTGTGTTCTCTCACAGTTCTGGAGATCAGGCCTGCGATCAAGATGTTGCCAGAGTAGGTTCCTTTCGCAGGCTCTGAGGGAGAATCTGTTTTATGACTTTCTCCCAGCTTCTGGTGGTTGCCGGCCATCCTTGGCAATCTTTGACATTCATTTGCATCCTTGCCTTTTAGACACATGGCTCCAATCTGCACCTCCATGGTCACATAGCCATCTTCTTTTTCTTTGTGTGTCTTTGTCTCTCTTTGCTCTTCCTATAAGGCCAGCGGTCATTAGATGAGGACCCACCTTCATCCAGTGTGACCTCACCTGCACTGGTTACATCTGCAAAGACTATGTTTCCGAATAAGGTCACATTCTGAGGTTTGGGGGACACTATTTGACCCAGTCCACACTGTGAGCAGAGGCAGAGTAGGAAGTGCCAGGTGGCTTGGGTGGTTTATTCAACAGGAGGACTCAGCAAGGTGAGTGTGAGGGAGGAGTCGGCTCTGGAAGGCATCGCTGGGGCCCAGCTACCTTGGGCCTGAAGGTCTTACCAACGATGGTCAGTCCCACACGGCTGGGAGTTTGGAGTCGGGAGTGAGTTGGCAGGGAGTGAATTGGTAATGGGAGATGGGCTGACAAGAGGTGCGACGGGTGGCAGAGCGCCCAGGTGGGTCAGGGCGGTGAGAGGTCATGGGTGAGGTCACTGTGGTCTCTAGGGTAGGGGCCATGGGGCTGGGCGGGAAGTGGGGAGGTTGGGGACATTTCTGAAGGAAGACACAGCACACCTTGGTGGGAGATAGGATGTATCGAGGAGTGAAAAGGAGTTATGGAACCTGGGTGACCAGAATGCTAAGAAAGAAGAGCCAGCTTTGTGGGAAAGATCATGCTTTCGGTCTCAGATGCGTTGCGTGGAGCTGCCTCTGGGAGGTGGATGGGAGATGGGTATCAGCAGCTGGAAATGTGGTCTGCAGCTGGGAGATGCTTTTCCTCTCCACTCATGTAAACCTGGAATAAAGGGGACTGAAGCCTAAGGAGCCTCTGCGCTCTGAGGGTGTCGGATGATCAGAATTTATGTAAATAGAGCCACAGTCACAGCTGCCCAGTGAATGGGATGAGTCAAGAGCGCACAAGAGGCAAAGATGGCTGGACGACCTTTCTAAAACACAAACCTGAGCATGTCACTCTCTTGCCTGCCCTCCAGGGGATGGTCCCAGTTGCCCTCAGGGTGACGTCCAGCTCCCTAGCTTGTGCACGAGGTCCCTTACACCATCATCTTACACCATTCTCCTATCTCCTCACCACAGCCTCTCTGGACCTTGTGCAATTGGAAGGATGCCCGGTGCCCCCCTCCCTCTGCCATTCATACCTGCTGCTCCCCTTTCCTGGAGCCTCCTCTTCATCCCCCTCTCTCCTGTCCTTCAGCACCCCAGTCAGCATCTCATGGCCTGTAACACTCTGGGCTAAACGTGTCTCTTGACAGACCAGTCGTCCAATAACTTGTCGGTTCCCCAGGGACAAGGGATACCTCCTGGGCACCTCTTTGTCTTCAGCTGCTCTCGCAAGGCTGGGCATGGGGTGTGCAGATGTCAGTGAATGAGTGACGAATGAATGGGTAGGTAAAGAGATGAAGTGCCATCTGTGTTTAGTCTTTTTTTCACGACAGCTCTTCTCAAGTTCTAACTTTTTTCTTTTGAAGAAATATTGGAGCTGCAGGAGATGAAAACATTCAGGGACCTTGAGGCAGTCTCTGCCCTCTCCCTGGCCTCTTGTTCTGCCTTGCCATCAGCTGTCCAAGGTATCAGGGTCACTAGCTCAATCACAAGATGCTCATGGGTCACCTGATAGGTTCCTGAGTGACTGGAGTAGCTTCCTGTTCCCTCTGACCATCACAGAGCACAGGAAATGAGCAAGGTGCGGCGGCATGTGTGGTCAAGAGAGACATCAGCCTTGGCTTCTTTGTTTGAATGTAGCCACGTGTTGACCCCATGACCTCACCAAGAGACTGTATGGCCATCTCTCTGTCTTTAAGAAAAGTAATTCCTTAAGTCTTAAGAACATGACAAAGCTGTCACTGCAGCATTCTGCCTAAGGAAGTATAATCGACTAATATTTATTGAGTACTTATGTGCCAGGCGCTGGGCTAAGTCAGCACTTTTACTTGGATTATTGTATATCATACTCGTGACAGGTTCTATGTCTTCACCCATTTTACAGTTAAGGAAAGCCAGGCGAAGAGAGGTTATAACTTGGCCAAGGTAACACAGCTGCTAAGTGCAGATAAATCCCGAAGTATCAACCACTCTACTTAGTACTTTTTTGAGCCTAAAGACCCAGAACTTTGCAAATTGGGTTGAGGAATGACTCTTCCTGTACTTTATACAGAACATTTGATGCTAGTGTTAAAGTTACGAGACAATGTGCCATGATGATAAACTGAGAAGCATTTATGATAAAAAAAAAATCTTCGGTTGGTGCGTTTGGATGGTAAGTGGTTTTAAAGGTCTACAGAGTTCTGCCCAGATATTGTCCCTACCTGGTTCAAATGGGGCAATTCTGTTGGATTCAGTTGGATAAGCAAAAATCCATAATGAAAAATATTAGTGTTTCTAGATCTTTATCGAAATCATAACATTTGGTACAGTGGCTTTAATTTACATATCAAAGTCGTTGAAAGTGAAATGATAAATAACTCATGAAGGCAAAAATGACTAAAGATAGAAGAATAATAAGATCTGATGCTGCATGTATTTAAAGTCCAGAAGCCAATATTTCCATGCTGAGAACTGTTAAAATTAGTTTCTCTGTTTCCAAGTAAAAGATCAGTTCACCCCCCACCCCCCGCCACCACCAAATACTTTTTCTTTTTGAGATGTTGTTCCCTCCGAACACTTTAAAATGTCCAAGGGAAGAGCAGAAGTGCTTAGCTAACAGACGTCTTTCACTTTTCCTCTGCTGGATGCTTTATTTTCTACTTAAGTGATGATGTTTCCAATCTTGTTTAACCTTTAGACCGACTGCATGATCTCATGAGCTGTAATCTGCTCTCTTTCTGGACTTCTCTTGACGTTGCTGTTGATGTCAGATTGTTCCAACTACTATGATCGTCTGAGCAAGACTCATCTGGGTTCAATTCATGCTGATATGCAAAGGATTTGTTCCCCTGAATTAGAATAAGATACTATTTTTGCGGCCTCCCAGGAGCTTCACACTTCACTGTGGTCTACAGATTTCTGGGCAGACTCTGAATTGCCAAACCACGCCTTACCTCACAGCTTTTTTCTTAAGATAAGTTTTAATCAGCTTATCATCAGTGTCTGCTTATGTGCCGAAGTGCTAGACTTCTCAGCAAGGGCGAGTCTCTCTTCCCGGGGGCCTCTCTTGAGGGGTGCTGATGGGCTACTGAAAGTCAGTGACCTCCCGAAACAAAAATAATTTGATTTAGTTCTTTTTGAGGGAGATGTAAACAGATGATTTTGCTCCTCTGATTTTATTTTAATGGGAGGAAACCATGAGAGTTCAGTAAATGCTTCTCATATATTTTCATATTGTGGCCAATAAAGGAAAAAAAAAGTAGCCCTGGGGAGAATCAGGGTGACAAGAATGTCAAGTTCAAAGGGAAGTCGAGGGAAGCTGAGCATGAAACATACAAGCAAAGAGAGATGTAGATGGAGAAACCAGAGCATGGTGAAGGGATATTCTGAGCAGACAGTAAAAGGGGGATGGAGAGATGCAGGACTGAGAATTTCAGGATGTGGTGCGTTTCTGTAGATTTTGAGGTGGAAGAGTCCATATTAATGATTTTTTTTCCTTGGGTTTTAGGAATCAGAATAAATTATTTTATGCTGTTACCATGCTTTGCATGCTGATAGAATCTCACGCAATTTTAACTGGAGCAATCTTCCTTGATTGGGTATAGCCATTCTGCTGTCTCTTCGAGTGTATTTGACAGTAAAAGTTTTTCTTTTGGTGGTGGTTGTTGTTTTCGGTTGTTTTTTTCTGAATAGATGTTATGTTTACAAATACATCGTGATATACAAAGATACTGAAACTGTATCTTTTCAGTTTCAGTACAAAACTGAAAAGATACAGAAGGACTTAGAGTGAAAAAAACTCTCCCCCTCCTCCTACCTGCCAGGACAGTAGATGTTGTGTGGTGGGCTTCACTCCACCCCCTTCCCCTTGCAGGACTGAGACTTTCCTTCTCAGAGCTGCTGGCAGTCTTGGCTGTTGACAGTTTCCTTTCCCATGAAACCTAAAGTTATACTCAGGGAGGAGCAGCTTGTTTTTAAAAAAAAAATTTTTTTTAAATGATGTTTACTTTGCATTTCTGTTTTAAAAAATGTATCCTGTTGCTCAATGTCAAAAATTAGAAAATATGTAGAATTAGAAAATGTAGGAAATAAATGGAAGAAAACAGTCATGACTCACGTTTTGGGCTATTTCCTCCATTTTACATATGGAACTGTGTGCTCTGTTTTTATAAATTTAGGGTTCAACTGTATATTGTTTCGTACTCTTTTTTAAAAATTGACCACATTATCGTATACTTTATAATTGACTTTCTTATTCCATATATTAACTTATTTAAATATTTCCCTCTTGCTGGGCATGTGGGTTGTTTCCAATTTTTGCTATTAGAAGAATGTTGTAATGAAAATCTTTGTGTACTTCACTGATTATATCCTAAGGATCGAGTCCCAGAAATAGGAAAAGAGAATCAAAAACATTTCTTTTAAACAGGTTTAAGGTTCCTGATGCACTGTTCAAAGCGGTGTTCACATTCATTTATTCATTTAACAGCATTTGAATGCTCTCAGAATGGTACCTTCTGAGCTAGACTGCTGGGGATTCACTGAAGAGCAAAATAGACATAAGGTCTGCTTTCTGGAACATGCATTCCAATGGAGGAGACAGATAGTGAATAAGTAAACCAATAATTAATTTAAAAATTAGTCAGTTTCTCCCCCCCCCCCAAAAAAAATTGTATTAAGTGTAGTGAAGGAGACAGGCAGAGAGTTGTAATACCTGATAATAAGAGGGCAGGTTAGTAGATGCTACTTGAAGGATGACAAAACCTGCTCTGAAAAGGAGGAGGGAGGAACATTCCAGGCAGTGGAGAACATCATGTGCCAAGGCTCTGAGGCGGGACAGAGCCTGGAAAGTTCTGGGAGTGATTAGAAGGCCTGTGTGCCCAGAGCACAAGATGTGAAAGGAAAGATGGAATGAAATAGGGCTGGAGAATGGGCAGTGGCCTGTCGCCACGATGCAGGGCTTTGTGGGCCATTTTTGTTGGGAGTTTGTATTTTTGTGGTAAGAGCACTGAGAAGCCAATTGGATTTAAGGCACATTTTTACAAAAGAGCCCTCTGGCTGCTGTGTGAATGGGGACTTAGGAGGATGTAAGTATCAGGAGGAACAGTGATAAAGGCACCTGGGCGACCACCTGTGTATTTGAGTACTGTCCTGAGGACTTTTGTACTAAAGCTGTCAGAGGCACCTAGGCCTTGGACCTCACTTTCAGAAGGCTTCGAGTGATATTTAAATCCCTAAATCTGTGTGTATTTTACATACAGGACTGAATCCTCACATAAATTATTCCATTATCATCATTTAAAATGTATTAGGGTTCCTGTAGCCCCTATATGTCTTGTCTTTATGCTGCAAAATAAATGAAATATTTCAAAATTACAGTTTATTCTGCTATTGATATGATAAAAATAATACATGCATTAATACATGAACAAATAATACATGAACAAATAATAACAAGCTATGTTATTTGACATTATTATGCCATTCTTCTGTTGATGGACATTTAGGTGTTTTCACTATTGTAAATAATGCTGTGATGAGGTCTTCATACGTATTTGTCCACTTCTTGTGGGTATATTCTGTTTAAAAGTATGCCTTTAAAAAAAATTTGGCAAATTAAATGCCAGCAGAATTGTGTACTAGTTTAAACTCTGTCGTTGATATATGAGGGTATCCATTTCCTGACATCCTTGTCAACCCAGGATATTAACCTGTCTTTTTAATGTTTTCCTGTTATTTAGGTGAATATATGTCATTTGGCATTTCTTTGAGTATTTATTTGTTAAGCTCATCTTGTAGGAAGTTACTTTGTTTCATTTGCTAGAACAGAACTTTGAATGTAGTGCGCAAAGAGTAGTACTATGCTCATTTAAAGATTGTTGGTTGAGCAAATGAAGGCATAGACCTATTGTTTTGCCGTGTGCTTTTCTTTTGTGAACTGGTTAATATCCTTCATCCATTGTTTGTTGGAGTGGTTGTCTTTTTCTTGGTAAGTTTTAGTAGCTCTTTATACATTGTAGATAATAACCCCTTGTCAGAGCTTCAAATATATTTTCTGAGTTAGTCATTTCTCTTTAAACCTTGTTGGTGATTTTAGTGATTTTTGCAATAGAGAATAAAAAAAAAAAAAAACAGCTTTCATGCCATTGCCTTGATGGTTTCTGGCTTGGAAATCATATTCAGAAAAACCTTCCCCAGCCTAAAATTATTTTTTAAATGTAAGTTCACCCATGTTTTTCTTTTCTGTTAATAGATTTAATAATAAACTATTGTCATATTCCTGGAATGAGCTCCACTTCTTTGTTGTATGGTATTTATTTAACAAAATGTGGATTCTTTTTGTTAGAAATTTTATTTTAGAATTTTGAATCTATATAAATAAACTAATCTGTAGATTTTTTGTGTATTATCTTAAAGAATTGTACTGGTTTTCTAAACATATCTCTGAGAATTGTGATCTCTTTTCTCTAGATCTAAAGTCATGATGCTCGAGCTTTAACTTGCCTATGAATCACCTGAGGAGGTGGTTCAAATGTAGATTTAGTACATTTGGGGTCATCCTTTCCAATAAGCTTCCAGGTGATGCTATAAAAATTCACTGAGCTGTACCCTTAGGGTGTGTTTATCATTATATACATTATGCTTCAAAAAAAGTATACTTACAGAACAATAATAAGCAACATTTAGAAATATTTCATGTGTCTGGAGTTATGCTAAGTGCTTTCATTTAAGCCTCTAACCTACTTCATGGAGTAGGAGGTTCTGTAATTACTCAAAGTGGGCTACACTTTGAGTAGCAAGACCCTAAGGGATTTAAAATACCAATGTTTGGATCCTGTGCTCTTTTAAGAGGTATATATATGCATGTTGTATATATTTAATTTTATTCAAGTTCTCAAATGTGTTGGCAGATGAATGAGTCTCTAACTTTTTTTTCTGTAACTATATCTCCTCATTTCTGTTTTTTCTCATTTTTATTTTTTCTTTGATTACACTATTTCATGGTTTATCTGGTTTATTGTCTTTTTCTCAAAGGAGCAGCTCTTGAATTTATTTATTAATTTTGGTGTTTTACTGTTTTTTAAAATGAATTGATTTCTACTTTTACCTTTATGAAGCCCACCTTGCTATTTCACTCAACTTTTTATTTTCTAGCTTCTTGAGTTGATTTCTTAAATAATTGATTTATTTCTTGCTCAGTTATTAAAGTATTTATGGCTATGAAATTTACTTTTAGAATACCGGCCACTTTCCATGTATTATGATATGAGTTGGTTTCATTATTGCTATTCTCTAAAATTCTATAATTGCTATTTTGGTTTTATTTTTGACCCAAGAATTATTTCCAAGCTGTTGGCATAATTATTTTGTTCTATTTGTGAGATTAATTTCCCGTTTATTATAGTCTGAGTAGAGAATATAATCTATATTATTAGTTTCTTTTTGGGGCATTTAATGGGATTTTCTTGGTTGTTTAATATAGGTTGATTTTATAACTGTTTAATGGGCATTAGAAAAGGAACTAAATTCTTTATTTGTAGTATACAAAGTATGAATAAAGCTTTTACATTGACTTTAATAATATTAATCAAAGCCCCTACTTTCATACTGATAATAAGCCCCTACTTATTATCTTCCTGAATTAGTTGCTATTATTTTCTTTAATCTCCAACAGTTTTTAAAAACTAATGTTTGATGCTATGTTATTCAGACCATGGATGTTTTGACAGTTATAGTCAGCTCTCTGTATTCATGGGTTCTGCATCTGCAGATTCAACCAACTGTGGATTGAAAATATTCGAAAGAAATTCCAGAAAGTTACAAAAAGCAAAACTTGAATTTGCCAAGTGCAAGCAACTATTTACATAGCATTTATTAGGTATTATAAGTCATCTAGAGATGATTTAAAGTATACAGGATTTGCAGATATGCCATTTTATATAAAGGACTTGAGCATCCGTGGATTTCGGTATCCGTGGGGGTCCTGGATCCATCCCCCGGAACCAGTAAATCCAAAATTTAGCGTGGATTGTGCCCTCTGTCAATTTAAAAAATGAGTTTTTGGTACAAACTTTAATACTATTCCCTTCAGTGAATTCAACCCAGTTGTCTATAAATAGAGTAATCTCTGCTTTCATTTTCTTTGAATTTGCTTCTGGTATATTTTTGTCTTTCTATATATATTTTTATCTTTATATTTTTGTCTGGTATATTTTCTATCTTTGAGTTACAGCTTAGTCTTCTTCTTGGTAAACATCATATACTTGTTTTTATTGGTTTTGGATTCATTTTTGAGAATCTCTTACTGCTGAGTTCATCCTTTCTGTGCTATTAGTTTTAATTGATGTCTTTGCCTTTAAATCTCTTTTCCATTTGTTGGGAGTATTCATCTTTGCTACAAGGAAGATCTATAATCTACTTTCATTTTCAACTACAGCTTATTTTTTATATTTTAAAAATAATAAAGTTTTGTGATTTAAAATGTGATAACTGTATTTACCACAATTATTTAGACTTAATTCTATTTTTGTATTTCATCAAGAATTTAAAATACTTTCATATCACTACTTACTTATTTTTGAAATCTATATTTTGATCAAGATTTTGGTTGTTTAGAGCATGTCTTTGAGTTGTTCTTTTCTGCAATGGTGTGTTAGTATGAGCCTTCTCGAGTCCTTGTGTGTTTGAGAATATCATGATTTTCCTCCTCGTCTCTGCACTTTCTTCTTTCCTCTCTCCTTCCTCTTTCTACATGATCATCTTTCTCCCTTTTGCTCCTCCTCCTTTTTCTCCCTTTACACATGAGTAACTGGTTGGCTGGGTGTAGAAGAATACCTTCTTCCTTGCATCTCTGTGGACATAGCTCCATTGTCTCCTGGAATCTGTGATGCTAAGGAAAAGCCGTCCCCTTTTTTCCTTGTATGTCACTCACTGGCCTGCATGCTTGTGCAATTCTGTCTTCATCCTTGATATGCAAGAATTTCACTAAGATACTTCTCCATGCTGGTCATTTTTTCAGTAATTATTTTTCTAATGCTTGTGAGTCCTGTCAATAGTTGGGTTTTCTTTGAGATCATGAACTTTTTCTTCTGTCATATCACTGAATATAGTTTCTGTTTTGCTTCCTCAATTCTCTTTTGAGCCCACTCATCTAGATCCCTAGTGTTTGTCTGTCACATCTAACATTTTCTCCCTGATTGCTTTTATCAGTTTACCATGTACTTCTGTAGTGTGCATCCTTAATGATCTCAAGCTTATGTTTTTCCTTGTTGACTTGGTTCATTATGCTGCTTTTAATGCTATGGTGAACTTGTTTCTATAACTTGTTTTCTTAGCTCCATCATGTCACTTTATTGTCTTATGATTTTGTATTTTAGATTTAGATTTATTGTTTTTATTTTTTTAAAGTTTCTTTGAGAGTTCAAACCATTGCTGTCACAACATTTGTTTTTATTTCCTGGAGTAAATCTTCATAAGAAATTACCCTTAGAGGTGCATATTTATAATTCACTTAAAATTTTTATTTACTTCTTTTTTGGGGTGCAGAAGTGTTGCATAAGTCTCTTCTCCACCTTTTGTTGCCTTTTAAACCCATTTTGAATCAGTATTTTCAGGCCTCCTGCTTACCCCCAAGTAGTCTGATTGATTTTCCATTGATATGCAACTTGTTTTCCTAGGTACCATCAAATTCTCCTGTAGAACCAGGGAGGAGGGCTGTGTCTAAGGTTTATATTCTGTTTTGAGTTGTTTAGCCCTTTACGAGATTGGGCAAGTAGAAGGAGTTGGGTCTGTGGTTTATTGCCACTAGTGAGTTTTGCCTTTGCAGGCTCCAAAAACTTTTTGTTTTTCTCTCTTCTCTAACCGTCTCTTCTCAAGTATTTCATTATGTCTCAAGTCACTGATTTGAGGGTATATCCTCGCTCACTGTGGGATGAGATTCCAAATTGCTCCCCATCCCACATCTCCTCAGAATTTACCTATACTGTTAAATAATTCCCTTAAAAAACAAACAAACCAAACAAACCCACTGTACTATTTATGGCTTCTGTTAGATGTGGACTCAGAAGCATTTTTATTCCCCACCTCCCTACTACAGTTTGCTCTAGTTATACAAATGAGACTTTCAGTTACAAAAATAATACATTCTCATTGTATAAATCTCTGAAAGTCTTTAAAACTGCTGAGCGAGGAAAACAAAAACTCCTTATAACCCATCGTATGGAAAAAACCAGTGTTAACTTTTTGACACATACTTTTAGCCTTCTTGTCTATGTGTGTACATGTGTGTATATTAATATAGTGTGGATAATATACATGCATGGAAAACTTCTCTTTGCTTAGCAATATATTGTGGAAATTTTCTCATGTAGCTAAATATTCTTCTTCATCATTAATTTTAATGGCTGTGTGATGCTTTTATTTTCCTCAGGCTTACCTGTGTTTCTTAGTTGTCTATGAAGAGATGCTATGTATAGTAACTAAACAAAAGGCAAAATGACAGGAGGTACAAACTCTACTCAGATATAAATTTGAAATGCGTCTAGAATTGATTTATTATAGGAAATGGTTGAGGATGTAGTGGGTGGCTGTAGCACTTCTCCTACAAATGCAGTCGTGTAGACACAGATATTCCCATCAGTGGGGTGCAGAGGGTGGGTGATACACCAGATGTCAGGAGTCCCAAGATGAGTCTTCCTCATCCCAGCCATGTGACTAGGGGCAAGTCATTTGGCCTCTTACCTTTATTTTCCTCATGTGTAAAATGGGGGATGGTAATACCTGCTTTTGCCTACTTTACAGACCTATTCTATTCCTAAATAAGATTGAAATGAGAAAATGTCTGTGCAATTGCTTATTGAATGAATAATTCCCTCTGTGGCAGAAGGACATTCTTGGTGGCAAAAATTCATTTAATTCCACTAACATTTATTGAGCACCTACTCTGTTCAGAGGCCAATACAAGTAATCAATATAAGAGGTACCATCCTATGCTGAAATGGCCTTGTTATGAATGTTTCATTTTTCTCAAATCAGTGATCTTCTGGGTGACAGTGCTGGCTTTTCATCACTTCGATATGATTAATTCATTCATCATATTAGACTGATTTAATTATTTATTATGTCGTGTTGTTTATTTAACTTGCATATCAATTGCCAGGGTGCTGCATATCTCAGCTTACTGCAGAATCATACAAGATTTTGATGCTGATGCAGCTTCCAGTGGTCTCCCCAGGGGCAAAAACTTTTCTGTAATTGAATACTTAGGTGCTGGGATGCAACAGCTAGAATTTTTTTTTTTTTTTTTTTTTTTTTTTTTTTTACCTGAATTTCAACCTACTTCTTCCTACTTCTGTCCAGGGAGACAGTTAGTTGTGAATTATGCATTCTCATCTACCCTGTGGTCAGTGTTTGCATATTTTACTTTTCCATAGAGGGGACAGCTTTTCCCTCGAGAAACAAGTATTTTTAACTCTTGGTACTTGGCTTAAAGGAAAAGAAAGAAGGCTAGTCATTGTTCCCTTTCCCATTGTCTCCTGATTCTCTTTTTTTCAACCCAGACCCTAGTGTAGAGGCCCCAAAGAGGTATTGCCTGTGTTCTCATGATTTTATTATTTCAGCCTTTCAGCTGGGAGCGGAAGGGGCATTTGAATCCTTGGACTGGATTTGTTGACCTTTCTGATCATCAGGGTAATACAAATTGAGACTGAAGGCTGGGATTGCATCCTGGTCATGATCCTCATTAGCTGTTTGACTTTGGGAAGTTACTGAACAGTACCAACAGTGATACGTCTCATTTGCCCTACTGCCAAGTGGGTGCCGGTAGCTCAGCTGGGCTGTGGGCTGGGGGGAACTCGATTTCTCTCCACCTGTGCCTCCTCTTGCACTGCTTGGGGTTCCTCGCAGCATGGAGCCTGGGTCCCAGAGTGAGTATCCCAAGTAAACTGGGAGGAAGCTGCATGGCTCTTTCTAACCCATTCTCAGAAGTCACACAGCATCACTTCTGCTATATCCTGTTTGTGGGAAGGTTCACAGACCCACGCAGATTCAAGGGGAGGTGACTTAGTTTCCATGTATTCATGGAGCTGTTGCAAAGTCAATGTAAGAAGACCACGTGGCTGGGAAGTACTGTTGCATCCGTCTTTGGAAAATGCAATCTGCCACCACTCCTCTGAGATGAAAGTTTCTCCCTCCTTTTTCATAAGGGTTATGTAGGTTCTCCATGTAGATTCTCCATTCAGGAGGGTTATGTAGGTTCTCCCTGGTCACAAGCCTGTGGAATCGTTGAGTGGGTTTTGAATTCTGTCAGTCTGGCTCCAGAGCACACGCTCTTCACCACTAATGAACATAACAGCAAACATTTATTGGGCTGTTACTGTATGCTAGCTAGTCTTTTAAGCACTTTAAATAAACTGATTCATTTAACCCTTCTAACAAACTTTTGTGATGGATGCTATCATTATCTCCATTTTATAGATGGTGACACTGAGGCACATAATTGTAATGAGTCTTGCTCAAGGTCATACAGGTAAGTGTCAGAGCTGAGATTGAAACTCAGCCTCTGAAGTCACCATGCTTAACAGTATTCTCTTCTGGTTCTCAAATAACCATGCAAATTGGTTTTAATGACCATTTTGTGCCCACCTCCCTCTCTTTCTGCAGCAAAGATAGATGAGATTTTTTTTCTAATAGCCTCACCACCCCCACATACACCCTTAATTGGAGTCATCGACTCTCTTTAGTAGCGGGAGGAGCTTGTGTAGCAAAGTGTACCCAACCTTGTGTACCATCAACACATCCCATCAAGAAGAGCTAAGTCCTCCTTTTAGTGCCATCCTTGGAGGAAACACTCACGCATACAGCTTCCTTGTGTTACTCCCTCCTTCCTTCTTTCCTTCTGTCCCTCTTTCCCTCTTTCCCTCAGCCGGGATTTGAGGTACTGGGTTCACATATGCCATTTAAATCCCTCTCACCTCCACTTGCTGGTGGGTATTGGCCAAGGTAGCTGCCCAGAGTGAGCTTCGCTGTTCTCACCTGTAACATGTGGTACTAATAGCACCTATTTCATAGGATTCTTATAAGGATATAAAAACTGCACATCCAAGAAGCCAGACATATCGAAGTTGCTCACGTATGTGCTGGCTTTCCTCCTTCCTACTTCCTCCCTCCCTTCCTGATATTTCTTGAAGCACATTTCCTGCCGGAAGCTGTCCTCTTGCCCTTTTCACCAGGCAGTCGGGTTGTTACTCTTCCTAGGCTCACCCATGGCAAGCAAGAGGGGTTGAACTGTGTTAAGTGGGTGGCAGTGAGTTGAGTTGGGCTGGAGTCACAACAGAAATAGATCCCCTTCCAAAAAAAAGGAAATAGGAAAAGAAAAATGAAATAAGCAAATGAGAGGCTCTGGCTTTGAGGAATGGGATTTCTGCTTTGTGCGGAAATGAAGTGCATGAGATGCCTGATTCTGACTCCTGGGTGTGTGTGGGAAGAAGACAGTCCTTCCCGTAGAGTCTCAGCAGGCCTGCTGTCTGTTCCCCATGCAGGGGACTCTTGTGCCTCCATTTATCACACCCAGCATCTTGGGATGGCCATTTGGGCCCCAGGACCCCCGAGTTTCAGAGCTGGGAAGGGGTTTAAGGATGATATGAGTCTTCAAGCGGGCACCCAGATTGGGTGATTGCTCGGGCTGAGGGTCACACAAGGTTGTAAAGGTAGAGACCAGACTACAGTGGGGTCTCCTGCTCCCCCCAGCTCTGATTCTCTTCCTTTTTCTGCAGTGCTTTCAATATACGTTCTGACTTAGAATCAGTGGGTTTGTTTATTCATTAATCTTGACTGCATGCTCATGAAGGACACTACACTACAAGCACCCATCTAAGCTGCTCCTGAATTCCTGATCAGAAGAAACTATGAGATAATGATGGTTTGTTGCTTTAAGCCCCTGAGATTTGAGGTGATTTGTTATGCAGCGATAGCTAACTAATACAGCAGGGAATTCACATAGGCCAGAACCCTTTATAGGCTCTGTCCGCTTACCATGTCACTGTGTCCCCTTTCTCAGCCCTTTTTTGTCCATTTGTCCTTTTTAAGGACCCTTCTCAAGAGATTGCTGGGCACTGCAAAATTCCTGTTATTTATCCCAATGAACAATTTTACCTCTTTTTAAAAAATATTTAAGTTTCTCTCTCATCCTGGCTGTGTCTAGGTAGGCCTCATCTTTTGTAAACACATTCAGGTGCTTCCCTAAACAAAGGGCTGTTGCTTTTCTATGACGAATTTTGCTGTTCTTCTAGGCCAGCTGGCCCAAATGGTAACCAACTTACCCAGTAACAGTGGTTCCCCCCGTCACATAATCTGAGGCTCAGAGAAGGGGAGTGACTTGCTCAGTGATTCAGTTAGGAAGTAATAGAACTGGGTTTCATCTGATTGCAGAGACTGTCTCTGCCAAATGCTTTAGGAAACATCAGATATTTCCATTGAAGTTTTCCTAATAGCAGAAGTGAATGTGTGTATGGTCCCTGGGGGTCTGGGGCATAGCCAGAGTAGCCTGCCTCAAGCAGGATATTTCTTTAAAGTTTCATGTTTTAACTTTAAAAATTCTTATGAATTTTTAATTCTGTTTATTAACATATTCATGTTGGTTTCAACATAATATCACGTGAGTCAGGCTTGTCTCAGTTATACTGCAATAACAAACTCCAAAAATCTCAGTGGTTTCCTTGATTGGGGAATGTGCCTGGCATCTAGTAGTTTTTCAGTGTATGAGATGGCCTCTGTACCAAAAAGTTGTATTGCTCCAAATTCCAGTAGCACCCCAGTTTTGGATTTCTTAATTTGGCTCTTACCTTTGGGGAAGGAAAGAAAAAAAAGATCTCAGTGGCTTAACACATACACACAAAGGTGGTTTCTGATTCAAATCATATTTCATTGAGGGTTCTGTGGCTCCTCCAAGTGGTCCTTTTATGTGGCACTGAGGTTAGCTTGGAATGAGGGAGCAGTTGTAGAGCATATACAGGGTTTTTTGTTTTTGTTTTTGTTTTTAATTTGTATTGGAGTATAGTTGCTTTACAATGCTGTGTTAGTTTCTGCTGTACAGCAAAGTGAATCAGCTATATGTATACATATATCCCCTCTTTTTTGGATTTCCTTTCTATTTAGGTCACCACAGAGCATTGAGTAGAGTTCACTGTGCTATACAGTAGGTTCTCATTAGTTATCTATTTTATACATAGTATCAGTAGTGTATATATGCCAATCCCAATCTCCCAATTCATCCCACCCCTTCCTTCCCCCCTTGGTATCCATACGTTTGTTCTCTAAGTCTGTGTCTCTATTTCTGCTTTACAAGTCAGTTCATCTGTATCATTTTTCTAGATTCCACATGTAAGAGATATTATACGATATTTGTTTTTCTCTTTCTGACTTATTTCACTCTGTATGACAGTCTCTGGGGGTTTTATGGTCAGGCTCGGAAGTGGTTTACAACTCATCCAGGTGACTGGAACCCCATCACATGGTCCTGATGGACCTGTAAGAGAAGACGGGAATGACGTGGGCTGGGATGCCCAGGAAGAGATCATTTAAACAAGATTTGATAAATACATAGCATTACGTCTGCCACAAATAAATTACTGTCAAAAGAATAACATCGGAAAAGTTTTCTACTATTCCCATTATTTGATCGTGTTGCTCTGAGACTGTCACTTGGAAGATTATGTTGAGCAAGAGAGCTGACAATGTTTTGGGTTCTACGTCCAGGCAATTTATCTTCTGTTTGTGTCCCAGTATCTCAACAGGCCCTACTCACATAAATTGGTTATTTCACTGTGTTACAAGCCATGTCAAGGCAATCACCAAGCAGACAGGTTATGAATACTGCCAGACAGGTGGCATGATGTAATATTTTGAGCTAACATTGGTGGGTTCTGGTGATAAGTCTGGTTGCTTATGTCATATTGGTCACCATCCCTGGGAACTGCTGGTGAAAGGAGTTTGTGAACAAAGAAAGAGAATCAAGAATATTTTTCATCACTCATACTTTAATTTTATTCATAGGTAAATAAACTAACAATCTCAAATAAGCTTTAGTTCCTGTGGCAAATTATATATTTTAAAAAATGGCTGCAACAATATTTCCTGTCCCATGTGCTTTTCCAGAATCTAGACATCCCCTCACCACATCAAGTGGTCAGTCTGTGTCCCCTCCCCTTGATTAATAGAAGGAGGTGGGAATGACGCTGTGTGGCTTCCGAGGCTGGGCTAGAATAGGGCACACTCTTGCCCTTTTATCTCCTGGACACTCACCTTTGACCTCCATGTAACACACTCGAGGCAGCCATACAGGGGGGAAGCCCAAGCTAACCCACTTGGAAACACCACACACAAAGAGACCTGAGGCTACGTGGAGAGTGAGGGGTGCCTATCAACCCTCAGCTGCCCAGTCCCTGTGTGACTACGGTCACACTAGTGACCCCAAGCCAGCACTGCCCAGCCAAGCTGTTCCCAACTTCCTCACCCATAGAGACCATGAGAGATAATAAATGATTATTATTGTTTTAAAGCACTAATTTTGGGGTGACTTGTTACATGGCAACAGATAACTGGAACAGTTCCCCCTAATCAACTCTAACCATCCAATCCTCCAACTTCCTTTTTTGGCTCAGTTATCATGACATTTGTTATTAAAACACTGAGAGTTTTGCTTTGATTGCTGGACAAACACTGAGAGATTTGCTTTTCTGCTCCCTATCCTCCTGGGTGGCAGGTTGTTTGAGCCTGGTTGTAAAGCCATCCCCGTGGTACTTTTTATTCCATTAGGTGGAAGATATCACTGGGATCGCAATGGTGAAACATAGATGTTTGTAATAAGGCATAGTTGTTTGTCATAAGGCATCAGAAGGGTATATAGGGCAGCTCAATTCCTCAGATCCCAGGCCTGTTTACACAGAGCACCAAAGATGGGTTGCCTCCTTTCCCCCATCTTTCCAGGAGGGAACAGGTCAGGCATCATGGACTTGCGTTTATACCATTTAAGACCTACAGCAGCTTGTCTAGAATTAGTAGGGGAGGTGCTCTGAATGTCCAGACTCAATTTAAGCATTGTATCCAAGCCTCGAATTCTTTCCCACATGACCCCATTCCTGATGTGCCACACAAATGGCCCTAAACTTTCCTCCTAAGATTAACTCTTGCAGGGAATGGACAACTAGGACCAAATGGGACAGCCTTTTTTAAAATCATTGATTTTTTATTTATCTCTTAAGTACTAAAGGTAAATATTCAATATAATTTCAAGAGAAATTGTGTCACAAGTTATTTTAAGTAAATAGAAAACCAAGAAAGAATAACTTTTGTTGTTATTCTCATGCCAACATGAAGAAAACTTTGCTAGGGTGAAAAGTTTGTTGGCCATATTTGGAAGCATCTTTAACCTGCTAGCAATCCTAAGAACTTTTCCTGGGCTGAGGTTGTTTGAGCCTGGTTGTAAAGCCATCCCTGTGGTACTTTTTATTCCATTAGGTGGAAGATATCACTGGGATCGCAATGGTGAGACATAGATGTTTGTAATAAGGCATCAGATGTGCATGCATGTGCACGCGTGTGTGTGTACATATATATTTTAATGTGTTTAAAGTTTTTTTTTATTGTAGTAAAATATACATAACATAAAATTTATTATTTTAACCTTTTTTATAGTTTCATCTTTTAGGTCTTACACATTCCTCATTTACTCCTATATCTTTGTTTCTTTTATATATGGGATAAATGTTTCTATTATTTTTTAATTGGCTATTGCTGGTAAAAAAAGATTTTTTTTAAGGCATATATTGATATTTTATATCTGGCTTCCATACCAAAACTCTCCTATCATTTCTAATAGTTTTCAGTTATGGCCCTGGGTTTTAACCAGACAGTAATATCATCTACAAATAATGGTACTTCTGTCATCTCCCTTTTAGTACTTAATTGCTCTGATTTTTTAGTTTTTTAACCATTTTAAAATATGCAATTTTGTGGCATTAAGTACATTTGCAGTGGTATACAACCATCATCACTATCCATTTCTGGAACTTTTTCATCATCCCCCAAAACACTCTATACCCATTAAACAATGACTCCTCATTTCCCGTCATCTCTAGCTCCTGACACCTCCATTCTCCTTTCTGTCTCTGTGAATTTGCCTGTTTTTAGGTGCCTTATGTAAGTGGATTCATCCAATATTTCGGATAGCCTTTTTTTTTTTTTTTTTTAAATAGATTTTCCAGCCCATTGATGGTGGATTTTTACAGTATGAAAGTAACTAAGACCTTTAACTCTGCTTGGTCAAATTCCTAGTCTGAAAACAGTCTCCCTCATTTCTGTAGTTAAAAAATGCAAATCATTTCAGAGTTCTGCCTGCCTTCTCTCCTGGATTTGTTTCTGTCCACAAGATTTAACTGACCTGTAAAAGCTCTGCTTCAACCCTTGAATTTAGCAATTTAATGCCCTTTGTTTCTGCTTGATAATCTTTATTCTTTTCCCTTCAGTATACGAGATACCCCTCTGATCAATACTGCCCACTTCACACAGTTGTTTTGCAGTTATGAAATAATATCTGCTAAATAATCTAACTTTGCAGGCTCTCCTTTTCATTTAGGTGAGTAATGAGTTAGTTTTCCTTATGTAGATTTTGACCTTTGTGTTATCATTTTATCCCCTGCGTGAAGAAGAATCACAGTTTGACTTGGAGTTCTACTACTGTGACAATACCTGTGTTTTCAAAGTCATTTCTTACTTTAGTGGCGTTTGTTTAAAAAGACAATTCAGATGGCCATTTTCCTTTATTTTTCCAAGGTTTATCATTTTAGCCATGCTCTTTGATGGGAAGTGATGTCTATAAATGACACAGAAGTTTCTAGGGCCTCGGGTTTACTGTGGCCTTGAGTCACGCTACAGCTCTCGGCAGTTTTGTCCATTATTGATCTGGGCACATTGATGTATAAGTACACACACTAAAAAAAATCAATTATTTTGCTCTCCTCAGACAACCCCAAATCCCATGTACCAGATGATTTTGCCATCAGTCACTTGCTGCTTAACATCTTCATGAAGATCAACATTATAAATATACCGAATGGAAACCTCAGTGAAATATCTCAATCAAGGGTTGATAAACATTTTTATAAAGGGAGAGCTAGTAAATATTTTTCCCACAAATTTTTCAAATAAAACTTTATTTACAAAACCAGGCAGCAGGCCCTAGCTTGCTTACCCTTGTTCTAAATCATTCATGATCTTTTTTTTTAACCTTTAAAATGTCTTTAAAAGTGCATATTATTTTAAAGATCTCTGTGAAAAAGTGATGGCCATTATCATGATACCTGGGTCCGGTTTTAGCTTCTGTGATAACCTGTAATAACCGATCTGTAATACCCAGGCATCTCACTGCATCCTCCTCCTGCTCCTTTGTACCGTGACTTCTGCTGCTTCCGTTCGTTCACTTGCCCCCCGAGGGCTCACGTTGTTGTGAGAAGTCCAAGTGACAACATTGTTGTCGTGTGACCTGTGATTGGAAGGTTTTCTGCGCTGCTCTCCTTGACTTTAAAATTCTCAGTGGTTTCAAGATGGCATCTTCCAATTTCAGGTTTTTTTTTTTTTAATTATTTATTTATTATTTATTTTTGGCTGTGTTGGGTCTTCGTTTCTGTGCGAGGGCTTTCTCTAGTTGCGGCGAGCGGGGGCCACTCCTCATCGTGGTGCGCGGGCCTCTCACTATCGCGGCCTCTCTTGTTGCGGAGCACAGGCTCCAGACGCGCAGGCTCAGTATTTGTGGCTCAGGGGCCTAGTTGCTCCGCGGTGTGTGGGATCTTCCCAGACCAGGCCTCGGACCCGTGTCGCCCGCATTGGCGGGCAGATTCTCAACCACTGCGCCCCCAGGGAAGCCCCCCACAATTTCAGTTTTTAATCACCGATTTTCCCAGTTGAAAAGACACTTAAGGAAGGTACATAGAGCAAAAAATCACAAAATGCAGAAATCTGTCTACTCTTCTGCTGTTAAGGAATTCGTTGAGGGAGGGAGGAGGATATGGCTGGGGAAGTAAAACTGAGCGTCTGTGAATAATAAAAGCAGGCGGGAAGAATTTGCGTTGATTTGTGGGAGCCTGTGGGGTTTTGTGTAATGAGACACAGGCACTTGTTTCCGGGGAGGCACACCCCCTCCTCCCATTCCATCTGGGTGCTTGCTGTCAGCCTCACTGGGAAAGCCAGCCTCCCAGCTCACCTGCTGGAACTCAGAAGGGCACTAGCCAAAGGCCAGGGTGTGCGCTGAGGATTCTGGCAAATGACTACGTTGATACCCCTGGGCCATCCTCCCAAACCCCAGAACTGCCAAGTTTTCTCATCTCTTACTGCCCACAAATGTTTTCTGGTCTCTGTATTTTCATGAAGAATCATGTCATATGGCATGCATGTGGGAGGAAATCTACTAATTGTGCTTGCACCCGTGTGCAAGCCATTTAAAGGTGTGGTGTAATGTGAAAAGTGTCTTGGAATCAGACAGTTGAAGGTTCAAACCGAGCTCTACTCAATATAGCCCACGTGACTTTGAGCAACTATATGGACCTAAGTTTTCTATTCTGTAAAATGGGCATAATAATAACCATCTCGTGGTATTCACCCACTCACTAATTCATTTACACAGTGGTTCCAGAGGACCTACTGGATGCCAGACACTGGGGGATGATGTCCTGAGACCTCATGGCACATGACAGATGTGGGCTTACTGTCTAGTAGGTGTTGCAGGGATTAGGGATAAAGGATGTACAGGGCCCGAATGCATTAGGTGCTTCATACATGGTAGCTTGCTACTATTCCATTGGGATTATGCTCACTGGCAATCCCAGGTCACAGGGGACACGGTTGCCTTGTTAGTGGGCTGCCCTCATTCCTAACACGTCCTGCCAGTTGACCCTTTTACCTTTTACCCGCTCCAGTGATTGACCCGATCACAGGTTCTGACCAGGGGCTCCTGTTTCCCTGCAGCCACTGTCTCTCCCGGTTTATTGCCTGGGAGAAGCATTTAATAAAAAGTCAATGGCTCTGCTGGTCTTTTGTGAGTGTGTGCTTCCCTGCTGCATGGGACATAGAATTTCACTGACCGTCATGAACCTTTCTGTCCCTGTGTGATGTAAGGCAGGGCTGCTGGCAGCACCTGGGCGCTGGGAACCCTGGACTAGACTGAAGTCAGAGGGAGGGAAGCCTCGTATGTTCTTCCCACCCCAGACCCTGTCCCTGAGAGAGCAGCCCTGTGGACCACAGATCCACACCCCTTCATCTTCATGTCACCAGTGTAACTGAGAGCAGCACGAGCTCAGAGACTGTGCCGTCAAAATGGATGTTGTAGAAGGGAAGCAACGTGAAATTTTTTTCAGGCCTGATTACTTGATTTTGTAGATGAGGTAAGAGAAGGGCACTCAGTCGTTCTTTTCTTCATACTTACGGAGCACTTAGTCTGATGCCCAGCACTCTGGGGACACGGTGACAAGCAGCACACACAGCCTGTGGTAGCCAGTCTCCAAGATGGCTCCCAAGGACCGTTGCCTTCTGGTCTTCGTATCCTCGTGTGGTCTCTTCCCACACTGTTGCAGGCCTGGTGTGCGTAACTGATGGAATTCGGTACAAGTGATGAGATGCCACTTCCAAGATTCAGTTGTAGTAAAAGATTCTGCAGCTTGCATCTTGGCCTCCCTCTCTGTCAGATCCCTTGCTCTGAGGGAAGCCAGCTGCCATGTTACGAACCGTCACATGAAGAAGCCCACGTGACTTGCAGCCAACAGTCACATACGTGCTCTTGGAAGACAGGCCCCAGCACTAGTCAAGCTTTCAGATGGCTGCTGCCTTCTGATGTGACAAACGTAGCAAGTGCCATGAAAGGAGAGACAGGCAAGAAGGAGAGATTAGAATAACTGCTGTGATTATGTGTGTGTGCATATATATGTATATATGTAAATTTAGGTTTTGGTGGGGTGTCAGGAATGATGCCTTGGAGGAAACGAAGTTCAAAGCAGCTCCTGCAGGATATGGAGCAGTTAGCCTAAGGAGACATGACAGGGAGGGGCAGACCCCAAGGTGGGCAAGAGTGCGGTATGTTTAAGGAACTGGAGAAAGGACAGGTAGCTGGAGTGTGACAAATGGGACAAATGTTCCATCAGAGGAAGTTGGAGGGGCGAGCAGGGGCCAGACCCCGTGCGCCTTGTAGGCCTTGGTGAGGAGGTGGGATTTTACTATGTAATCCAGCTCTGCCTGGTAGAGCGTTCTGTGCTCATGGCCATATTCTGCATCTGCACTGACCAATAGGATAGCCACTAACTGTAGGTGGCTGTTTTGCACTTGAAATGTGGCCGGTGCAACCGAGGCACTGAATTTTTAATTTTATTTAATATCATCGGACTTAAGGTAAGCCACATGTGGCAGGTGGATATAGTGGAGAAAGTGCAAAGAAAGGGGAGGTTTCCAGCGGGGCAGTGATGTGATTTGAGAGGAGCCTGTAGGACGAGCTCCCTGGCTGTCCTGGGGAGAATGGATGGAAAGTGGGTACAGGGAGGAGTGAGGAGGCAGATGCAGGGGTCCAGGTGACAGATGGGGGCTGCCTCACCTGCCCCCCTAGGTTCTGTGGCCTTTCGTGTCCTCTTGTAGCCTCAGGACTACAGGGGGTTGGAGACACCGAAGCTGGGGTGTCAGTGTGGGATCTTTCCCACCTCATCTAGTCTGATGCAGGGGCATGGCCTTCAAGACACCTGTGTCTTAGATGCTACAGAGGACAGACAGGTTGCTCTCATAGAGAGGGTCTGTCCCCAGGCCCTGGCTCCTGCAGAAGTCCCTGTTGTACAGCTCTCTTTCCAAGGCTCAAGCATCTTTAGGTGTCTGCATAGTCCTCCATTGCAGGCTACTTATTTTCTGTGCTTTAGTTTCTTCATCTGCAAAATGGGATACTAATACTGTCTGTCTTTAGGCATCTCAGGAGCCTCAAATGAGATTAAATCCACGTAAACCACTTACCTCCGTGAGTGGTACATGGTAGAATTGATACCTGTTTGTGTTGTTTGCCTTATCATCGTCACCTGTGTCTTCTCTGAACTAGGCATCTCTAGCTCCATGTGTTAATCTCATCTGACCTCCTGTGAGCCCTAAGGCTGGACAGGGCCTGATTCAGAAATTGCCTCTTGAGCTGTTATTAAGGGGGCTTCTGGGATTGGACTCAAGGGTCTGCTGCAGAGGGGAACAGATGACCCAGGATGAGCTCAGGTGGTGGGGAGATACCTGAATGTTCTGGTCCATTTTCATCAAATGCCGGTCATTGTCCTGAAATGGACAGGTGGAAGTCCCAGGAAGCTGGCTGGCTTTGGGGACAATGGATGCTCTTTAGTGAACCACAGAGGAGCCGGGAACCCCCAGGTCTGTGCCCTCACAGGTTCATGCCTGTGATGCTTTCAGGACTCCAAGCATAACAAGAGGGCAAGCCCCAAGCACGGGTACTTTTAAAAGCCTCTGCTTGCAACATGTTTGCTGGTGTCTTACTGGCCAAAGCAATTCACATGGCCAAGCCCACAGTCATTGTGGAAGGGAATGACCCAAGAGTGTGGTTACAGGGACGTAGATCTTGCAAACAGTTTACCACTCTGGTTTATGGCAGGTAGTTGCATGTGCGATTTGATTCGTTTCTTGAAGATCTCATTCACTTCTTAAAATAAGGAGTTTCATTGTTGTTTGTCTTTCAGGGATAGAGTCTCTGAGGTTCAGGGAAGTTGAAGGAGGTGCATTCACACAGTTGGAACTAAGTATAAATTGCACTGGATGAAGTTAAACAGTCAAGGAAGACATTATTCAAGACTATTGCAATCAGGGAGAGAGACTGAACTCAATGTTGAAGGGCTGGAGAATTTTTATGAGCTGAAATGGGGGAATTGTTAGGCTATCTGTGTTTGCTAATTGGTCTTACCAACTGAAAAGTAAGCTTTCTTGCATCTTCACAACAGGAGGTAGTTTTATGAGTTGGAGCAAGGTGCCCACTGAAGTTAGGCTCCTACATTCCCTCAGAGACTGGGAGAGAGGGGCTTATCTCCTTTGCTGCTTACATTTCAAGGAGATGGTTCCCATGTCCTTGAGAAAGACATTTTGTTTCTTGGGTTGTAAAACTGGTAAGACCCTGGGAGAAAATTTCCATGCATTTCAAAGAGGCAGAGAAAGAATTTAAAAATTACAAGTTTTCTAAAGTAAATGCTCTAGGGAAAGGGAGATGGGAGGCATATAGTCAGTAAGAAACTTGTATAAAATTCAGTCAAATCCAGGATAACATTAAGACCATCTGGGTCAGAACTGACATTTGAACCCTCGTCCATGTGATTCCCACACTTATGCTCTTTCCCCCATAATTCACGGTGACCACACACAATACAGACTGTAGTTTAAGAGGTAAACTTGTCACCATTTAGAGGCAGCTTGGGCAGCTTCTGAAGAATTTGAATAAGAGAATGTATTTAACACATCGATGGCTCCTATAAAATTGCAGATGCAACATATAGAACAAGGAGATCTTAAAATAGCTGTACAATTCAGATCTACATTGTCAGAGCCCAAAGGGCTCAGGAATACAAGGTAATCCATTCTCCTGGCAGCACAGGTGGGAGAAGAGGTCTTGCCCAAGGTCACAGAGTGAGCAGGGCTCAGACCTGAGACTGTGCGTCCAGATGTCCTGACTCCCAATCCCCAACACCCAGTTCTTTTGGCCCCATCCTCCAACGCTTTGCACCAGCGGCTTTTCCTGTTTTTTTTTTCTTTCATTTCTTTTTAAAAGCTCACTGGCAGCTACTGCTCCAAGGCAGAAAATGTATTCATTTAAATGACTTGGTGTGGAAATAGAAGCTTGAATAATGATGTTACCATTTATAATTGCTCTGATTAACCACACCACGTTTTGCAGTTCAGAATAAAAAAAGCCTCCTTCCTTTTGTGATGTGAATTTTAATTGCTTTCTTTCAGGAAGACCCCTCCAGGCTTACCTGCCCATTCCTCAGCTCTTGGAACCTCAGAAGGACCCCTCTAGGCATACCTCTAGGCTCCCTGGGTTCTCTGGTGGAGATTTGGGGCTGGGCACAGAGCAGATACTCCGGGAATACCTGGTTGGTTTGAGATTTGGGGACAGAAACTACCTGCTTCCACACTGGAATGAAGTTTTATACTCCCTTGGGGGAATCACAGCATTAGGGACCTCCCCAAGGCCCAGATTGAAGATCAGGGATAAGGGAGCTTCTCTAAGGTGTTTGATGCTCCCTGTGGTTGTCATTCCTGAGATCACAAAGGGGAGAGAATCATCCATAGTTTATCTGCCAGTGAATGTGTCTTTTCAGATGGATTTACTTTTTTTTTTTTTTTTTTTTACCTTAAGGATATTTTCACTTATTTTTCTATTCTTATTTGAGATTTCACCCATATGAAATAAGAACCAGCACAGTGCAGTGGAAAAGGAAAGAGTTTAAGAAAATATAGGTGAATATTTATTTGATCTTAGGAGGAACAAGGGCTTTCCAAGTGTCAGAGCCAAGAAGTGAACTATAAGGGGAACGAATGATCGATTGGGTTACATAAAAGTCATAAACATTTTTAAGTAAAAATAAAATGACAAAAGTTAAAAGACAAACGGCCTGGGGAAAATATTAACAACATATATGATTCACAGCGGTCAACTATCTTTAATATATAAAGAACACTAATAATCAACAACAAAAAAATGGTATCTTGGTAGAAAAAGAACAAAAGGATGTGACTGGACAATTAATGTAAGAAAAATTGCCACAGTCAATAAAAATATGAAAAAAAAATGAGCTTCACTTGTAGTTACTGAAATATAAATTAATACAGAATAAAGGTACCATTTTTCTCTATTTACATTGACAACAATTTAAACAGGGATATTGGTGAGGATGAGATGATATAGTTGTCAAAAGAGTATACATTTCTGCAGTCTTTCTGGAGAGTGGTTTGAAATGTGGTTTGAGAATCTTAGATAGGCATACCCTTTGGACTTGTAATTCCATTCCCAGGAATTTATTACTTCAGAGAAATAATTAGAGATGTACGTAAAAGATAAGAGGATTTTTATCAGAATGTTATTTGGGCTGGAGAAGAATGAGGAAAACAAATTTAAATGCCCAGTAATAGAAAGTAGCTAAAATAATTATGTGACTTTTATGTAATGGAATTATCTGTAGACATAAAAGAAATGATAGTATCAAGTACTCTTGAATGCCATGTGAAAAGTCTTACACTAATGGTAGTCCTAGATTACTTACTGATTTAAAAAACAACCAAAACCCACAGAAAAATAGTAAAGTATAAAAAAATTAATGTCTTATAGAGCCTGGGAAAAAGAATTTTCAACAAAGTACAAAAATTTAAATCATTCCTTTAAAATTTTAAAGCATAACTAACCTTCATATGCACTCTATTAATGATTTTATTTAAATTATATATTAGTCCTACATAAATGAATGGAAGAAAATGAACCCAAGTGTAGGCAATTCTTGTGTTTGAGTGATAGATTGTGGGCAATTCTTAATTTCTTCTTTAAAAGAACTTCCAAACTCTTTTAAAAATTTACTGTAGTAAACAAGTGTTTCTTTTAAAATCTGAGAACCTAATAATTGATATGAAAATCACTAAAATAAAAACAGAATGAGAAAGAATCAAGAAATTTAGGGTAGATAAGTTTGGGTTTAAATCTGAACTTTGGATTGAGTAGCTGGTTGGCCTTGTGGATGTTTATGAACCTTTTTTTCCCTGTCTAGAATGAGGATAAATGAAGCTGTGCAAAAGTTGGTTCTAAGGGCTAATTCAGAATATAAGAAAAGAACGTGGCACTGAATAGACTCTTAGTAAATGTTACCTAGGGTCCTCCATTCTTTCTGTTGGTCTTTTTGGCATTTTGGATTTGATCTAGGGTCTGGGTTGGTCTTTGAACTCTCCTCTAATTTTGGGTTTCCAAATTTAACCACAGGCACTTTTTTCCTTTTCCCAAAAGAGGACTAAATTGGGCTGGTTGTCTAGCCTTGACATTGCTGTGGCTGAAAATTTGAATGGGCATGTTTAGATTCTATCATGCTAGGATATGGACTCTGACATTTCTTTCTGCTTTCTCTTGTTAGTTTGACAGAGTATTCTAAAATTGTAATTCCCAGTGGTGGCAAAGATGTGACTAAATGGTTATTTGTATACCATGTTCATCGATGTGTAAACTCATACAACCTTTTTAAAGGAATTTTTGGGAATATATATCAAGAGCCTTTAAGCAACTTCATATCTTTTGATTTATTATTTCCATGTTTAGGAAATATTGTTTTAAGATAATAAACAGATACACAGCATAATTTATAATTCATTCTCACCCTGTGTCTGAGGGGATAAGGCATACATCTGGATGCTTGTGTTCATGAAACCCATAGAGTTTGGGTCCCTTTGGCAGGAGGCACCATGCAGGTGGTGTGCAGGGTTCCATGTATCAGACACAGTTCTTTTAATCATTTCAGTCTCGATAAAAGAAGCCGTGGGGGTAGTGCAAAGGGTCTGATCATTGGCATCAGCAAACATGGATTTGCATCCAGACATTGATAGATGACTGACTTGGGACCTTGAGCAAGGTGCCTTCCGTTTCTGTGTGTCCATTTTCCTCACCTGTAAAATGGGTATGATAATGTTAGCCTTGCAGGGATTTTGTGTGTAGGGGAGAAGAGAATGCATGCATCGCGGGGCAGGAAAGACCAAGTGCTTTATGATCATATCTAAGGCAGTCCCCAACCCTTTTTTGGTGAATTAGACTGATAACTGTGGGTACGGTAGCTTTCTGTGTTGATTCCCTCGGGCTCCCTGGGGAACAGGCAGGCTGCCAGACCCCCCCAGTCGCCTGTAGCCCCCGTGAAGTAGTAGCTGGATCCTTAGCCAACTCTCCTAGAAATTGGGGGTGAGTATTGGCCTGGGTGCAATTCTGTCTTCTTTCCTCAAACATCATAATGTCACAAGGACACTTGAAGACAGAAGCTTTTGTAGAAAATGTTTTCACAAAATCAAAGGAGTTTACACATTTTAGATAAACTGTATTTTAAAATAAATATTTGCTGGATGAAAACATTTTGTTAAAAAGTCATATGTACCGACTACACAAAGTTTGGAAAATACAGAAGAGTAGAAGGATTAGGAAAAGAAGGACGCATATATTTTCTAACTACCCAAAGATAACCATTGTTAGTATTTTCGTGTATCTCCCTGTTGGGCTGTCTGTGCACTTTCACATAATTGAAATCATGCTGTCTGTATTGTCATGCATCTTCCTTTCTTTTTTCATTTGACCCTATAATAAGCACTTTCCTCACGTTATTAAAAAACTCTTTGTAAAAATAGCTCTGAGTAGCTGCATCTTATTCAGTGGATATTAGATAGAACAATTATTCATTTCAGTTATTTTCAAATCAATGGCAAACAATATTGTTTTCCATATCTGATGTTTTCTGTCTCTTATCCTTTATTCTGTATCAGATATTCCTCAAATTATTTCCTTGTTCGAAATGTCTGTATATCAGGCTCAGGGCTGGCAGAATTACACCTTCTTTCAATGTCTGTAATGACTCACCATTAAATCTTTAATACATTCTAGCTGTTTCTTTAATGTTGTCTGTAATTTCCATTGGAAATCGAGATGTTGCAGCTGCTCTGAGGAGGAATAATGCTTCAAAAAGTGAAGAGAATGGTGCGTTCCTGATTTGGAGTGATTGCTGATGGCAGATAGAAAGTGACCATTTGTGCCAGGAATAGCTTTGTTTTAATTTTTGTGAAGAATTGGAATTAGTGAGAAAAATGAGAGTCTTGTTCCATTTTGTGGGTAATGTGAATACAGTCAAAATTGAACAGATTTTTCTCCTCTCTGTCTCCAGCCTTAGTGGAACTTGTACTAATTTTCTGGAGTTGTTCACCCGGCGCTTAGGATTGCTTTTAGCAGAAACGATCTCATTTCGGGAGCCTGTGAAGAGGAAAAGGAAATGTGTTCTCACGACTGTGAGTCAGTGTAGAGTGAAAGAAGCTGCAGAGAGCTCTGCATGTGTCTGTGGGTGTGGAATTGTGTGTGAGTGTGTGTGTTGGGTTGCAGAGAGAATGAAGTCTGTGAGGAAAGGAGAACATGGGAAATAATGACCAAGTTGTGTGCAACTCCTGCTTGCCGTACTGCAGTGGGAAAATGTGAAGATCTACTCCGGGGTTCAAAAGTTTTGGGGTGATGTGGCTTACCTGGTGTTGGTGAGAAAATATCTAGAGGTCTTGGTTGACAAGGAGTGCAGGGTCACCTGGCGTATGCAGGGCAGGGGGTTGGGGAGTGGAGACCAGAGAGGCTACTTGACTTTGTCAGGATTGCACAGCTCAGTTCAAATCAATATCTGCTTAATTGCAGTACTCCCCCCGCCCTCACCCCCCACCCCTGCACCCTGCCAGGTAGCACCTGTTCAGCCAGGATACAATCTGCCGCTGGTTGACGGGATGCAGGTGGGCAATGATGATGAATCCTGCTCCTAAGGACACTCTGAGCTTTAAAAAATGGCAGCCCGGATTTACCCTGTTTTCACTTTCCACACCCTCTGCCCTCTCCCCAATAACTCTTGAAGAGAAACAAGACTATAGAACTGGGAATCATGTCCAGATAAGCTTCTCACTTTTGCACCTGTCAGAGGAGGTGGATCGTTACCTGGAAATTATACTCAGTTTTCTGTATGAAAGGAATACCGGTAAATAACCCCAAACAGAATTTATCCGGTTATACCTGGGGCAGGTGTGTGAGTACACGTTGTTTTCTACTATTTGATGTTGTATAAATTCACACTGGAAATGTACCTTTTTGTGACTTCGGCCCTGTTTTTCATTTTTTGCAAGGTAAAGATATTTGTCTCTTGAATGAATTCAACACATATTGAAGTACCTGCTGTTTGCCAGGTGCCATTCCAGGCAAGTGTGTGGGATGTGGACCCATGTGAAGAGAGTTTACAGTTTAGAGAAGAGGGAGGCAATGCTTCGGTCAAATGATCAAATAATTGTACATAGTAAGTGCAGAGAAGAAGGCGCCAGGTCCGTATGAGAGAGAGAGTGATGTGGTGAAGGGGTGGGGTGGGTGCTGTGCGCAGCCTCTGAGGAGGTGACGTTGGAGCTGACATCTGAGACCCAAGTGTTAAGAATAACCTGCTGCATGAAGAGTTGTGGGGGAGGGCAGTGTTTTGCTGTTGTTGAGTTTTTGTTTCCTCCCCTAAACTTGCTTGTTCCTCAGCCTTCCCCATATCAAAACGGTGCTACCATCCACTCAGTTGCTCAAACCAAAAATCTAGGAGGATCTCTGATTCCTCACTTTCCCTTTCTCGCTCTCACCCTTCTAGCTCCACCCCGGAAAGATATTCCCAGCTTGCCACTTCCTTCCATCTCTACCTCCAGCTGTCAATCATCATCTCCCCACCCTGGACCACTGTAAGAGCCTCCCGGTAAATCTTCCTGCTTCCCCTCGTCCTCCTGTAATTACAGTTGACCCTTGAACAACATGGGTTTGAATGCGAGGATCCACTTATATGGAGATTTTTTTCCAATAGTGAATACACAGATAGTACTACACGGTCATGGTTGGATCCGTTGATGCAGAACTGTGGACACGGAGGAACCGTGGATACAAAGGAACCAAGGATACAGAGGGCCAACTATAGGTTACATGCGGATTTACCACTGTTCGGAGGGTCGCAGGATCCTAGTCCCTAACCCCTGTGTTGTTTAAGAGGTAACTGTATTCTCCACCCAGCAGTTAAGGTATGTGGACCAGTGCAGTAGCTACCAGCTCTGTGTAGGTATTTAAATTTACGTTAATTAACATAGAATAAAATAAATTATTTAGTTTCTCAGTCACACTGTCCACCTTTCAGGTGCTCAAGAGCCACATGTGGCCAGTGGCTCTTGCATTTGACAGTACAGATATAGGACACGTCCATGATGGCAAGAAGTTCTTTTGGATAACTCTGAGTTAGAGAATGGTCTTTCCGCAATACACACCAGATCACGACACTCCCTGCTAGAAACCTCAGATGGTTTCACAACTCACTGGGAATAAAATCCAAACTCTTTATGCTGAGTCTGTACAGTTTCCCACCTGACCTGGCCCCTTCCCACCTGTCCAACCTCATCTCATCCCTCTCCCCTCTGTGATCACTGCTTTCTAGCCATACCCCGACTTCCTGTTTCTAGAGCAGGAAGAACTTTTTCATTCCTTGGGGTATTTTATAAGAGTTCACACCTTGGATTCCCTCTGAACGGAATGCCCTTCCTTCCCTCCTTAACCCAAACAAATGCTTTGTGTTGATGGCTCCTTGTTGCCATTTGGATCTCAAAATGAACATCAGTACCTCCAGAGACCTTCCTTGACTACCCAGTCTAAGGTAGTCATCCAGTCACTATCACAGAACCAAGTCCAATTGTCTTGGCACTCTGGTTACTATTTGATGTTTTGCCTAGTCATTTCTTGCTGAATTACGTGTATCAGCCTGCTAGTATATAGGCTCCCAAATGGCAGAAAGCTTGTCTATCTGATTCAAGGCTATAATCCCAGTGCCTAGGACAGTGCCTGACTTATAGTAGGTGCTCAATTAATGTTTGTTTTAGGAATGAATGAGTCATCACAGGGAGACAGGATGGCTGATAGCTCATATGGCTCCTTTGTATGAATTAGAAAAAGGCACCCTTTGCTCTGGCTGACCTTGTGTAGTGAACAGGCTGGTAGCTGGGGAGGGGGTGATCTTCCCAGGCAGGAGGAATAGCAAATGCAGAGAACCTGGGGCAGGAATGTTCTTGATGTGTTTGAGAAAAAGAAAGAAAGAAAAAAAGACTGGTATGTTTCAAATATAGTCTGTAAAGGGGAGAACAGAATGAAAAACACTGGGAGAGTTGGGTAGGGGACAGATCGCCTGGGGCCCAGAAAGCTGCGGTAAGGAAATTATATTTTATTCCAAGTAGAGTAGGAGGTCACTGGAGGATTTTAAACAGGGGAGAGGCATCGGATTTACTATTTATTTATTCTTACGGTTTTATTTCTTTGCCTCTATGGATAAATCTGTTTTAACATTTTTCTCAGATATATGATTTAGGGAAACTTTGAGTTTTGAGACTAGTTTTCACAAGGGGTGGGGACTTGCTTCTCGGAATACTGAAAAATCCTCAGACAGCACTTTCAGGTACTACAGTTAGATTCCAGACACACGTTGATTCTTCTTTGAAATACTTTCTGGCATGCACGGCTGCTAATTTTGAAGGTTAAAATCTTCAGCTTTCTCCGAAAGGTGACAGAGGCACAGAGTAAAACTAATTAGGAAAAATCCCAAGTAGTTGATTGCGGCCATTTGTTAGAGTTGTGAAATGCAAATAAAAATTTGCTCAGCTCTTTCTTTGGAATGCGGACACTTGTTCAGCCTGGCGTTTGGTTTTAGAATTCATCTGCCTGTGAACGGAAAAGTGTGACCTCTCTGCGGAGACACGGTGAGCACAGCTTGAATCTATATCCTGCTCTTGTCGCAGGTCTTTCTCTTGAGGACAAAGGAAGAATGCATTCAGTTCTTCCAATAACATTATTCACCATATTCTCTCAATTCTAAAATGTGGTAAAGAAAAAAGAGGCACCATTGGTTAGATTGCTGCTTTCTGGGAACAACAACAACATAAACATTGTACTAAAATTACACATCAATGGTAAGAAGGACTCCAATTTCAGAGAAGTTAAAATGTGAAGCAAAATATCTTTCTCTGTCATCATCTATTTATGAATGAAAGGCTAATAAAGGACTTGCTGTTTTCTAAGTGCTTTAAATGCAGACTCATTTAATCCTCATGGCAACTCTTGAGACAGGTATTATTATTACTCCATGTTCTTGTTGAGGAAACTGTAGAACAGAGAGGTTAAGTAACTTGGCCAACCTCACACAGCCATTGAGTGGCTAAGCCAGGATTGGAACATAGGCTGTCTGGCTCCAGGGACTGACTTGACCTCTGTAGTATGAGAACATGTGATAATTTGGTGTGGGGTGGCCATCAGCAAAATGATGGATGTCTTTCTTTGCTTCTCAGCATAAAAATTTAAGTATGGATCCTGATTGTTGACAGGTAGTTACCTAATTATGACTGATGCTGTCATTGCATTTGACTTTAGATTCGAAACACAGGTCTTTATCCGAGGATTTGCTTTTTTAAAAATTATTATTATTTTTTATATACATTTATTTATTTTATTTATTTTTGGCTACGTTGGGTCTTTGTTGTTGTGCGTGGGCTTTCTCTTGTTGCGGTGAGTGGGGCCTACTCTTCGTTGTGGTGCACGGGCTTCTCATTGCGGTGGCTTCTGTTGTTGCGAAGCATGGGCTCTAGGGTGCACAGGCTTCAGTAGTTGTGGCTCGTGGGCTCAGTAGTTGTGGCTCATGGGCTTCGTTGCTCCGCAGCATGTGGGATCTTCCCGGACCAGGGCTTGAACCTGTGTCCCCTGCATTGGCAGGCGGATTCTTAACCACTGTGCCACCAGGGAAGTCCCAGGATTTGCTTTGATAAAACATCTTAATGATGGTCCTGTTGCTCTGGGAATCATCTTGCAGCTCAACTAAGACAGGAAATCCTGCCTTCTTGCCCAAGAGCAAGCAGGGGCTGGACTTCTGGGCTGAGAGGGTGGGGAAGGGCATCTGTCAGAGGTAGGAGAGCACAGTGGTTAACACAGCAGCTCTCGGGGAAGACTGTTGATTCCAAACCCACATCTACTGTTTTTGAGCTGTGTAACCTCATGCAAGTTCTTTATCCTCTTTGAGCCTGTTTCCTCATCCATGAACTGGGTTGAACAAGTTCTCAGCCCCTTATCTGCAGCCTTTGGGGCCAAATGTGTTTCTGAATTTAGATTTACTTTAGGAAGGCATTATAGTCCATATACTGTCGAATAAATAACACCCCCAGCCGGGTCTGGGATTGCATCCCCAAATCAAGCATGTTGATATTTTTTGCAGCAAAAAAGTATAGATATGACCACTAAGAAGGAGAGGGAAAAACTACAAACAAGTCTACATCAGTTTAACCTAAGTCTTAGCACCAAATACGTTTGTACCAGACTTAGGAAAAAATCTTTTGGTTCTCGAAGCTTTGGAGAATTCAGAATTCTCAGATCAGAGTTGGTGGATCTGTCCCTCCCTCATACAGTGATTGTCAGGCTTACAGGAAGGTAAAGTGTTTACTCAACACATTCCATTGTCCAGAGTGAAGTGCTCACCAGTATTATCTGTTATTTGTATTTTCAGTCATCCTCGTTGAGCAGAGGTGAGCCTAGCTCAGCCAAGAGCCTGGTGGTCCTGGTTGAACTCTGAACACCTTCTAGCTGTGGCTGTTGGATTCTCAAGTTCTGATCTAGAGCCCAGGGTGCTTGGCTGCGTTCAGAACCCAGGTCCATCCTCTGACTTCCACCAGCATTTGGACCGGCTGTTGGTTGTTCCAGTCAAGAAAGAAGGAAATAAATCAGGATGCCTTCCCTTTCTACCCCTAGGTAGCATCATCCTTTCTGCTGAATCTTTTCTTTTTTTATGGCTATACAATGAGGGGAACATTGAGAACAACCACAACAACAACCAAAAGAACATTTTCCTTTAGGCAAGCATACGTTGACACGCCATTAACGATAAGTGACATCTTCTTCCGTCTAGCGGGAATCAACACAACATTCACGTTAACCAGCCATCAACAGTGCCAGAAGCGGGTGATGACTTGTCAGTTTCCATCCTATCAGTCATTTTCAGGCAAACAGTGTGTGTCTCTGGGTTCCACATGGACACAGTCGAATATTCACTCCTCCCCTTATTTCTCTACAAGTACTTGATGGACGGTCTGCGACTTAAAGCAGAGAGCAGGTGGGCCCCTCACAGAAAGAACATAGACTGAAGAGCTGCACAGACCTAGGTCCTGGGGTCCTGACCCGTCCCTCACTGACTAGGAGACCTAGGCTAATGTCCACAAGCTCTATGGGCTTTGGCTTCCTTTTTGTGAATAGAGATAATAGTAATTCCTTACCTCACCAGGTCACTGAGAGGAGTAAATGGCTTGAAGCATATGAAAGGGATTTATAAACTGAGAAGCTCCAGGAAATGCCAGCCTTGTTATGATGTATTTATCTTCAGTCAACTTTTGATTTGCCACCTAGAGTTCATTTGTGTAACTCCCAGCTATTCCTCTTGAGTTCTGGCACCCTTCGCATTTAACTCCTCTTTCAACAAGTTGTCCAGATATTGATTCATTTAGTACTTTGCTAGTTGGTACATTCATCCACATACCCGTGTCTCCACCCATTTCTCTGTTGGATCCCTGTTGTGTGCAGGTACCAGGCTAGGTTCTGGGATACGAAGACGAATCAGATAAGGATGGACCCGGCCCTAAAGGTGCTCATAGGCTAACAGGGAAATGGACAAGTCCACAGAGGAGTATTAATTGGCTGCGGTTGATGCTGTAACTCAGGAGTGGGCTGCAGACAATGGGGACACAAGGTGTGGGAGCTCAGTTCTGTTGTGTTGGCAGTAGAGGTAGAAGGAAGGACTAAATGAAGTTCTCGAATATGAGATGACACTTGAGCAGTCTTGACAGACAGACAAAAGAGAAAGGTATACCTGGAATAGCAAGTGACAGCCTTGCAGTCCTGGCTGGAGTAGAGGGTGTTCAGGGAGTTGGTCTTGGCAGATATAAGGTGCAAGAGACAAGCTGGGGCCAGACGGTGGTAATCTTCATACATCAGACTGAGCATCTTGAGTTATCTCGATGTCCATGATTGGGTTGCCAGCCACTGACGGAAGGTAGGAGAGTATCAGTCTTTGGTTTAAATTTATGGAAGCTCTTCCTGACATCTTGTGGAGGTGGGGGGTTGGCTTGGAGGGGGCAAGGCTGAAGGCTGGGGGACCACGAGGAGGCTGCTGCAGTGGTCTGAATGACAGTCTAGGAGCAAAGGAAGAAGTGGGGGGATTGGGGAATATAATAGATGCCACAAAAGTATTCAGGCACCAATGAACAAGACTGGCCACTGTATAGATTGCCAGGGCTGCCGTAACAAATGACCATGAACTTGGGCGCTCAAAACAGTAAAAATTTATTCTCACACAGTTCTGAAGGTCAGAGTCTGAAACCAATATGTCATTGGGGCTGCACTGCCTCCGAAGTCTCTAGAGGACACTGTTCCTTGTCTGGTGCTGCTGGTAGCTCTTGACATCCTTAGTGGCTGCATCACTCATCACACGTAATTCAAGACGCTCTCATCTCAAGATCCTTAAATTATCAATAATTACATCAGTAAAGACCTATTTTCCAAGTAAGGTCACATTTACACTTTTTTACTATATATTTTTAAATATTTTTATTTATTATTTATTTATTTTGGCTGCACTGGGTCTTAGTTGAGGCATGCGGGATCTTTAGATGCGGCATGCGGACTTCTTAGTTCCGGCATGTGGACTTCTAGTTGTGGCATGCATGTGGGATCTATTTCCCCGACCAGGGATCGAACCCAGGCCTGCATTGGGAGCGCAGAGTCTTACCCACTAGACCACCAGGGAAGTCCCACATGTACACTTTTGAGGGATTAAGACGTACACATATATTTTGGTGGAGGGGAACCATTCCATCCACTACAGATACTGAGTGGGTTAAGCAGCTCCTGTTTTCAGGGTCCCCTTAAGTAGCTGTGGAAGGAAGGGCTGGGCTCTTAGACACGTGTCCCAGCGAACTTGTATAAACTCATCGTCTGCTGAAGTGTCCTATCATCTCCCCATGGTGCCTTCCCAGTGTCTGATGAGTAGATAATGCCAGACCAACTGCCTTTCTGAAAGGAGGTGCTGTAAAGACACAACAAATGGAAGTTAAAGAGGGGAACTCTAGAAATAAAGTAGAAATTCAAGTGACTGTTATTTGCGGAGAATCTAATTTTCTCTGACAGTTCCGCAGGTAACTTGGAACAGTCTCTTAAGCAAAACGTATTTTCTGAAGACAGTTCTCCTTGAATTTTACAGACTTTTCCCTGCCTGATGATCACATGCAATGGGATGAACTACAGCCTTGCTCTGTTTTTGTTTTTCTCTTTGTTTGTGCCCAGTTGCTGTTAATAATGTTGGCAGAACTGTCTCTGGGAAAGCAGCACCATTTTTCTGTGGTTCCGATATGGCCGCTGCTGACACCCCAGTGAAGAAGTACCAAGGGCTCCAGAACCTGCTGTCTTGTTCATTTGGCACATGATGTAAGAGCATCAGTGCTTTGTGCTGCAAATACAGGGATGAAATAGACTCTACTCCTGACTTGCAGTCTTGTGGGGAAGATGGACATACACATGGCCATGACACAGTGTATAAGATACACTGTGGGGTGTAAGATACACTTGGGGGTTATAAGATAGCACGAGGGTCTGAGAGAGCATGGAGGAGAGATGGATTTCCACAAAAGTAGAACTAGAAACACCCTATGAGTGTATGAAATATTACCAGCCTCATTAGACATCAGGCATGGTAATTAAGATGAGGTACCATTTCCACCTGTCAAACTAGGCAAGATAAAATAAAAAAGACATAATACTCAGTGTTGGCAAGCATGTTAGAAAATAGGCAGTCTTACACACTTGAATTGGTACAAACTTTCTGGAAAGCAATTTCATGAAAGATTCAAAGGACCTGAAAAGGCAAACCTATTCAGATGTCACTTACCTTCTGTGACATTCCCAGGCACTTCAGTTCCCTGAAGTCCTCTTGGCTACCATCTTGGCACTTGCCACATGGGAGTGGAATTACCTGTTTGGGTATCTTTCTACCCCACTGGACTGAGACCAGTGCTTCTGTTTCTTCAGTGCTTGGTCCCATGCTTTTCTGAACATTCTAGCCTTGTAATAGCTTTAAGATCAAGTGCCTGCTGAATGTTGTTGTCTTTGTTAAATTTTCCTAGGTATTCTTTTTCTTTTTTTTTTTCCACTTTTGAATATATTTTTTATTATGAAACATTGTAAAGTAGAAAAGAGATTATAAATATATATGTGCAGTTTAAACAACAATGATAAAATAAGTACCCATAAACCACTACCCAGCTTAAGAAATAGAGCAATGCCAATATATTTATTTATTATTGTTTTTTTAATTTATTTTTTTATACAGCAGGTTCTTATTAGTCATCCATTTTATACACATAAGTGTATACATGTCAATCCCAATCGCCCAATTCATCACACCACCACCACCACCCCTGCTGCTTTCCCCCTTGGTGTCCATACGTTTGTTCTCTACATCTGTGTCTCAATTTCTGCCCTGCAAACCGGTTCATCTGTACTATTTTTCTAGGTTCCACATATATGCGTTACTATACAATATTTGTTTTTCTCTTTCTGACTTACTTCACTCTGTATGACAGTCTCTAGATCCATCCACGTCTCAACAAATGACCCAATTTTGTTCCTTTTTATGGCTGAGTAATATTCCATTGTATATATGTACCACATCTTCTTTAGCCATTTGTCTGTTGATGGGCATTTAGGTTGCTTCCATGACCTGGCTATTGTAAATAGTGCTGCAATGAACATTAGAGTGCATGTGTCTTTTTGAATTATGGTTTTCTCTGGGTATATGCCCAGTAGTGGGATTGCTGGATCATATGGTAATTCTATTTTTAGTTTTTTAAGGAACCTCGATACTGTTCTCCATAGTGGCTGTTATCAATTTACATTCCCACCAACAGTGCAAGAGGGTTCCCTTTTCTCCACACCCTCTCCAGCATTTGTTGTTTGTAGATTTTCTGATGATGCCCATTCTAACTGGTGTGAGGTGATACCTCATTGTAGTTTTGATTTGCATTTCTCTAATAATGAGTGATGTTGAGCAGCTTTTCATGTGCTTCTTGGCCATCTGTATGTCTTCTTTAGAGAAATGTCTATTTAGGTCTTCTGCCCATTTTTGGATTGGATTGTTTGTTTTTTTAATATTGAGCTACATGAGCTGTTTATATATTTTGGAGATTAATCCTTTGTCCATTGATTTGTTTGCAAATATTTTCTCCCATTCTGAGGGTTGTCTTTTCGTCTTGTTTATGGTTTCCTTTGCTGTGCAAAAGCTTTGAAGTTTCATTAGGTCCCATTTGTTTATTTTTGTTTTTATTTCCATTACTCTAGGAGGTGACTCAAAAAAGATCTTGCTGTGATTTATGTCATAGAGTGTTCTGCCTATGTTTTCCTCTAAGAGTTTTATAGTGTCTGGTCTTACATTTAGGTCTCTAATCCATTTTGAGTTTATTTTTGTGTATGGTGTTAGGGAGTGTTCTAATTTCATTCTTTTACATGTAGCTGTCCAGTTTTCCCAGCACCACTTATTGAAGAGACTGTCTTTTCTCCATTGTATATCCTTGCCTCCTTTGTCATAGATTAGTTGACCATAAGTGCATGGGTTTATCTCTGGGCTTTCTATCCTGTTCCATTGATCTATATTTCTGTTTTTGTGCCAGTAACATATTGTCTTGATTACTGTAGCTTTGTAGTATAGTGTGAAGTCAGGGAGTCTGATTCCTCCAGCTCCGTTTTTTTCCCTCAAGACTGCTTTGGCTATTCGGGGTCTTTTGTGTCTCCGTACAAATTTTAAGATTTTCTGTTCTAGTCCGTAAAAAATGCCATTGGTAATTTGATACGGATTGCATTGAATCTGTACATTACTTTGGGTAGTATAGTCATTTTCACAGTGTTGATTCTTCCAGTCCAAGAACATGGTATATCTCTCCATCTGTTGGTATCATCTTTAATTTCTTTCATCAGTGTCTTATAGTTTTCTGCATACAGGTCTTTTGTCTCCCTAGGTAGGTTTATTCCTAGGTATTTTATTCTTTTTGTTGCAGTGGTAAATGGGAGTGTTTCCTTAATTTCTCTTTCAGATTTTTCATCATTAGTGTATGGGAATGCAAGAGTTTTTCATGCATTAATTTTGTATCCTGCAACTTTATCAGATTCATTGATTAGCTCTAGTAGTTTTCTGGTGACATCTTTAGGATTCTCTATGTATAGTATCATGTCATCTGCAAACAGTGACAGTTTTACTTCTTCTTTTCCAATTTGTATTCCTTTTTGTTCCTTTTTCTTCTCTGATTGCTGTGGCTAGGACTTCCAAAACTATGTTGAATAATAGTGGTGAGAGTGGACATCCTTATCTTGTTCCTGATCTTAGAGCAAATGCTTTCATTTTTTCACCATTGAGAATGATGTTTGCTGTGGGTTTGTCGTATATGGCCTTTATTATGTTGAGGTAGGTTCCCTCTATGCCCACCTTTTGGAGAGTTTTTATCATAAATGGGTGTTGACGTTACGTGTGTTTGTCTAATTCTTCTAGGTCTTTGTTAAACATTTCTTGCATCTTCTCTATCTTTGCCTCCTCTGTTCTTTTTCCAAGGTCCTGGATCATCTTCACTATCATTATTCTGAATTTTTTCTCTGGAAGGTTGCCTATCTACACTTCATTTAGTTGTTTTTCTGGGGTTTTATCTTGTTCCTTCATCTGGTACATAGCCCTCTGCCTTTTCATCTTGTCTGTCTTTCTGTGAATCTACCTAGGTATTCTTGCATGTTTATTTTTACAGATCAACTTTAAGATAGCTTTGTTAGCCCCTCTCCCCTCCCCACAGCCATTGCCCCCAAAGCAAATTAAATCGGGATATTGTTTGTGATTTCTTAAATATATAGATGAATCTAAAGAGAGTCAGTACTTTGAGCATATTAAGTCTTCCCATCTATGAGCATGATATGTTTCTGTTGTTTTATTTTATGGCTCTCAGTGAAATTTAATAGTATTTTTTACAAGTACTGAATCTTTCTGGTTGAGATTATTTGTTTTTTAAAACAGTGATGTGCTGGAGCCAGTCTATACCTGCTTGTAAGAGTTGATTATTAAAATTTCAAATCTTTGATAAGATGGTTGTTAAACACAGTCATTCTTAAAACTTAAATGATAAAATTACAATCATAAAAATTATATTAGAAAACAAAGGTAATAAATACTCAAAACTCATGACTTTTTATTATTATTATATGTTTATTATTATCTGTGTTCTCAGAATTGTTTATGTTTATTGTATATCAGTAAGGTAGAAATACTGTATAATGGTATCCCATTATACCTCTCTTCCAAGTTCTACATTCACTGGTCCCGTGTTGGTCATTTTTAATCCATCGTGGTGGGAATATTTAAACCACAGAGATCTATAGCAAATGTGATAAGCCAGGACTTTTTCCCCATGAGAATCATTTGTTAAACATTTACAAGCACAATGTGTATATCATTTTGTGTGTACGTGTATTTGCGTGCATTCACGTGTGTATTTATACATGGATGTATGACAGATGGGATGTCTTCTTCCCCAGCTTTGTATTTTCTTATTGGTTGATTACATTACATGATAAAGCTGTGAGTTTGTTTACTTTTATGCTGGCTATCTTGTTGAATTTGTGTGTAAGTTATAATGATTTTCCTATTGATTACCTTGGCTTTCCTAGGTAGATAAAGACTTTCAAATAATGATAATGCAACTTTTTTACTAAGAATTTAAATCAAGAATGGATATTCTAATCAGATATCTTTTGGCATCTATTGATTCACTTGTATAATTTTTAATTTAAAATTTATTTCTCCTTGGATTAAGTATATCAGTTGATTTATTAATGTTGAAATATCCTTGTATTTCTGCAATGAAGTTTACTTAGTCATGTTACATTATTGTTTTCGTATATGATAGGACTTGGTTTCTTAATTCTTTTTAAAATTTTTATTTATACACATGATATTGGTTTATAGTCTTATACTTTTTGCAATTTTGGTCAGATTTTGTGTCATGATTATTATAGAAATTTTTGTGAAATGAATAGTTGTGTGTTCCATCTTCTCTGCTCTTTTAAAATTTATCAGTGGTTAAGTGTTACTTAATCTTTGGCCTTGTGATCAGATAATACAGCTTATAAAGCACTTAAAAATTATCTGCTGAGGTTCTTTTGGGGCATTATTATCATTATTTTTAAATCATCATTTGAAAAATACTCAAAGCACAGTAAAAAGAATTCTCTGTAGGAAAAAAAGGTTTTGTTTATGTCTTTTATATCAATGTTAATAATTATACTGGTTACATTTCCTTATCCTTATTTAAATTTTGCCTTTTGGATTGGGCAAAGTCAGAGAGGTATGTTAAACTGCCTTACTCATGTTTCTGTTGATTTCTTGATTTCTAACAGCTTGCTTCATATATTTCAGTGCAGTGTTACTTGCTTCAGAAAATGTCATGATAGGATTTCTTTGTGAATTACATCTTTTATCAGTGTAAAATGACTTCCTTTGTATTATTTAATGCCTTGTCTTTGAATTCTACTTTGATATGGATATTGGTACACCTGCATTTTTTTCCACTGATAGTTGCCTATTAAACCTGCCCATTCGTTCACATTTAACCTTTTTTGAATCTAATTGCTTAAGATTGTGTCTCATGGAAAATATTTAGTTATACTCGATTTTTGGACTCAGTCTGGGAGTCATTGTCTTTTACTAGGGTAATTGAGGCCATTTATACTGAATGTCACAACTGCTCTATTTTGTCTGACTTTGATCATCTCTATTTGATGCTTTCTGTTTCTTCTGCTTGTTTTTAGATTTTTCTTTCTTCCTACCTCCCTTCCTTTTTAACCCTAGTGCAGGGCTTGCCAGTCTACAGCCTATTTTTGTACAGCATGCAGGCTGTGAATGGCTTTTTCATTTTTAAATGGTTGCAAAACAAAACAAAATAAAGAATATACAGACAATAGCTGTATGTATCTCAGAAGCCTAAAATATTTACCAGCTGGCCTTTATAGAACGAGATTGCTGATTCCTGGTTTATCAATTCGGTATTCCTGTTACATCCTGCTTTTAGTCTCACTATTGGATACATTTAGCTGTGTTTAAAACAAATCTAAATTCAACTTTTCCTGAAACTTATTTCTGATTGCCTTCAAAATACAAAATGTTTTGTTGGCTTTCTCTGTGCAGGACAGGGCAGGTAGTGTAGTTTTCTATACTCTTATCTAATCCTTATTCATTTCCTCTGTTGCTGAGGATTTGGGATGCCATGTGGGATTTTTATCCATGTTTCTAATTTAATCATTATTATTTTAAATTATATGTCTGTATATCTTTTTGAAAAGAATTAGTAATAGCATTTATATTGTTTATAACTGTGTTTACATCATTTTTAAAGAAAATTCCCTATTTAGCTTGTTTTGGTGCTCACTACCAGGCCTTTGAAAATATAACTACCCATTCTCATTAAAAAAAGAAAAAAATTACCCCTGTTTGGTTAGGGTATTTATTTTAGTACTTTCCTGAGGAAAGTTAATTGGCAGAGGGAATAGGTGGATGGTGGTGGTGTTTCTGCATGTGCTTTCTGAGTCCTTTTACATTTGTAAATATATTTTTGCTTCTGACATATGTGAACAAAGAGTGCTTCAAACCCTGTGGATATTTAATCATTAGCTTTTGCAGCCTAGTATTGTAGAGGAGAAGTCTGACATTATCATTTAATTATATAAATGTTTACCCATATAGATACCTTGTTTTTTCTTCTTTTATGCTTGAAAAATTATTATTTAGGATATTTAGGACATTCTGTGTAGCTTATTTTTTAAATGTGATCTATGTTTTAGGAATTCTCATTATCCATATATCTCTCTTGTTTTTCATATTCCTCATTTTCTTTCTGGTAATTTTATTATGGGAACTTTCCATCTATACTGGTACCTGTAGTGACAGGCTTACCCAATATGCCAAAGACTCAGTCCTCTTTGAACTCTCTTTATGGAAATTCTACATTTAATATCATAGTCAATGTTAATTCTTCAACTGATGATAGGAAAGCATCGAGCCTGTAAGTTAGGTATAAAATATAGAGGCTGGAGTTAATTCTGCCCTCTATTCCTCTTTTCAGTAAAGCACCTGTATTAGTTTCCTAGGGCTGCTGTAACAAATTACCACAAGTTTAGTGACTTATTATCTTACAGCTCTGGAGGTCACAAGCCTAAAATCAGGGTGTCAGCAGGGCTGTGTTCCTTCTGGAGGCTCTAGGGGGGATCTGTTTCCTTGCCCTTTCAGGCAAGGTGGCTCCTCTAGGCCTTGGTGCATGGTGCCACCATATTCAGACCTCAGCGTATGTCATCACATCTCCTCTGACTCTCCTGCTTCTCTCTTTTACTTATAAGGATCCTTGTGATTACATGGGGCCCATCAGATAACCCAGGAGAATTTCCCCATCTCAAGATCCTTAACTTGATTACAGCTACAAAGTCTCTTTTGCCATGTAAATAACACATTCACAAGTTCTAGGCATTAAGATATGGACATTTTTTTTGAGGGGGGCATTATTCAGTCACCACAGTACCCTTCCCTGATGCATGCAGGGCTCTCTTCACCCATGCTCCCCTGGAGAAGGCAGTTGAGTTGGTCTGTTTTCCTCTCCCTGTCTCCTGTCCCCTCTCACCCCCTGCACATCTTTTCTGATTTCTCTCAAGTGTCTGCTGTGTGGATACATGTTGTGCTAACCCTTTCTTCTACCCAGGACACCCATTCTACTCCCTACCAAGCAGCATCCTATTGTATAAAATAACTAAAATATCCAGTATTTCTGAGCAAGGATGCTGTAATATGTGGAGACTTGCTTTTAATGGGGGATAAAATAAGGTTTTATGTTCCTCGAGAATCAGAAACACTATAAGGCTCTTCATCGACTTCTTTTTTTCTTCATTTCTCTAAAGTTTTATTCTGTGTATCACTGCTTCAGGATTCCACAGCCTCGGTTCTGAGACTTATAGCTTTTAAATACATTAAAGTTCCCTGATCAACTGTTGAATTTCAGAACACTCTTTATTTTTAATTACCTGTATTTAAATTTTTTCTAGCCTTTTATTTATTTAAAAAAATATTTTATTTATTTATTTATTTGGTTGCACTGGGTCTTAGTTGCGGTAGGTGGGCTCCTTAGTTGTGGCAGGTGGGCTTCTTAGTTGTGGCTCGCCAGCTCTTTAATTGCAGCCTATGTGCTCCTTAGTTGTGGCATGCAAACTCTTGGTTGCGGCATGCACGTGGGATCTAGTTCCCTGACCAGGGATTGAACCTGGACCCCCTGCATTGGGAGCGTGGAGTCATAACCACTGCGCCACCGGGGAAGTCCCTCTAACCTTTTAACTAGGTCCCTTTTTATCTCTGTTTATCTCAGTTTTTTAAATTTCTTTTTTTCTTTTTCATAGAAACCAGGTTTTCTTGAATTTATGGAGAACACAAAGCAGTTAGTCTGAAATTTAAAGGCATTTCACGCAACAAATCATTTTAGAAAAGTCTGTTTTCCCTGCATACTTTATTCTTTCTTGTTTAATTTACAGAATATCTTTCTAGGCACCATACTGGTTATATTTTTCTTTTGTAGTCATTTATAAATGGGGGCCTGTTCTACCTGTCCTGGTATGTTCTCCAAAAATAGGGAAATGAGTTATTTGGGATGCTGTTTGAGACATTCTATTACCCAGGCAGAGGCTGCTTGTGTCACTGTATTACCTGCTGCTTTTTCAAGCCAGTTGTTTAAGAGATGTGTATGCATATGTGTGTGTGTGTGTGTGTGTACATGTGCATGCACATTAGTGTGTGGGTGAGGGGGCAGGGTGACAGATGTTGTCTGATGACTACACCTACCTAGAGAGGGGATACTTCTGTTGGTTTGGCTAAATGCAGTACTTTCCTAACATTATCAAAATATACATGAATATACATTAAATGTACATATGACCTGATCAGTGACTGTATCTGCATCACCTCCTGGTAGGTAGTAAGTGGATTGGGTGGCCAGGGTTCAGAGGTGCTCTTAGTTACCTGGGGACTGGAGCTTTTTATTAGTGGAGGGGGATGGACCAGATGCCAGGAAGTGGGCCAACCCTTGGAGGTGAAAGCCACACCATCCCAGCAGTGGGGTAGGCCGGTGTGGTCCAGGAGTGAGCTCCCCGTGGAGGATTGAGCACTGTTCAGTGGCAGTGGTACCAGTTCTCTGCCTCCTGTGCTTGATCCCTTTAGATTCCTCCTTGGGGCTCAGGACATCTTTCTGAAAGTTCTAGCCAATGTCAGCTCTTCACAGAGCCAAGGAAGGGCTTGTCCAGGGGTCCTGGCTTTAAAGGGACAAAGCAGGGCCCTCTGGGTATAGATGTTGATAGATGCTAGGAACAAGGAGAGTGCAAGCAGGTGAAAGTCAGCCTGACACTGAGGTTGGTTTTGCTTTTTCGTTTTTTAGGTTTTTTTTTTTCTAGTTGTCCCATCTGGGCTCAATTCTTGGGGGCTTTGGTTTTATGGTATGGTGGAGGCCAGTCACTGCATCTGTCTGAGCCCCTTTTGCCTCATCTGTAAAATGAGGATAGTAACAACTCCTACCTTCCAGGGCTTTTGTGTGGATTAAATAAGATGAAGCATTTAAAGTACTTACCTTAGTCCTTGGCACCAGAAGCTGTGCTTAACCAAATCTGGTTTGCTTTTCCTTTGTTCTCCTTGAATAAGAGATACTCTGCTTGATTTAGGGTTAGAATTTAGTTTAGGGTTATTTCTTTTGGTCATCACTGCTTCTTTAGCTTTTTATTACAATTTTAAATTTAGCAAGTATGTATGTAGCACTTTCTATGAGCCACATTTTTTTTTAAGATTTATTATTTATTTATTTAATTTTATTTTTGGCTGCCTCAGGTCTTAGTTGTGGCACGCGTGATCTTCTTTGAGGCATGTGGGATCTTTCGTTGCAGTGCGTGGGCTTCTATCTAGTTGCGGCGCCCGGGCTTCTCTCTACTTGTGGCGTGCGGGTTTTCTCTTCTCTAGTTGTGGCGTGGGCTCCAGGGCACATGGGCTCTGTAGTTGGTGGCACTCGGGCTCTAGCTGAGGCGCGTGAGCTCGGTAGTTGTGGTGCCCGGGCTTAGTTGCCCTGCGGCACGTGGGATCTTAGTTCCCTGACCAGGGATCGAACCTGAGTCCCCTGCGTCGTAAGGCGGATTCTTTACCACTGGACCACCAGGGAAGTTCTCAGCCGCATGTTCTTTTAAGCACTGTGTGTATTAACTCATCGAATCTTTGTAAGAATCCTTGGAGGTAGGTGCTATTTTATCTCCATTTTACAGATGAGAAAATTGTGACACAGACAGCTTAAGAAAACCTGCTCAAAGATACCTCGCTAGTAAGTTCAAATCCAGGTGTTTTACTTCAATTCACTCTTAACCATTAGGTTAATCTTAGGGGAAGAAGTTTGGTGCAATTCAGTAACATTTTATAAAATAATCGTTGGAAATGGTAAAATATACCATGAAAAAAGATACTTGGTGAACTAAAAAGTCTGAGACAGAAAGTGGGAATGCTTTGCATTTCCCTGATTATTGGTGAAATTAAACATCTTTTCATGGGCTTTTTGCAAATTTGTATATGTCTTCTTTGGAGAAATGTCTGTTCAAGTCCTTTGCCCATTTTTTTTTTTTAACATTTTTATTGGAGTATAATTGCTTTACAATGGTGTGTTAGTTTCTGCTTTATAACAAAGTGAATCAGTTATACATATACATATATCCTCATATCTCTTCCCTCTTGCATCTCCCTCCCTCCCACCCTCCCTATCCCACCCTTCTAGCTGGTCACAAAGCACCGAGCTGATCTCCCTGTGCTATGCGGCTGCTTCCCACTAGCTGTCTATTTTACATTTGGTAGTGTATATATGTGCATATATACACTACCACTTTCTTACTTTGTCCCAGCTTACCCGTCCCCCTCCCCGTGTCCTCAAGTCCATTCTCTAGTAGGTCTGCGTCTTTTTTCCCGTCTTGCCCCTAGGTTCTTCATTTTTAAATCGTTTTTATTTTTTTTTGCTATTGAGTTGTAGGAGTCCCTTATGTATTTTGGATATTAATTCCTTATCAGACACATGTTTTCCAAACATTTTCTCCCATCCTGTAAGTTGCCTTTTCTCTCTGTAATTGTTCCTTTTGCTGTGCAGAAGCTTTCTAGTTTGATGTAGTCCCACTGGTCTAATTTTGCTTTTGTTACTTGTGCTTTTGGTGCCATATCTGAGATATTGCCAAGTCCAGTGTCATGAAGCTTTCTCCCTATGTTTTCTTCTAGGAGTTTTACATTCTAGTTCTTATGTTTAAATCTTTAATCCATTTTGAATTGATTTTTGTGTATGATGCAATATAAAGTTCAGTTTCATTCTTTTGCATCTAGGTGTCCTGTTTTCCCAATATCATTTGTTCAAGAGACTGTCCTTTCTCCATTGAGATACCTCCTCACGCCCATTAGGGTGGCTATTATCAAAAAATCAAAAGATAAGTTGGCAAGGATGTGAAGAAATGGGAACACGTGTACATTGTTGGTGGGAATATAAAATGGTGCAGCTGCTAGGGAAAATAGTGTGGTGGTTTCTTAAAAAATTAAAAACAGAATTACCGTATGATCCAGCAATCCCACCTCTGGATTTATATCCAGGAGAATTGAAATCAGGATCTCGAAGAGACATATGTGCTCTCACGTTCATTGCAGCATTATCCACAATAGCTAAGATGTGGAAACAACCTAAAGGTCCATTGAAAGATGAATGGATAAAGAAAAAGTGCTATGTACATACAATGGAATGTTCTTTGTCCTTAAAAAAGAAGGAAATCCTGCCGTATGTGACAACATCATTGTATGGAAAGGACATTATGCTCAGTGAAATAAGCCAGTCAGAAAAACAAATGCTGCGTGATTCCAATTACTGAGGTGTCTAAAATAGACTCATAGAAACAGAGATTAGGATGGTGGCTGCTAGGGATTATGGGCAGGGGATTCTGGGGGGTTGCTCTACAGCAGACAAAAAGTTTCAGTTATGCAAGATGAATAAAGTCTAGAGATCTGCTGTACAACGTTGTGGCTGTAGTTAACAGTACTGTATTGTACACTTGTATTTTGTTTCTCCTGTTAAGTGTTATTAACACACACACACAAATGACAGAAAGGGGGAAGAGTAAGAGGTCAGAAGTTGCAGATGTATCATATTATTATAATGAATCGATGAGTGTTGGTGTTTCAGGCAAATATGGGCTCTATTAAGGCAGCAAAGGCAGAGCTGCCACCTTGAAGAAATGGTTCTCTCTCAGGAGATTTACAGGCTAACAGCCAGGGGAAGAGCGAGCTGGCATGGAGGTGATGGGTTGGGTGACAGTATGTCCTGGTGTGCTGAGGACAGTCCTGGTTTGTGTCTATTGTTGCCCAGCATAATAATTATTACTATTTTTTTGTCTTATAGAGCTGCTTATTTATTTAGTCCAGGGCCCAATCAAGGTGTACACATTACATTTTTTTTTTAAACATCTTTACTGGAATATAATTGCTTTACAATGTTGTGTTAGTTTCTGCTGTATAACAGAGTGAATCAGCTCTATGTATACATATATCAACATATCCCCTCCCTCTTGCGTCTCCCTCCCACCCTCCCTATCCCACCCCTCTAGGTGGTCACAAAGCAGGGAGCTAATCTCCCTGTGCTATGTGGCTGCTTCCCACTAGCTATCTATTTTACATTTGATAGTTTATATATGTCCATGCCACTCTCTCACTTCATCCCAGCTTACCCTTCCCCCTCACCATGTCCTCCAGTCCATTCTCTACATCTGCGTCTTTATTCCTGTCCTGCCCCTAGGTTCTTCAGAACCTTTTTTTTTTAGATTCCATATATATGTGTTAGCATATGGTATTTGTTTTTCTGACTTACTTCACTCTGTATGACAGACTCTAGGTCCATCCACCTCACTACAAATAACTCAGTATCGTTTCTTTTTACAGCTGAGTAATATTCCATTGTATATATGTGCCACATCTTCTTTATCCATTCATCTATCGATGGACACTTAGGTTGCTTCCACGTCCTGGCTATTGTAAATAGTGCCGCAATGAACATTGTGGTACATGACTCTTTGAATTATGGTTTTCTCAGGGTATATGCCCAGTAGTGGGATTGCTGGGTCGTATGGTAGTTCTGTTTTTAGTATTTTAAGGAATGTCCATACTGTTCTCCATAGTGGCTGTATCAATTTACATTCCCACCAACAGTGCAAGAGGGTTCCCTTTTCTCCACACCCTCTCCAGCATTTATTGTTTGTAGATTTTTTGATCATGGCCATTCTGACCCGTGTGAGATGATACCTCATTGTAGTTTTGATTTTCATTTCTCTAATGATTAGTGATGTTGAGCATCTTTTCATGCATTTGTTGGCCATCTGTATGTCTTCTTTGGAGAAATGTCTATTTAGGTCTTCTGCCCATTTTTGGATTGGGTTGTTTGTTTTTTTGATTCTGAGCTGCTTGTATATTTTGGAGATTAATCCTTTGTCTGTTGCTTCGTTTGCAAATATTTTCTCCCATTCTGAGGGTTGTCTTTTCGTCTTGTTTATGGTTTCCTTTGCTGTGCAAAAGCTTTTAAAGTTTCATTAGGTCCCATTTGTTTATTTTTGTTTTTATTTCCATTTCTCTAGGAGGTGGGTCATAAAGGATCTTGTTGTGATTTATGTCATAGAGTGTTCTGCCTATGTTTTCCTCTAAGAGTTTTATAGTGTCTGGCCTTACATTTAGGTCTTTAATCCATTTTGAGTTTATTTTTGTGTCTGGTGTTAGGGAGTGTTCTAATTTCATTCTTTTACATGTAGCTGTCCAGTTTTCCCAGCACCACTTATTGAAGAGGCTGTCTTTCCTCCACTGTATATTCTTGCCTCCTTTATCAAAGGTAAGGTGACCATATGTACGTGGGTTTATCTCTGGGCTTTTATCCTGTTCCATTGATCTATATTTCTGTTTTTATGCCAGTACCATGCTACTTGATTACTCTAGCTTTGTAGTATAGTCTGAAGTCAGGGAGCCTGATACCTCCAGCTCCGTTTTTCTTTCTCAAGATTGCTTTCACTGTTCGGGGTCTTTTGTGCTTCCATACACATTGTGAAAGATTTTTTTCTAGTTCTGTGGAAACTGCCACTGGTAGTTTGATAGGGATTGCGTTGAATCTGGAGATTGCTTTGGGTAGTATAGTCATTTTCACAGTGTTGCTTCTTCCAATCCAAGAACATGGTATATCTCTCCATCTGTTGGTATCATCTTTAATTTCTTTCATCAGTATCTTGCAGTTTCTGCATACAGGTCTTTTATCTCCTTAGGTAGGTTTATTCCTAGATATTTTATTATTTTTGTTGCAATGGTAAATGGGAGTGTTTCCTTAATATCTCTTTCAGATTTTTCATCATTAGTGTATAGGAATGCAAGAGATTTCTGTGCATTAATTTTGTATCCTGCTACTTTACCAAATTCATTGATTATATCTAGTAGTTTTCTGGTACCATCTTTAGGATGATCTGTGTGTAGTATCATGTCATCTGCAAACAGTGACAGCTTTACTTCTTCTTTTCTGATTTGGATTCCTTTTATTTCTTTTTCTTCTCCAAAAGTATGTTGAATAATAGTGGTGAGAGTGGGCAACCTTGTCTTATTCCTGATCTTAGTGGAAGTGGTTTCAGTTTTTCACCATTGAGAACGTTGTTGGCTGTGGGTTTGTCTTTTATGGCCTTTATTATGTTGAGGTAAGTTCCCTCTATACCTACTTTCTGGAGGGTTTTTATCATAAATGGGTGTTGAATTTTGTCAAAATCTTTTTCTGCATCTATTGAGATGATCATATGGTTTTTCTCCTTCAGTATGTTAATATGGTGTATCACATTGATTGATTTGCGTATATTGAAGAATCCTTGTTTGCATCCCTGGGATAAACCCCACTTGATCATGGTGTATGATCCTTTTAATGTGCTGTTGGATGCTGTTTGCTAGTATTTTGTTGAGGATTTTTGCATCTATGTTCATCAGTGATATTGGCCTGTAGTTTTCTTTATTCTGTGACGTCTTTGTCTGGTTTTGGTATCAGGGTGATCGTGGCGACTTGTAGAATGAATTTGGAGGTGTTCCTCCCTCTGCTATATTTTGGAAGAGTTTGAGAAGGATGGGTGTTAGCTCTTCTCTAAATGTTTGATAGAATTCACCAGTGAAGCCATCTGGTCCTGGGCTTTTGTTTGTTGGAAGATTTTTAATCACACTTTCAATTTCAGTGCTTGTGATTGGTCTGTTTATATTTTCTAGTTCTTCCTGGTTCAGTCTCGGAAGGTTGTGTTTTTCTAAGAATTTGTCCGTTTCTTCCAGGTTGTCCATTTTATTGGCATATAGTTGCTTGTAATAATCTCTTATGATCTGCTGTATTTCTATAATGTCAGTTGTTACTTCTTCTTTTTCATTTTTAATTCTGTTGATTTTAGTCTTCTCCCTTTCTTTCTTGAAGAGTCTGGCTAATGGTTTATCAATTTTGTTTATCTTCTCAAAGAACCAGCTTTTAGTTTTATTGATCTTTGCTGTTGTTTCCTTCATTTCTTTTTCATTTATTTCTGATCTGATCTTTATGATTTCTTTCCTTCTACTAACTTTGGGGTTTTTTTGTTATTCTTTCTGTAATTGCTTTAGGTGTAAGGTTAGGTTGTTTATTTGAGATGTTTCTTGTTTCTTGAGGTAGGATTGTATTGCTATAAACTTCCCACTTAGAACTGCTTTTGCTGCATCCCATAGGTTTTGGGTCATCGTGTTTTCATTGTCATTTGTTTCTAGGTATTTTTTGATTTCATCTTTGATTTCTTCAGTGATCTCTTGGTTATTTAGTAGTGTATTGTTTAGCATCCATGTGTTTGTATTTTTTACAGTTTTTTCCCTGTAATTGATACCTAGTCTCATTGCATTGTGGTTGGAAAAGATACTTGATACGATTTCAATTTTCTTAAATTTACCAAGGCTTGATTTGTGACCCGAGATATGATCTATCCTGAAGAATATTCCATGAGCACTTGAGAAGAAAGTGTATTCTGTTGTTTTTGGATGGAATGTCCTATAAATATCAATTAAGTCCATTTGTTTAATGTGTCATACAAAGCTTGTGTTTCCTTATTTATTTTCATTTTGGATGATCTGTCCATTGGTGAAAGTGGGGTGTTAAAGTCCCCACTACGGTTGTGTTACTGTTGATTTCCCCTTTTATGGCTGTTAGCATTTGCGTTATGTATTGAGGTACTCCTATGTTGGGTGCCTAAATAGTTACAGTTGTTATATCCTTTTCTTGGATTGATCCCTTGATCATTATGTAGTGTCCTTCTTTGTCTCTTGTAATACTCTTTATTTTAAAGTCTATTTTGTCTGATATGAGAATTGCTACTCCAGCTTTCTTTTGATTTCCATTTGCATGGAATATCTTTTTCTATCCCCTCACTTTCAGTCTGTATGTATCCCTAGGTCTGAAGTGGGTCTCTTGTAGACAGCATATATACGGGTCTTGTTTTTGTATCCATTCCGCCAGACTATGTCTTTTGGTTGGAGCATTTAATCCATTTACATTTAAGGTAATTATTGATATGTATGTTCCTATTACCATTTTCCTAATTGTTTTGGGTTTGTTATTGTAGGTCTTTTCCTTCTCTTGTGTTTTCTGCCTAGAGAAGTTCCTTTAGCATTTGTTGTAAAGCTGGTTTGGTGGTGCTGAATTCTCTTAGCTTTTGCTTGTCTGTAAAGTTTTAATATCTCTGTCGAATCTGAATGAGATCCTTGCTGGGTAGAGTAATCTTGGTTTTAGGTGTTTCCCTTTCATCACTTTAAATATGTCCTGCCACTCCCTTCTGCCTTGCAGAGTTTCTGCTGAAAGATCAGCTGTTAACCTTATGGGGATTCCCCTGTATGTTATTTGTTGCTTTTCCCTTGCTGCTTTTAATATTTTTTCTTTGTATTTAATTTTTGATAGTTTGAGTAATATGTGTCTTGGCGTGTTTCTCCTTAGATTTATCTTGTATGGGACTCTCTGCACTTCCTGGACTTGATTGACTATTTTCTTCCCCTATGAGGGAAGTTTTCAACTGTAATCTCTTCACTTATTTTCTCAGTCCCTTTTTCTCTTCTTCTGAGACCCCTATAATTCAAATGTTGGTGTGTTTAATGCTGTCCCAGAGGTCTCTGATACTGTCCTCATTTGTTTTCATTCTTTTTTCTTTATTCTGCTCTGTGGTAGTTATTTCCACTATTTTATTTTCCAGGTCACTTATCCATTCTTCTGCCTCAGTTATTCTGCTATTGGTTCCTTCTAGAGAATTTAATTTCATTTATTGTGTTGTTCTTCATTGTTTGTTTGCTCTTTAGTTCTTCTACTTCCTTGTTAAACGTTTCTTGTATTTTCTCCATTCTATTTCCAAGATTTTGGATCATCTTTACTATCATTACTCTGAATTCTTTTTCAGGTAGACTGCCTAGTTCCTCTTTATTTGTTTGGTGTGGTGGGTTTTTACTTTGCTCCATCATCTGCCGTGTATTTCTCTGTCTTCTCATTTTGCTTCACTTACTATGTTTGGGGTTTCCTTTTGACAGGCTGCAGGTGTGTATTTCCCATTGTTTTTGGTGTCTGCCGCCAGCAGGTAAGGTTGGTTCAGTGGGTTGTGTAGGCTTCCTGGTGGAGGGGACTAGTGCCTGTGTTCTGGTGGATGAGGCTGGATCTTGTCTTTCTGTTGGATGAGGCTGGATCTTTTCTTTCTGGTGGGCAGGACCGCATCCGGTGGTGTGTTTTGGGGTGTCTGTGAACTTATTATGATTTTAGTCAGTCTCTCTTTTAATGGGTGGGGTTGTGTTCCTGTCTTGCTATTGTTTGGCATGTGGTGTCCAGCACTGGAGCTTGCTGGTCACTGAGTGGAGCTGAGTCTTAGCGTTGAGATGGAGATTTCAGGGAGAGCTTTCGCTGATTGATGTTACGTGGGGCCGGGAGGTCTCTGGTGGACCAGTGTACTGAACTTGGCTCTCCCACCTCAGAGGCACAGGCCTGACACCTGGCCGGAGCACCAAGACCCTGTCAGCCACATGGCTTACGTGTAAATGGGTTAAATTCTCCAACCAAAGGCACAGGGTGGCCAGCCTTCTGCTCTTTGCTCGGTCCTCCAGCAGGGCGTTGTCTTCTGGGCCTGGTCGATATGGAGAGCCTGCTTTGGTTCTAGGTCCAGCTGCATTCCCTAGCCTCTAGAAGAAGCAGCCGACACCCCCATCCTCCCTTATCCCTGCTGCAACTCATTACAATCCTGGAGCGCCCCTATAATTATTAATAACAGTTCTCTTCTCTCTCAAAAGTGTCCTGTTAAATATGATAAATTATATATTCACCTTAGTAATGAGCTTGGGGGAGGTACAGGAAACAGGTGAAGGTGAGACAAATATTCTAGACGGACATTCTGAGAGGCTGATGAGGCCGCTTTCCTCTCTGGGCATCAGATCGCTATCTGCAGGTGAGTTGGTTGGACCAGCTCTCACCTTTGCTTCTTTATTTTTATTCGCAGCTTGCCTAAACTTTCATATTTTGGGGTGAAACACGCCCAAAGGGTGACTGATTAACTGCTTGACTGATTACAATAAATGATATGTCATTTAAGAGTGGGTGATGTAGAGATTGCACGTCTTGGGCTGAAAGAACAAAGCATTAATTGATTTTAAAAAGTAATTAATGAAAACCTAATTAAAGCAGACATTCTGAGCAGGGCACTCCTGGAATCCTGGGACGGTCTCAATTATCAGCTTTCCTCTGAGCTTATAATGTGTAATTGGGAGGTATTAGGTGCTAATGGATGAGATTAATACAAAAATTAATTAATGAAAAAGGAAATTAAATGTGAGCTTGTTAAAAATTTCCAGAGGTGGGTATATTCCAGAGGAACAGTAGCTGGTAGAAAGTTTATTAATGAAAGTCTTCATAAGTGACAGAGTCTCACACATGGGACTGACATTGGAGGCCCCCTTTCCATGACAACCTCACCCTGTGTCATTTGTCTCCATTAAGTGGCATTTGATGTCAGCTAGGGCTGTGAGAACCAAGGGACAGTCTTACTGGAGAAGAATCAGAAGTTTGTCATTATCCCCGAGGAGAGAAAGTTCACTCTGGCCTTTCTTGGCTACAGCATCACTCATACAGAAAAAGGTAAATAGAGACGGAGTCTTTTGGTTGCTCAAAAAAGAAATAGAATATCAAATCGATGTAGAGTATGATATTAAAAGCAAATTTAGTTTTCCTACAGCTATATGAAAAATTAACTTCCTTTCGTATCCAGGAGACCTGTTTTTATAAATATTTATGGGCAAGTGACGTTTGCGAGGGCCCCTAGTTACGTTGGCTTGCCTCGCGGACCGTCCTCTCCTGCGTGCTTCTGTGCACCATGGACTTGACCTTCTGTATGGTACATTGCTCTGTTCTGTTGCTCTGTAGTTAATCCCTCTGGGTTTTGATTTTTCTCCCTTGAAACGAGTCGGGGAGTTGAGGCATGCTCAGGGCAGTTCATGGTGCTGTTCTAGCTGCTTCTGGAATTTAGTGTGCACAGAAGTCACTCGGGGAGCTTGTTAAAAGTTCATGGATTCCATGGTCCCATCCCTGAATGAAGCTGCTCCTTTAGTTCCAGCGTGTGGCCGGGGGAATCTGCATTTTCAACAGGTGGTTTAGATACAGGTGCCGCAGTCACTGGGATCTTTGATAAGTCGAATGTTTTTTGCCACTGAATGAGGGAGCGCTTGCTCTTAATTCAAAGACCTGGGTGCTGTGGTCTGAATGTTTCCCCCCAAATACATGTGTTGAATCCTGCTGTCCAGTGTGATGGTGTTTGGAGGTGGGGCCTTTGGCAGGTGATTAGGTCACCCTCATGCGCTATATAAAAGAGGCCCCAGAGAAATCCCACACCCCCTCCTGCTGTGTGAAGTTACAGTGGGTTCTCACCATACACAGAATCTGTCGGTGTTCTGATCTTGGACTTCCCAGCCTCCAACACTGTGAGAAGTAGACTTCTGTTGTTTATAAGTCATCCAGTCTGTGGTATTTTGTTATGGCAGCCTGAATGGGCTAAGACAGTGGATGTCCTGGACTCAGTTTATGTGCCTACCACATTCTCTTGGGCCTGTCTGGCCCCCTGGCCTTGACTTCTTGCTCAGTGTACTGTACCCACCATGGTGGAAGGTGCAGCATCTTTGGTGCCCAAGTTTGAGCAGACAGGGCTTGGATGAGCCCTCTAGAGTGAAATGTGAGCCTCTTTTTCCAAGGGCTGCCTGGGGGGACTTGGGTATCACAGCCTGTGCATCCAGGAGTCAGAACTCTCTGCAGGACAGACTTCAATGAGAGAGCCCGGAAACAGGGAAGCAGATCAATTCCTCTCCCTTCCTTTCTTGGAAGGAACTTTCCAAGGCAGAGTGGCTCCACACAGCTGCACCCACGCTACTGGCTGCATTATCTTGTGAGGCTGTGGCCCGCTTAGGGATGCACCGTTCTGTGTTGGTTTTCCCTCCTTCCCTGCTTCACTTCTCCTTTTCTCTCGCTTTTGCTGCCCTGGCATTGAATACAATCTTAGTGAGAGTGTGTTACCTCAGCCTTCGTTCTTGGGCCGGCCCTATAGCTTGCTGTCTGGGATCCTGAGCAGGTCAGATAATCTTAGGGAGCCTTCACCTCTCCATCTGGTAATTGGGTACAACAATCTTAGTACTTTCCTTATGGGGACATTTCATACCTCAATAATATTTATATGTATTAATTTATATTTTAACTTATTATAATATAAATTTGTTATAATATTTAAAATATATAATTTAAAATTATATAATGTGTAAAAGTAAGTAGAATATAAATTATATTTTATTTTAATATAAATATAATGTATTTTAATATACATATATTTTCATATGATTTATAATTATTTACAATTATAAACTTATAGTTTATATTTATCAATACAGATTTATGATTTATAAATACAAATTTATGAAATTTAAATGTAGAATTTAAATACAAATAGGTTGGTGATATAATAACAAAATGTTAATAATCATCATACTAATTAGAGTTATGCCTTTAAGTTACAACAGTTTAGGCTCATTTTATGAAGGCATCAGATATGCAAGTAGTAGGGTGAACCAAAACCTCCATTGTTCTAGAGCGTGCTTTCTAGAATGTTCTACAGCCTGTTAAACGGTGCTGCAAAAACAAGAACTGCAACAACAACCAAACAAACACAAAAAAGCAAGGGCGGGAAGTTCTGGTACTGTGGGCTTTTGATGCAGCACTTCTCAGGGTCTGTGAATTGCCTTGTTTCCCTGCCCTGCACCTTGACTAACTGGCTAGTCACATAGAGTGACCGAGTTATTTAATGTCTCTGTGTCTCATAGAGTCATCGGTAAGGATTAACGGTGTTGATACACATAAGTGTGGAGAATAATGTGTGGAACACACTAAAAGCTCAGTAAATGTTAATGGCGATTATTCACATGATTTTTGCTGAAATGGCCATGTGCGTTGTGACTCGTTAAGAGAGGGACAGAGTATGCAACGTGTCTTAGGCTCCTGTTGTCCGTAGAGAATGAGCTTGTGTGTAGAGGCCCTCTTTCCTGTCCTTCCTTATCCTCCACGCTCTCTCTCTCTCTCACATCCTACCTTTATCCCCTTCCACTCTCCTCTCCTCCCTCCTCATTCCCTTCCTCTCGTGTCTTCCTCCATCTTCTCCTAGTATAGTGATTCCAAGATCTCCTTGGACAAAGGTGATCCAGAAAGAAGTGGGTAACTAACATCATTTGAAGCCTGGATCCACTGCCCAGCTCAGGCCGGATTCGAGGGAGATATTGCAGCCTCTCTAGAGCCTATTCTGTTTTCCTTGTGTAGCGGGAAGTCTCTTTTGCCTCCTTTCTTCCCCCGCCGACCCCTTTCTTTCAAGAAGGAGACTGCAAATGGTAAAGGAAGCAAACACACACGGGCTGTGCATCTTCTGAAGACACGTATAACATGCAGCCCTCCCCTTCCTGGAACCCCCAGGCCGTAAGACCTGTCTGATCGGCCAACTGTTGCCTGTACCACTAGGTTATCATTTAACAATGGGAGATACAGAAATGAATATGGCATGCCAGGATGCTTTCTCCCATCCCCAACCAGGGGAGCTTCTGCCTAGAAGGACTCCCGCACGTCTTCCAACAATCCCTCCTTCAAGTTCTTCTCACCAAACAGTGGCCTCGTCATGGTTCTGTTTCCCCGTAGTTCTCTCTAGGGAAGAATGTGCTGATCAGATAGTGTGAAAATCTGGTGTGCTTGAAAGGTCTGTTTCTCCTGGAAAAGTAGTACCCTGGAATCTAAGTTATACATCAGCCTCTTGTGAGTTGGATCCATTAAGTTAGTCCCGCTGAGACCCACCAACTCTGACAGGCTTGGGTTCACAGTGTGCAGTGCAGAAGGCCTAGCGTCAGCCTGCGTGACCACACCACGGTGCAGCCATCCTATCCTATGCGAGAGGTCTTGGAGGCCCCATGGCCCCTGTGATATTTCTCTGGTGCAAGTGTGATCTCTCAGGCTGTAATACATCCACCCAGGGCAGTGGTTCTCATCTGGGGGCAATTTTGTCTCAGGGGACATTTGGCAATGTCTGGAGAGATTTTTGGTTGCCACAACTGGGAGAAGTACCCGTAGCATCTGGTGGGTACAGGACAGGTGTGCTGCTCAACATCCTACGAAGCACAGGACAGGTCTCCACGGCAGAGAATTATCCAGTCCAAAACGCCAGCAATGCAAGATTGAGAAACCCTGGTCTAGACAGGCTCAGTCATCTGGGGTCTGCCTTGGAGGGACAGTAAAAAGTCACTAAGGGAGAATTCTGCTGTCTTTGCAGAAGCCAGAAGATTTAGCTTGTCCATGGGCTGGGAAGCCTCAGATTGATGACTCCTTTGAATCCTGGGGCCAGAGCATCTTTTAGGAGCCTGCTAGACTCTATTCGACAGTGGCTCACTGCACGTGGAGGTGAGAGAACACTTGCCCCACAGAAGCAGAGGTCGTTCACATTCTCCTTCAAACAAGCAGTAAACTGTGGTTTAACTGCTGACTCACCGATGCTTTTATCCTGCATGATTTAACTGGGGACGGCAGTGCGTGTGGACTCAGATAAACCTGCTTTCGAATCCTGGCTTCACCTCTTACTGAGCTGTGTGACTGTGGGTAAGTTTCTTAACATCTCTGAGCCTAAGTCTTCTCATCTACACACTGGAGGTGGCCATGCCTGCCTTGCCGTGGGCTTGCTAATGGAGAGCTTGGCACTGGAGGAGAGGACGGCTCTGTCCACCCTTCCCCACCTTCGTGCAGCCTCCCAAATAAGGGAACTGCCATTTGATTTGGATTTTCTTTTTTTCCCTCCACCTCGTACTCTCTTTTCAGTTGGCTCCGTCCAACTGTATTTGTAGGTTCTGCAGAGGAAGGAGTGGTGCTGAAAAGAATAAAGCTGGTAGAAAAGGGACCTATTTCAGTCGTGAGTTGGAAGGCCATGAAAGTGTCTACCAAGGCACTATTTATCCAGCCCAAGATTTTTAAAAAGTTGAATTTTTTAAAATTTAAAGAAAACCTACCCTCTCTTTAGGTGCTTGCAATTTGTGCTTTTGTATCCATTTGAAAGGTAAGAAAGGAGATCATCAGAGAGGTTCGGTCTACCCAAGGTCATACAGCAAGGTACTGGCAGATCTGTTTCCAAACCCCTTGTTCTGTAACCCACTCTCAGGTTTGGCCTGTGGGCCAAATGGAGTAGCACATCTAAGATCTTAGTGAGGCAGCTGGGGTGTGTTTTTGTTCTGTTTGCTTTGTGGCTACATAAAGAGACACAGGAAGGTTCTGATGGAGCAGGACGTGAAGTACCTAATTTGGTCTGTGCAGCCTCATGATTCTGGCTCCATGGACGTTCTGGTTTGGTGATTGCCCCAAGTGGGATGGATGGGTCCCAGCGTCCTGGAAAGGCTTCACTGGTTAAGGAGGGTGGCGTGATGTGTGTGGAGCGGGCTTGTGGCAGCAGCTGGTTGAAGCCTTGGGGGAGGAGAGGGACAGGGCTGGACACCGCATGGCCAGTGACCCTGCTTGCTCTGCCTTTGTGTCCTCTCTCTTGACCTTCTGCCTCCTCGTCACCCATGACAGCTTCTAGTGTTCCTCATGGCTCATAGTCTGGGGGCTAGAACCAGGTGTCTGAATGTCTTTCCCTAAAATGAAAGTTTGGGGTCTTAAAAATGTTCTCTTGGCCAGGCCCTGCCTCTGGCTCTTTCATCTCATCTATTCCTCATAGCAACTTTAGGAGGTTGGAGCGATTATCTGCCATCTACAGCTGAGGAAATTGAGGCTCCTACAGCCTGTAAGTGGGTGAACTGAGATTTAGACTCAGGGCTGTGTGACTCAGTCAGTCATCAAGGCCTGCTGATAACTCTTGAATCTACTTCTGCCTCCCTGTATCCACTGCTGTCATCCTGGGCCAAGCTACCGTCAGCTGTCACTGGGACCATCGTGAGAGACACTGCATGACTGTCCCTGCGCTCACTCGTGTTTCCTTCAGCCCATTTCCTACTCCAAAGACATTGAAATCAAGGATTGGGACCTTGTCTCAAATATCCACTGCTGAACATCATGCCTGGCACATAGTAGGTGCTCAGAAATGTTGTGAGTGAATAAATGGTTGATTATATTTATATTTTAGAAAAATTATCCTGGTCAACATGATTTGTTTATCCATCCATCCATCCATCCATCCATCCATCCATCCATCCATCCGTCTATCTGTCTATCCATCTATCCATCTATCCATCTATCCATCCATCCATCCATTCCCTATCTCTCCATCCATCACCCATCACCCCATTCATCCATCCATCTACCCACCCATCCATTCATCCTTTATCCCCCTCATTCATCTGTCTCCTTATTCTTGTCCATCTAATCGATCACTTATCAGAGCAGGAAAAAGGCAAAACACATTTAGTGCTGTTAGGTCAGACTCAAATAAGTAATGTAAAAGGGCTCTTTGATGCAGAAAACATCATATGATTTCTTTTTCTAAGAGTGAATCAAGATAAAAGTAGGCACTTTTCATGAGTTAACATGTGTCTCAAAATTCGGACCTTCATCTAAAATATTAAAATACAACCTGTGCTTTTTCTAATTTTCTTCATAGATGATCAGAGGCAGCATGAGTAATTCAAATACAAGCTAAGTTCTAATCCCTTGCCTGTTAGAAAGCTACGTGCACTTTGGGGTGCAAAACAAGAGATTGCAGACATATTAATATTTAAGAGCTTGGAGACTGTCTAAGCTAAGGTGTAGGCATGTAAAACAAGTACCCGATTACAGAGCGATTTTCATAAGGTCCAGTTAGGGGGCTGTAGAGCCTCACCTAGGGTCTCTGTCCACCATCCCGGGTGCTACCCAGCACACCAATCAGCCTGGCTCTGCCTCTGAGCTTGGGGTTTGGAGCTGTTGGTACCCCAAAGGGATGCTGGGGATGCCACACTGCTTCCACAGACTTTTCTGCCTGTGGTCATAGTTAACAAAAGCAGCTAGGCGAGGAGCGACGAGATTACCAGCGCAGGAGCCTCATAAATATGAGATGAAATGGCTGGGATGGAAATGAAAGTTGAGATGCTCAAAAATAAAGCGTGAAAGAGTCCTGGCCCCGTATAAGAGCAGGACTGATCTCTGTACGCTGACAGAATGTATGATTTTCCCTTTGCTTTACTACAGTGCTTCTGTTTCTATAGAAACCACCAATTTTATAGACAGAGAGGCTGTGTGAGAAGGCGTGGGGAGTTCAGTTTGAAGCCAAGTGCCATCAGGGCACCAGCACTCCCAGCCCCGGGGAGGGGCCTTTCTTCTTTGCTAGCTAACTAGCTCTCCTGGGGATAGTTAATGATTACCAGGCTTGGAACCTGTCGCTATTATTATAATAAAACTTGCGGTCCTTCTTCCTTGTGTGGAGCCCCCGAAGACTCGGCTAGTTCTAGGGTTCTTAGAACATTCCTGCAGAGGGCAGTGGCACACAGCCCTCCTGGCTTTCATTCATTCATTTCTTCATCAGATACACACTGATATCTTAGCACCAGACACTGTGCCGAGCCCCGGAGGAGTACATGCCATGGTAAGTAAGGGAGTCAGACAGGCAACATGACAACTTCATTTCGGTTCTACGAGAGAGGTTTTTCTGGCCAGGGCTCCCTTAGAGAGAAGAGGCTGGAGTTAGTTAGATCTCAGGGATGGCCTGGCAAAGGTAAGCAATATCTGAGTGGTTCAGTTAGTTTTTGCTGCATAACAAGCTACCCCCAATCTAGTAGCATCAACCAACAACTGCTCTATATGCTCGTGATTCTGTGGGTTGGAAATTAGGGCAGGGCACGGTGGAAAGGTGCCACCTTTCCATAATGTTTGGGGCCTCAGCTTGGGTGGCTCAAAGGTTAAAGATGGCTGGGTCCATATATTTTGAATGTTGGTTCTTCTCCATTTGTTATCTGCTGGGGCTGGAATGTCCAAGAATGCCTTTTCTACCCATCTGTCTAGCACCTGGCTGGGATGGCTAGAACAGCTGGGGGCTAGTTGGCATCACACCTTCTTTTCATTAGCTTGGGCTTCCTTACGTCATGGCCTTCTCAGGATAGTTGGACTTCTTCCCTGGCAGTGGATGCTGCAAGGCTTATGATGACCTAGCCTCAGAAGTCCTAGAACATCACGACCACTGCATTCTATTGGGAAAACTAATCACTAAAGCTAGAGCAGATTTAAGGGGAGGGGAGGAATAGGCCCCACCTTTCAACAGGGGAATGGCATGCATGTCTGGGAAGGGAAGGAATTGATAGCAGACACCTTGGACATGAGCTTCCCCACTGAAGCTTCCTGAATTTCTGTTTTCAGGAACCAGGTGGGACCCTAATGGAGAGGAAGTCAAGGTTATAATGTTACCACAATGTGGTTGTTGGACAGTGGGTCTAACAGGTGGGCTGAAAACAGTGTGTGGGAGGGCGTTGGCTGGTCATGCACATGATGAGGGGCTCTCGGCTCAGGTTTTGATTCAGTGTGTTCCAGCAGCATGTCCATGTGATAGAGGTCATAAAAAATGTCCATAGGCCATTGTGGGTCTGATGCTGAGGGTGGAGTTAGGCCTGGGGACATAGGCCTGGCAGTGATTATTCCAGCTGGGGCTGCTGGTTATACACAACAGACTCCAAAACAAACTGGCATAAGAAAAAATGGAATTTATTGGGTTGTTTAATTAAAACCTCCTGGGGTTGGGTTCTTCAAGCATAGCTGGACCGAGGGTCTCACATGAGTCATTAGTTCCTGGTCTTCCTCATCTTTTTACTTTGCTTTCTTATGACCTGGCAGAACTCCTAGGCATGCTTTCCTCCTAGGGAAGGAAGAGGGCCACGTCCTTATAACTCTGAGTTCAGTGGAAGAGGGAGAACTGCTCATTGCCAACCATTTAAAGCCTGGGCCAGACTTCTACTGGCTTGTATTGGGTCCAGGACCATCCCCGAACCATTTACTCTGGCTAAGGGCATGTGGCGTTCTGATTGGCTGACCCTGGGGCAGGGTAGGGTGGGGAAGGGCAGCTCCCCAGAGGGTGATCCAGATGTTCTTAGAGACAAATGAGGAATGGACATAGGGCAGCCTGAACAGTACTGCCGTCTCCAAGGGGTAGCTGAGGCTTAGGGAATAAATGAGATGGTCCAGGAAGAGAGTGTTATGAAAGAGAATGGGGCCCAGGACAGGGCCCTGAGTAGCATCTGATGGACGGGCTAAGAAAGTAGATACCATAAAGAAGGTGGAGATAGAGTCCCCAGGAGGGGTAAGGAGTGGGAGGAGAACCAGTGGTATATAGCTTTCTAGACACCAAGTGAAGGATGCATTTCAAGAGAAGGGAGTGGTCAGTAGTGAAAATGCCTTGCTGAAATCAAGTGAGATTCACTCACTCACCCATTCATTCAACAGATATATACTGAGTACCTACTATGTGCCAGGAACTGTTCTAGTAGTGGGGATGCAAAAGCAAAAAACCAGACAAAATCCCCTGCCTCGGGGATCTTACATCCTTGATGAGGATGAAGGGTGGTCATTAGATTCAGTGACACGGTGGACAAGTGTTGGGGACCTTGGTGAGAACAGTCTCAGTGGAGCTCTGGGGTAGCGTGGCTGATTGCACCATGTTGGAGAGTGAGAAGAAGGTGAGATGATGGAAAAGGTAAGTGAGGGCAACTCTTTTTTTTTTTTCCTTCTGTATCTATTTTTTTTAAAATAGCAGGTTCTTATTATCTATTTTATACATATTAGTGTATATATGTCAATCACAATCTCCCAATTCATCCCACCACAACCCCCTCCCCCTGCTTTCCCCCCTTGATGTCCATATGTTCTCTACATCTGTGTCTCTGTTTCTGCCTTGCAAACCTGTTTATCTGTACCGTTTTTCTAGATTCCACCTATAAGAGTTAATATACAATATTTGTTTTTCTGACTTACTTCACTCTGTATGACAGTCTCCAGGTCCATCCACGTCTCCACAAATGACCCAATTTTGTTCCTTTTTATGGCTGAGTTATATTCCATTGTATATATGTACCACATCTTCTTTATCCATTTGTCTGTTGATGGGCATTTAGGTTGCTTCCATGTCCTGGCTATTGTAAATAGTGCTGCAATGAACATTGGGGTGCATGTGTCTTTTTGAATTATGGTTTTCTCTGGGTATATGCCCAGTAGTGGGATTGCTGGGTCATACAGTAGTTCTATTTTTAGTTTTTTAAGGAACCTCCATACTGTTCTCCATAGTGGCTGTATCAATTTACATTCCCACCAAGAGTGCAAGAGGGTTCCCTTTACTCCACACCCTCTCCAGGATTTGTTGTTTGTAGATTTTCTGATGATGCCCATTCTAACTGGTGTGAGGTGATACCTTATTGTAGTTTTGATTTACATTTCTCTAATAATTACTGATGTTGAGCAGCTTTTCATTTGCTTCTTGGCCATCTGTATGTCTTCTTTGGAGAAATGTCTATTTATGTCTTCTGCCCATTTTTTGATTGAGTTGATTGTTTTTTTAAATATTGAGCTGCATGAGCTGTTTATATATTTTGGAGATTAATCCTATGTCCGTTGATTCGTTTGCAAATATTTTCTCCCATTCTGAGGGTTGTCTTTTCGTCTTGTTTATGGTTTCCTTTGCTGTGCAAAAGCTCTGAAGTTTCATTAGGTCCCATTTGTTTATTTTTGTTTTTATTTCCATTACTCTGGGAGGTGGGTCAAAAAAGACCTTGCTGTGATTTATGTCAAGGAGTGTTCTGCCTATGTTTTCTCCTAAAGGTTTTATAGTGTCCAGTCTTACATTTAGGTCTCTAATCCATTTTGAGTTAATTTTTGTGTATGGTGTTAAGGAGTGTTCTAATTTCATTCTTTTACATGTAGCTGTCCAGTTTTCCCAGCACCACTTATTGAAGAGGCTGTCTTTTCTCCACTGTATATCTTTGCCTCCTTTGTCATAGATTAGTTGACCATAGGTGTGTGGGTTTATCTCTGGGCTTTCTATCCTGTTCCATTGATCTATGTTTCTGTTTTTGTGCCAGTACCATATTGTCTTGATTACTGTAGCTTTGTAGTATAGTGTGAAGTCAGGGAGTCTGATTCCTCCAGCTCCGTTTTTTTCCCTCAAGACTGCTTTGGCTATTCGGGGTCTTTTGTGTCTCCGTACAAATTTTAAGATTTTCTGTTCTAGTTCCGTAAAAAATGCCATTGGTAATTTGATACGGATTGCATTGAATCTGTACATTACTTTGGGTAGTATAGTGATTTTCACAGTATTGGTTCTTCCAATCCAAGAACATGGTATATCTCTCCATCTATTTGTATCATCTTTGATTTCTTTCATCAGTGTCTTATAGTTTTCTGAGTAGAGGTCTTTTACCTCCTTAGGTAAGTTTATTCCTAGGTATTTTATTCTTTTTGTTGCAATGGTGAATGGGATTGTTTCCTTAATTTCTCTTTCTGATCTTTTGTTGTTAGTGTATAGGAATGCAAGGGATTTCTGTGTATTAATTTTGACCAGATTCATTGATGAGCTCTAGTAGTTTCTGGTGGCATCTTTAGGATCCTCTATGTGTAGTATCATGTCATCTGCAAACAGTGACAGTTTTACTTCTTCTTTTCCAATTTTATTCCTTTTATTTCTTTTTCTTCTCTGATTGCTGTGGCTAGGACTTCCAAAACTATGTTGAATAATAGTGGTGAGAGTGGACATCCTTGTCTTCTTCCTGATCTTAGAGGAAATGCTTTCAGTTTTCGCCATTGAGAATGATGTTTGCTGTGGGTTTGTTGTATATGGCCTTTATTATGTTGAGGTAGGTTCCCTCTGTGCCCACTTTCTGGAGCATTTTTATTATAAATGGGTGTTGAATTTTGTCAGAAGCTTTTTCTGCATCTATTGAGGTGATCATATCGTTTTTCTTCTTCAATTTGTTAGTATGGTGTATCACATTGATTTGCATATACTGAAGAATCCTTGCATCCCTGGAATAAATCCCACTTGATCATGGTGTACGATCCTTTTAATGTGTGGTTAGATTCTGTTTGCTCGTGTTTTGTTGAGGATTTTTGAGTCTATATTCATCAGTGATTTAGTCTGTAATTTTCTTTTTTTGTAGTGTCTTTCTCTGGTTTTTGTATCAGGGTTGTGGTGGCCTTGTAGAATGAGTTTGGTAGTGTTCCTTCCTCTGCAGTTATTTTGGAAGAGTTTGAGAAGGATGGGTGTTAGGTCTTCTCTAAATGTTTGATAGAATTCACCTGTGAAGCCATCTGGTCCTGGACTTTTGTTTGCTGGAAGATTTTTAATCACAGTTTCAATTTCATTACTTGTGATTCGTCTGTTTATATTTTCTATTTCTTCCAGGTTCAGTCTTGGAAGGTTATACCTTTCTAAGAATTTGTCCATTTCTTCCAGGTTGTCCAGTTTATTGGCATAGAGTTGCTTGCAGTAGTCTCTTATGATGCTTTGTATTTCTGTGGTGGCTGTTGTAACTTCTCCATTTTCATTTCTGATTTTATTGATTTGCGTCCTCTCCCTCTTTTTCTTGATGATTCTGGCTAAAGATTTGTCAGTTTTGTTTATCTTCTCAAAGAAACAGCTTTTAGTTTTATTGATCTTTTCTATTGTTTTCTTTGTTCTATTTCATTTATTTCTGCCAGATCTTCATGATTTCTTTCCTTCTACTAACTTTGGGTTTTGTTTGTTCTTCTTTCCCTAGTTCCTTTAGGTGTAAGGTTAGATTGTTTATTTGAAATTTTTCTTGTTTCTTGACGTAGGATTGTACTGCTATAAACTTCCCTCTTAGAACTGCTTTTGCTGCATCCCATACGTTTTGGATTGTCGTGTTTTCATCGTGGTTTGTCTCTAGGTATTTTTTGATTTCTTCTTTGATTTCTTCAGTGATCTCTTGGTTATTTAGTAACGTATTGTTTAGCCTCCATGTGTTTGTGTTTTTTACGTTTTTTTCCCTGTAATTCATTTCTAATCTCATAGTACTGTGGTCAGAAAAGATGCTTGATATGATTTCAGTTTTCTTAAGTTTACTGAGGCTTGATTTGTGACCCAAGATATGATCTATCCTGGAGAATGTTCCATGTGCACTTGAGAAGAAAGTGTGATCTGCTGTTTTTGGATGGAATGTTCTATAAATATCAATTAAATCTATCTGGTCTATTGTGTCATTTAAAGCTTGTGTTTCCTTATTAATTTTCTGTCTGGATGATCTGTCCATTGGTGTAAGTGAGGTGTTAAAGTCCCCTAGTATTATTGTGTTACTGTCGATTTTCTCTTTTATAGCTGTTAGCAGTTGCCTTATGTATTGAGGTGCTCCTATGTTGGGTGCATATGTATTTAAAATTGTTATATCTTCTTCTTGGATTGATTCCTTGATCATTATGTAGTGTCCTTCCTTGTCTCTTGTAACATTCTTTATTTTAAAGTCTATTTTATCTGATATGAGTATTGCAACCCCAGCTTTCTTTTGATTTCCGTTTGCATGGAATATCTTTTTCCATCCCCTCACTTTCAGTCTGTATGCTTCCCTGGATGTGAAGTGGGTCTCTTGTAGACAGCATATATGTGGGTCTTGTTTTTGTATCCATTCAGTGAGCCTGTGTCTTTTGGTTGGAGCATTTAATCCATTCACATTTAAGGTAATTATCGATATGTATGTTCCTATGACCATTTTCTTAATTGTTTTGGGTTTGTTTTTGTAGGTCCTGTTCTTCTCTTGTGTGTCCTACTTAGAGAAGTTCTTTTAGCATTTGTTGTAGAGCTGGTTTGGTGGTGCTGAATTCTCTTAGCTTTTGCTTGTCTGTAAAGCTTTTGATTTCTCCATCGAATCTGAATGAGGTCCTTGTTGGGTAGAGTAACCTCGGTTGTAGGTTCTTCCCTTTCATCACTTTAAGTATATCATGCCACTCCGTTCTGGCTTGTAGAGGTTCTGCTGAGAAATCAGCTGTTAACCTTATGGGAGTTCCCTTGTATGTTATTTGTCGTTTTTCCCTTGCTGCTTTCAATAATTTTTCTTTGTCTTTAATTTTTGCCAATTTGATTACTATGTGTCTCGGTGTGTTTCTCCTTGGGTTTATCCTGCCTGGGACTCTCTGCGCTTCCTGGACTCGGGTGGCTATTTCCTTTCCCGTTTTAGGAAAGTTTTCCACTATAATCTCTTCAGATATTTTCTTGGGTCCTTTTTCTCTCTCTTTTCCTTCTGGGACCCCTAAAATGTGTTTAATGTTGTCCCAGAGGTCTCTTAGGCTGTCTTTATTTCTTTTCATTCTTTTTTCTTTATTCTGTTCCGCAGCAGTGAATTCTACCATTCTGTCTTCCAGGTCACTTATCCGTTCTTCTGCTTGAGTTATTCTGCTATTGATTCCTTCTAGTGTATTTTTCTTTTCTGTTATTGTATTGTTCATCTCTGTTTGTTTGTTCTTTAATTCTAGGTGTTTGTTCTTTAATTCTTGTAGATCTTTGTTAAACATTTCTTGCATCTTCTCGATCTTTGCCTCCATTCTTTTTCCGAGGTCCTGGATCATCTTCACTATCATTATTCTGAATTCTTTTTCTGGAAGGTTGCCTGTCTCCACTTCATTTAGTTGTTTTTCTGGGATTTCATCTTGTTCCTTCATCTGCTACATAATCCTCCACCTTTTAATTTTGTCACTCTTTCTGTGAATGTGGTTTTCATTCCACAGGCTGCAGGATTGTAGTTCTTCTTGCTTCTGCTGTCTGCCCTCTGGTGGATGAGGCTATCTAAGAGGCTTGTGCAAGCTTCCTGATGGGAGGGACTGGTGGTGGGTAGAGCTGGGTGTTGCTTTGTTGGGCAGAGCTCAGTAGAACTTTAATCTGCTTGTCTGCCGATGGGTGGGGCTGAGTTCCCTCCCTGTTGGTTGCTTGGCCTGGGGCGACCCAACACTGAAGCCCAAAGGCTTTTTGGTGGGGCTAATGGCGGACTCTGGGAGGGCTCATGCCAAGGAGTACTTCCCAGAACTTCTGCTGTCAGTGTCCTTGTCCGCACAGTGAGCCACAGCTGCTCCCTGCCTCTGCAGGATACCCTCTAACACTAGCAGGTAGGTCTGGTTCAGTCTCCTATGGGGTCACTGCTCCTTCCCCTGGGCCCTGATGTGCACACTGCTTTGTGTGTGCCCTCCAAGAGTGGAGTCTCTGTTTCCCTGAGTCCTGTCAAAATCCTGCAATCAAATCCCACTAGCCTTCAAAGTCTGATTTTCTGGGAATTCCTCCTCCCATTGCCGGACCCCCAGGTTGGGAAGCCTGATGTGGGGCTCAGAACCCTCACTCCAGTGGCTGGACTTCTGTGGTGTAATTGGTCTCCAGTTTTTGAGTCACCCACCCAGCGGTTATGGGATTTGAATTTAATTGTGATTGCGCCTCTCCTACTGTCTCATTGCGGCTTCTCTGTCTTTGGACGTGGGGTATCTTTTCTGGTGAGTTCCAGTGTCTTCTTGTTGATGATTATTCAGCAGTTAGTTGTGATTCTGGTGGAGAGGGAGTGAGTGCACATCCTTCTACTCTGCCATCTTGAACCCGAGGGCAACTCTTATAAGAAGTTTGGCTGTCAAGGGGAGGAGAGAAAAGGACCAATGGCTAGAGTGGATGAGACATTGAATGAAATTTTAGTTTAGTTTTTTTTTTTTTTTAAATGAGAGTGGGGCTTTCCCTTTCTGTGCCTATGTTCGTCTTCTATTGCCTCAAATATTGTGATACTGTGTATGGACTAGTCAACCACGAGAAGACCTCTCTACTTGTTTATTTGCCTGAAGGAGATACAGGTAGGCACTTGGAGGGAGATTGGTAGTATTAGAATTTTCCCTGCCTCATGGAGAAGGGCAGGGTTGTCCTGCCATCCATAGAGGACAGGAAGAGACCCATCCCCACCTCCCTTTAGTGCCTCTGCTCCGAGGGGATGGGGGAACGGGCAGCATTAAAGCGCCCACAAGATGCAGGGAGGGTGCATTTTAACACGCTCAAGTCTCTGTGTCCTAAACAAAACAAAATAAATTATCCAACTTCCCTGTGAGTCTGCATTCTTGATTTTTAAATTCCTTCTTCTTCCCCATAGTGCCAGCTGCTTGTGATGCTGAATTGGGCAGACTGCAGGTAGTGTGGGGACAGGGGTAAGGGTAAGGTGGATAATTGGCCCCTGGATAATTGAGAGTTGTTTGTAATTAACCTGTTTTGTAAGCACGGCACAATATCCCATACCTACCATTCTCAGACAACCCGGTCAGAACCCTGTTTGTTGCTGCATGTGGGCTTTCTCTAGTTGCAGCGAGTGGAGGCTACTCTTTGTTGCGGTGCTCGGGCTTCTCATTGCAGTGGCTTCTTATTGCAGTGGCTTCTCTTGTTGCAGAGCACAGGCTCTAGGCACACGGGCTTCAGTAGTTGTGGCATGTGGGCTCTAGAGCGCAGGCTCAGTAGTTGTGGCACACGGGCCTAGTTGCTCCACGGCGTGTGGGATCCTCCCGGACCAGGGCTCGAACCCGTGTCCCCTGCATTGGCAGGTGGATTCTTAACCACTTCGCCACCAGGGAAGCCGTCGCCTGACTTTAAATCTGTGGTTCTCAGCTGAGGTTTGTTTTACCTCCCAGGTAACATTTGGCAAAGTCTGGAGACATTTTTTGGCTGTTGTAACCGGGGAGGGGTGCTGCTGGCATCCAGTGGGTAGAGGCCAGGATGCTACTAAACATCCTACAATGCACGGGGCAGGCCCTCCCACCCCCCTCAGGACAAGGAATAACCTGCTCAGAATGTCAGCAGTGCTGAGGTTGAGAAACCTTGCTATTTTTTTGGCAGAAGGGAGTGGCCATGATGTTGGGGGAAGAAAGAAAGGAAAACTTGGAACAAGAACTAGATAAGTATGTACCGCAAATGATGCTGAGGCTCCCGCTAGAAGATAATGGATGTTCAGCCCTGGGACTGATTTTTTTGCCAGAGAATTCAGCGGTCACATTTATAGCCACAACTCGAGACTCTTGTCTAAAGAACCGATAACATTCTGACCCTGTGTCATGTTCTCTGCTGATGCCACAGTGGGATCAGCCCACAATATGTTATACTAGCAGCTAAAATACAGCAAAATTTAAACTCTTGGGGTTGCTTAGTTCTTGGGATTGCCAGGTTTTGTTTTGTTTAGCAAAAGCGTACAGGCACATAAATTTCTTTTTCTTTTTTTTTTAACATCTTTATTGGAGTATAATTGCTTTACAGTGGTGTGTTAGTTTCTGCTTTATAACAAAGTGAATCAGCTATGTGTATACATATATCCCCATATCTCCTCCCTCTTGCATCTCCCTCCCACCCTCCCTACCCCACCCGTCTAAGTGGTCACAAAGCACCGAGCTGATCTCCCTGTGGTATGTGCAGGCACATAAATATTAATGTTCCCCTTCCTCTTTATGATTGCTGGACCTTCCAGGGCTGGGCAAGGCTGGACTCTGGTGTCCCTAACTGGTCTAGCCCTGCCACCTGCCACCCGCCACCCTGTGGCACTCCCCAGGGTGATGCATGGAGGTGGGATGCATTTCCCCCCTCTGGGCTTTTGCAGATGGAGAAAGTTTCCAGGTGAATATGACTCTGATTCTCCCACTTCTCAGCAGGTCAGGGGAGAGGAGACGGGCTATCTCCTGTGCATTATCTGTACCCCTCACCAGACACTTTGACATCTCCAGCTGGCAAGTGGTCCAAACCCCAGTGGACATACCAATCCATGCTACAACATGGGTGAACCTCTAGAACATGACGCTAAGTGAAAGAAGCCAGACACAGAGGTCACACATTATATGATTCCATCTATGTAAAATGTCCAGAATAGGAGAATCCATAGAGACAAAAAGCAGATTCGTCGTTTCCAGGGGCTAGGAGGAGGGGGATGGGGAGTGACTGCTTAATGGTGGTGGGGGGGAATGTTCTTCTTTGGAAGTGATAAAATGTTTTGAAACTACATCAAGGTGGTGGTTGCACAACGTTGTGAAGGTACTGAAAATGCCACAAATTGTACATTTGTAAATGATTAATTTTATGCTATGTGAATTTCACCTCAATTGAAAGAGAAAAATAACCCGACGGACAGAGAGGCGCGGTGGCCCATCTCTAGACCGCAGAGCTCTGGACCCACTGCAGGGTATGTGGGCACCGGTGGGGGCGGGGAAAGCCCTCCCACAGGGGAGCCGGCCCCTCAGAGGCCCTGGTGGGAGAGGCCCTGCCCTGTCGGACACGGGAAGCAGGAAGCGTCTGCTAGAGGTTTGTCTCTTTCATGTTGCATTGGAAGTGATAAATGAAGCTTTGCATCTGCTTCATGGCGGATTAGCCCCAGGAGAGGCAGCAGACGCTCTGGCAGACACGTTTAAATCCTCCCTGGTAGCCGGCTTCCTGCAGGATATAAAATAGAGCTGGGGAGAGGGAGTAATTTGCCAGCGGCCATCACAGGGGCAGGGTGGCCAGCACGCCTTCTCCCTGGGCTCTGACACCCGAGTGGCCTAGCAGATGCAGGGGCGCAGAAAACAGACCTTTTCACTTACCACATGGCCCTGTGCTCCACCTTGGGGGGCGTGCATAGTTCCAGATCTGAGATCTGGAACTCTCCACCAGAGGTGGTTACTGATCACAAAAGTCAAATTGTTGTCATTTATTAGCTCTGTGACTTTGGGCAAATTACTTAACCTCTCTGCGCTCCTGTTTCCTTATCTGTAAAATGGTGATGATAATGCCTGTCCCACAGGAACCAGTGAGGCTTAGATGAGCACATATAAATGTATGTACTTGTATGTATATACACACACACATATGTATCAATATATGGTATGTAAATATATAAAACAATATATAAATACATTTAACAGTACATTTATATGTTGTTATAATATATAAAACCAGAAATATTTATAATATATATGTACTATATATAATATGTATTATATGTACTATGATACATATATGCATAGCTCCTTCTACAATGCCTGGCTCACAAATGATGCTAGTGAATGTTCATTTCATCTGCACAAGGGTGGGTGAGCTCATTCATTTATTCATTCATTCAGCTAGTTTATTGAGCTCCTACTGTGTGCCAGACACAGGGACTAAACAGTGACTAAGATGAGAGGTTTTCTGCCTTCATGAAAACTTATATGCCAGTGGAGAGAGAAAAACTAAAACATCAAAGGCAAACAAATTGCAAATTATAGTGAATACCGTGACTAAAAACAAGCAAGCACTCACGGTAAAAGCAGCCCTGTGTGGACTTTATATATGGTGGGTGGGAAAGGGTTCTCCAAGGAGATGCTACTGGGACTTGACCAAAGAGAAGGTGCTCGCCAGTGAAAAGTGGGGGGCTTCTTGGGTAGAGGGCACAGCAGGTGCAAAGGCTCTGAGGTGGGAGAGAGCCCGGTCTGTTCAGGGAACAGAATGAAGACCAGTGAGGTGGGGTTGGGGCCGGAGAGCACACAAGGAACGTGGCTCCGGAGAAGCTGGAGGAGTGGAAGGGGTGCGCTCCACGTAGGGCCTTGTGGGCCATCTCCAGGGATATGGCTTCTATTCTAAGTTTCAGGTGAAGCCAGGGCAGGGCAGCGGTGTGGCTGGATTTGTGTTTTAGGAAGGTTGTGTTGCTCTTGTTGAGGAGGATGGTTTGGAGAGCTCGGTGGCGGAATAGGAAGAGCAGCTCCCAAGTTCTTGCATTTGTCCCCAGGAGGGAAGAATCCACTCTTGCTTTTCTTGTCTGCTTGGGAAGACAGACATTCCAGCAGAAGCCCTTTTGGGTCCTCCAGCTCTGAGATTCTAAACCGGAATCTTCTCTGCACTCTCATGTTTGCTTTTTAGAAATCTTCTTGACTCAGTGGGGAGGTAGTGGGCGTAGAGGTGTGGAAGGTGTTTTTGGAGGTGGACAGGACCCAGATCCTCCCTTCTTTTGACTGCTGTTTTCACCCGTGGGTTGACCCTAATGAATGAGGTTCAACTCATGACCAGACTCCCCTGGAGCGAAGGGGGCTTAAGTAATGGCAGTGAGGTTTCTTGTTTTGAGCTCTATGGTGAGAGAGATTAATTGGGCGCCTTCAGATCTTTTATGCAGGAAGAAGGGAATGCAGGGGATGTAGCAGCAGGGAAAGTGGGAGATTCTGGCCAGGGTGGAGGTTGTGCTTCCTGTTTCCTCTGCCTGATTTGCATCCTTCCAGAGAACTGAAGCCAGGTGTTGGTGGTGGTGCTCTCCAGCGCCTGGAGGAGGGGAGGAGTAGGCTGCTGAGTCTTCAGTGGGCAGCACTGTTCGTTAGGCTGGGCTTTCTCGTGCCAGCTCAGCTCCAGGCATTGGGCAAAAGTTACTAACCTGAAGGCTCTGCATACCCAGCCACAAGCCAGTCCCCCAACAGGTTGGCTTTAGAGTGGCTGGGTCAGTTCCAGCAGCTGGTGAGCTCTGATCTTACTATGGGCTGATAACCTCTGGGTGTCTGGGGACTTCTTGGTACCCCTTCTACAATGTCACGTTTTCCTAACCTCACCCTGTTTGGCAGCCAGGCATCTGGGCTTCTGCCTGTATGTCCTTAACACGAGAGTTTTGGCTGAGCCGGGAAGCCCTGTTGAAAGACCTCTTTCCCCTTCAAATCGTGTCTGGGTTTTGGTCTAAATAAATGGGTGATTGAAATGGATGCTGCAGAAAAACATCACATGACGACGAGCCATGAGCCCTTCTCGTGAAGAGTGGAAGTGCTAAATTTTAACCTCTGTGGATGCCAAGGCTCTGTTGCAGAGCTTAACATGCAATTAGCGTAAGCGTTTCTCCATTTATGCAACAAGCCTTTATGGACCCCTGACCAAAGCAATCAAGTAATGATAGACATTTACTGAACACTTCTTATAGGCCAGTGAGGACCAAAATATTCTATACATTTTATCTCTTGGAGTCCTCTGTCAAATTTGAGGATGGTACTTACAATATCCTTTTTGGGCATAAAATAACTGAAACTCAGAAGAGGTGGGCCCTGAATAAAGGTCATTGAGCCACAGCTAGTGACGGTACTGAGTACTGGGGTTGTGAGAGAAAATCAGAAAAGGCCCCTGGTTTTCTTTCACCCTTAGACTAGTGCAAAGAGGCACACTTTAGACAAACACTTATACAACTACAAAAATGATAGAGGCATTGAAAGCAAAGTACAGTAAGAGGGTGTGTTGAGGACCTAGCCTGTTCTTTTTTGGATGGGGTTTGATCAAGGAAGGCTTTCATAGGGAAAAGTCATTGTAGCCTAAGAACATTCCCCATCTAGAAATACACACTTAGGCTCTGCTATTGGTTTGTACATGCTCTTCTCTGGGAGCTGTGACTGGGGTGGGTGGATAGGGACCTGTCTTTTTTCTTGCTTGCTGACTGCCCCATCCTCCCCTTGTCCCACTTCGCCTCTGGTCCCTCTTGTTCGTCACCAACCAGTGTGGACATGCCACGCCCATTTCTCTTTGCAGAATGTCTTTGGTCTGGGCATCTGCAAAGCCTCTGTGGTACCTTTGGAATTAGGTCCCTATCAGCTGATGTCTCAGCACAGTGGCTCCCCCTGGGTGGCCTGCATTTCGCTCCAATCACGGCCACAGTGTTTCTGCAGCTAGAGTGTTCTTTTCCTGGGCTCGGCTCCTGCCTCCATCCCTTGAAGAGAGTTGTATTTTGCTGTTTTTGGTGTGAATAATGCCTTCTCAGATGAAATGTGCTAAGGAAGGGCCACTTTGGTGTGGCCTCTTTCATGTCACTCCCCGGATTGTGCCTTTTAATGTTCCAACTACAGGGGCCACCGAGGGCAAGCCTGTTTGGGTGTGTCCCGTCTGATATCATGTAGCCTCTCCTTCATGATAGGTGTATGGACTTTTCCGATTTCAGCATAATTTTCTTCTTGGAGGATGTTCCCATTTTACTAACACTTCCTTCCCTTGCCTCAAGGAGTTCAGGGCCAAGTAAGGCATGTGAGAGTGGTCCGTGACATTTAAGTCCCATCTCTTCCTTTCTGGCATCTCAGGGAGTGACATCCCTGAGATGTGTTTTAGGAAGAGTGATCTGGGGCTGAGAAGGACTGGAGGGTACAAACATGAGGCCTGGAGACTGGTTAAGAAGCCATCGCATCCATGTTACTGCATGTGGCACTATTTCATTCTTTTTTATGGCTGAGTAATATTCCAGTGTGTGTGTGTGTGTGTGTGTGTGTGTGTGTGTGTGTGTGTGTGTGTGTGTGTGTGTACATACACATGCATGCTACATCTTCTTTATCCATTCCTCTCTTGATGGACACTTAGGTTGCTTCCATGTCTTGGCTATTGTAAATAGTGCTGCTGTGAACATTGGGGTGCATGTATCTTTTCAAATTAGAGTTTTCGTCTTTTCCAGATATATGCCCAGGAGTGGGATTGCTGGATCATATGGTAACTCTATTTTTAGTTTTTTAAGGAACCTCAGTACTGTTCTCCATAGTGGCTGCACCAATTTACATTCCCACCAGCAGTGTAGAGGGGTTCCCTTTACAGAGAAAGAAAAATATCATATGATATCATTTATTTGTAGAATCTAAAAAAATGATACAAATGAACTTATTTACAAAACAGAAACAGACTCACAGACATGGAAAACAAACTTATGGTTACCCAAGGGGGATGTGGGGGGGAGGGATAAGTTAGGAATTTGGGAGTAACATACACACACTACTATATATAAAATAAACAACAAGGACCTACAGTATAGCACAGGGAACTATGTATATAACTGAGTCGCTTTGCTGTACACCTGAAACTAACACAATGTTGTAAATTAATATACTTCAGTAAAAATATTAAAAACGAAACCATCATAGTCCAACCAGGTTGGAAGTTGTGGGAATGAAAGGAAGAATTGGATGTGAGAGACACTATGGACAGGAGAATTGGCAGGACTTGATGACCCATTGGATATATGTATTGAAAACGGTATAGGAAGAAGCAGGATGGTTGCAGGGCTTCTCGACTACCGTATACCTTTTATAGAAAAGGAGAGACAAGGGAGGCAGGTTGAAGCTGCTATTTGCTGAGCATCTGGCATGGGCCAGGCTCTATGCCAAGTCCTTTGCAGGATGACATCTTTCAATCTGAACAATGACTTTTGAATTCTTTGAGTCATCATCTTATTTTACTGATGAGGAAGCCAAGGTTCTGAGAGGTTAGGCTGTTCCCATCTGAGTGGGCTTTGGAGCTCTTTTCTGAACTTTTATTTTGCTGAAGGCCAGGCTTACCTAGAAATACAGATAACATTTGTGGTATTCAATGAAGCCAAGGTAGAAACCCACTACAGAAATCCTATTTTTGTGTTGAAATGTACCCAGCTTCAAGAGAAGAGAAAACCATAGAGTGGAGTCTTCATTTTCTGAGCGCCCTTATGGCTCTCTGGGCTCTACCCAAGGGGGATGCACATCAGGTTCTGGTCCCCTGGCGTCTGAGCTAGAAGTGAGCTTGTCCTTCGGCCCAAGGGCAGGTGTTACATATGTTTTTGCATCTCCTATATGCCTAACGCATTGTGGATGCTCAACGGAGTAAATAGTCTCCCTTCCTTCATTCAACGTCATCTCTAATTTGTAGATCTATTCTGCCTTTATGAACCCATTTTAACCTTTCATGTTGCTTCCTGGGTCATTCCAACTCATCCCTTTTTCTTGTTCTTCAAATACATGTCCTCTTTGCCTTGGTTGTGGCTATGTGAATATATCCCATTTCTCCGGTGGCTTGTGATCTCTTTGACAAGGTCAAAGGCTGCTGTCTGACCATTTTACGTCTCCCATAGTATCTGGCATGATGCCTCAGGTCCAGAGCTGTTACAGTATGACACACAAAGCATGCATTTTAGAGGTAGAGGAATCTAGACTCAAATCTTGGCTCTACATTCTGTAGGTAGGTGATCTTGGGCAAGGTACTTGAATGACTTTTAGCCTCTGTATCCTCCATGGTGGACCGCAAGTAATAAGGACTGTCTCCTGGGAAGATTATATTTTAAGGATTAAATCAGATAACTGTGTTTAAAAGGTCTGATGCCATATATGACATGCTGACATACAGTAGACACTCAATAAATGCTAGCATATTCTTGTCCGTTGCCCATCAAAGAGTGACAGAGTAGTGGTGTTGAGAGGGGAGATAATTTGCTTTACCTTTATCTCTTTGTCCAACAAGTCCTCCCTGAGTGGATAAGAAAATGCTCAGTGAGTTTTTGTTAGATGGATGGATGGATAGAAGGTAAAGTGAATTATCTCCCCTCTCAGTACTCTGTCACTCTCTCTGACTTTACCCTGCCTTTTTTCTTCAGAGTCCTTATTTCTACATGAAACGTTATGATTCATTAATGATATCATGTGTCCATGTATCTGTTTATTACCTTTCTTTCTCACTAATAAGCCTTTTGAAAGCCAGAACCTTATCTGATTCACCGAGACGGCCCCAGCTCTTTGTGGAGAACATAGCTCATAACAGGTAGCAAGTGAATAGTTGATGAGTGGATGAAAATTGAACCAATGGATTGATTTCCATTTGATTTAGTGAACACTGTCTCAGCACCAGCTTTGAGCCAGGTACTGATGTAGATGCTGGATACAGAGATGAACAAGACAGACCCAGCTCTCAAGAAGGAAGGGAGAGGAGGAGAAAAGAAAAGGGGAAAATAGACGAGCTCCATTCCCCAATCAAACAGAGAACCTGTGTCCAGCTTTTCCACTTTCTGAGCTAGTGCTGGTGGGAACACAGGCTGAATGGAAGGAGTAGGCATAAGCAACATCTGGAATGAAAGCTGTATGTTTTCAGAGTCACATTCTACTCTGGAATTGGCTCCCCTCCCTCACCCCGCAGGAGCCTAGAAGGCCACCTTGCCTGGTGGGAGAAATTGACATCACATTGAAATTGATGAAATATTTAAGCATTTGCCATCAGAGTATGCTAAGCATTGCCATTTGGGAAAAACGCACTTAATAAGAGGCCCTGACCCATGCACATGTGTGAGAGCTGGTTGGTGTGTCTCCTCTTTCTGTGGATTATACAGAAACCAGCGCTGGTTAAGGGGGCAAGTGAGTTGATAAAAGCATCTCTGGAGAGCAAGTACTGAAATGGCTGCTTTATTGCTCACCTCTCAAGGAACCTTCTGTTTAAACTGCCGGCAGTAAGTGCAGGTTAGACCTGTGACGTTATTATAAATGCCGTTCTTAAGCCTTAGAACTTTATTTTTTCAAAGTACTAATGCAATAGGAAGAATGAAATTTTGTAATTTCTTAAGACACAGGAACTATTGAGAGAGAGAACAAAGAGGCTATTGAAACACTATAGACTTTCCCTAACACCCAAACCAGGCAGAACCCCTTACCTCCTTTTACTGCACAATGGAGCCCTCTTTAAGGAGAGTGCGGGAGGAGACTCAGGCTGGAAATACCCAGCACAACATGTTATTGAATAAGAAATAGGCTGCTGGGAAGAGGAAGGGAAAGGCTATTCCTGACATGGAAAAATGAGGACAGTCAGAGATGGAATGTTGTTACTGAACTCATTCTTTTTCGGAGCCTTTTTCTGCACCTTCTCTCCTATGCTGCCAGCAATTTAAAGTCTAACCATTTTATGATTGAGGCTTAAAAAAAGTCAGTGAATGTTTTAAACAGCTTTTCTTAGAGGACACTGTGATGAAGTGGAAAGAGTCGTAAAGAACCAAGTTCAGATCCCAGCTGTGCAAGGGTAGGGAGGAAATTTGTGCTTCAGTGGAAAGCTATGATTGTCTAGACCCTCCATTCTAGAGGACACCCCTCCGGGTTACCCGATTTTGATTTTATGGAACCTATTTTATAGGTTGTAGACACCTGATAGATACGCACATTCTGTCCCATCAGGAAGAGGTTCCAGTGACGCATGCAACCTCCCCCAAATAATTTTACCTCCATTTGCACGTTTATTTGACTATTTCTTGTCTGTGGTTGTGGTTGTTCTTTGGGTTTTCTTTTGAACCAGTTAGAGTATCTTCATTGATTAATGATAGAATAAAATAAATTACTGATAGAATAAAGCAAGTCATCACATGTTCATTTTATGTCTGTATGATTTTGCGTTTTTGGATTATCTTTTAACACTAGTTTACTCAGATATTCTAAGTGGCTTAACTTCTGGGTCTTGATGTCTCATCTAAAGAATTGGAATAATCATACAGAGTAAAATCGTCACACATTTTATCAAGGGTTTTTTGCCGTTCATTGTCCCATTTGGTACTGAGAGCTGAATAATATTTAGCAATTAATTTTTAGCTATTATGGATGGCGAATGGGATAATGTCTGTGAAAAGACTTTTGTCAAGTGTGATTCATAAAGTATGAGTCACATGTTAGCTAGTGCTATTATCATTGGCATCAAATGAAGATTTAAGGGTTGCTTTTAACTCTCTGTAAACTTGTGATTTGGAAAGGAGAGGAAATTTTCCTGGTGGCTCCAGAAGTTGAATGGGGGCTACTGGAGAGGAACTGTAGGATCAGATTTTGGTGAAGGCTTCCTACCACCAGCTGTAGTGATGGCATGGGCTGCCCCATGGGGTAGGGAGGTTCCCATCACTGAAAGTACACAGGCAGAGACCAGGTTGCTCATGGTAACTGTTGTACTACAGAGAGTCCCAGACTTGGCCTCCACTTCTGAGAAGCTTAATGTAGAGAAGGGACATATGGAACAATAACCTCGGCACACAGGCAGGGAACCCAACAGCCTCACAGTCCCTAGAGACCCCGTGAGCCCCATGCCTGTGTGTACGTGTGGATAACATAGGAGCAGTGCCTGGAATAGTGCCTGGAACACAATAGATGTGCCTACATTGAATGTTGGCTTTCGGTAATCTGTCCTCTTGGGATAGTTTGCACCACCTACCTGCACAGTAAGACATGGTGTTTTTCTACAGCATCATGATATGCAGAGATGACCTGTAGAGCTGGAATTCCCACTTCACAGGTTTGGGCTGTTGGCTGAGTCTGTGCTTTCTGAAAGGCTGGGCATTGTCAGGTAAAGGGAGAAACCAAGGCCGAGGGTACTGTGTGAAGCATGCTGGACCACCCAGGTCAAGCTGATGCTCAGTCTCAGGGGCTCTGACTCCAAGTCTGAAGGTCTCCCTTGTTTTCTGCCACATCCCAGACAGCTGCTGACCTTCACTTCTAACTCGCCCTTCCCTCAACCTTTAATTCCATTCTTCTAGTTACTAGGCCCAAAGCCTTGAGTTGTCACTGATTCCTTTTCTATCACACTCTCCATTCAACACATCAGCAAATCCTTGGCTGCACCTCCAAATATATATATGTATATATATCCATGCAGAATCTAACCTCCTCATCTCTGCTGCCACCACCCTGGGTTAATCCATCATCAGCTCGCATCTGAATTAGAGCAGCAGCTCCCTAACTATCTCCCTCTTTCTGCCCGTGTCACCCTACTAAAATTTGTTTTCTACCCACTATTCAGAGGAAGTCTGTTAAGCTGTAAGATATTTTATGTCACTCCTCTGTCCCAGGTCTCCAGGAATTCCTCAGCTCATTCAAAGGAAAAGCCAGAGTTCTTACAAATGCCTCCAAGGCTTTATGTGGTCAGCCCCTCACACCCCTCTTGTCTCATTCTTACTCTCTCGTTCTCTTTCACTTAGGCCACCCCATCCCCACTGGCTTATACTCCTGCCTCAGGACCTTTGTATCTACAGCTTCTGGAGTGCTCTTCTCTCAGATAGCCAGGTGGCTTGTTCCCTGGTCTCTTTCATGATTTTTCTCAAATATCACCTTCTCATGGGGGCCCTTCCTACACGCTGTATATCTCAGCCCATACCCCTCACCCTTTCCCTGCTTCGTTTTCTCCATAGTAGTTAGCTCTGTCCAGCACATTACATATATTGTTTACTGTCTTTCTCTTTCCATTTGAATATAAGCTCTCTGAGGACAGGGATTTTTGTTTTGTTTACTTCTGCATTTGTTCACGTAGCATTTAGAACAGTGCTTTTTCCATAGCGGACACTCATTAAACATTTGTCGAAAAATGAATGAATTTCCCAAATACTCTTATGTGCCAGGCCTTAGGCAAGCGGCCCTGGTGATACGTTTCTGGGGTTCATTGGGAATTTCTGTGGTAGGCAGTTTTTGACATGGTTCCCAATCATTCCTATCTCCCAGTATTTGTGCCCTTGTATAATCCCTTCCCTTCAATTGTGGGCTGGACCTACAGACTTGCTTCCAAAGAATAAAATATACCAAATGTCATGGGATGTCATTTCCTTAATTAGGTTACAAAAGACTATTTTGTATCCTCCTAGCACTCTTTCTTGGCTGGTACTTTCTCTTGCCCATCACAGTGAGTAAGCAAGCTGGCATGTTGTGAGATACTCTGTAGGAAGGCTCAGGAGGTAAGGATCTGAGGGAGACCTCCAGCTAATGGCTCGTAAAGAACTAAGATCTCAGGCTAACAGCCCATAGAGACTGAATCCTGCCAACCACCACCTAAGTGACCTTAGAAACAGGTCCTTCCCCAACCAAGCCTTCAGATGAGACCACAGCCCTTGCCAACATCTTGACTGCAGCCTTATGAGATGCTGAAGCAGAGGACCCAGTTAAGCTGTGCCTGGATTTCTGATCCACAGAAACTGTGAGACAAGAAAAGCGTATTACTTAAAACTGCTAAGCTTTGGGGGTAATTTGTTACGCAGCAGTAAATCACTAACACACTTCTGTTTTTTGCCTGCCCATTGGAAACTATATTCCTTTATTAGAGTTGAATTCTCCTTCCTGTTTCTTTCCTTGGCTAACACACACACACACACACACACACACACACACACACACACACACACACACACACACACACACACACACACACACACACACACACACACACACACACACATTTAGCTTGAAGCATTCCTGACAGTGATATTTGGCACAATTTCAGGCCCAGCAAACTGCGTTAGCATACCATAATAAGATGGGTGAATTCTCAGTACCTTCAGACACTGCTCAAGGCAGAGGCATAAGTGATGCTTGTTTGATAATGCAGAGGTGTGTCCCTGCCTTGAAGGCTGTCTGGTATTTATAGGAAGCTGAAAGTTAGGCACAGGGGAAAAATGAGTTCCAGACTGTTGCACTTATTTTCAGATAGCATCACGCTCTCTGAAAAATTGCATAGGATGTTGAGCTGATAGGGAATGCACCATGATTGTAGGGCTCACTGGGCTCGTATTGTGGTGAAGAAAAATTGTGTCGGGTTGGGGAGATGACAGTCACATCTCCTCAACTGGCAGGTGATTGATGTCTGGGGACAGGCTGAAGATGTGGCTGCATCCTCCTTCTCACTTGAAGCCACTGAGTTGCATTTTAAAGTAAATCAGTAGAACGAAGGGTGCTTTGACAGAACCGTGGTGAGGCTCACCCCATTGACGGCACAAGCTGGTAGGCACAAACAGAAAGCTTTGTGATAAGCACTTGGAAATTTTTTTTTTAATAAATTTATTTTATTTTATTTTTGGCTGAGTTGGATCTTCGTTGCTGCGCACGGGCTTTCTTTAGTTGTGGCGAGCAGTGGCTTCTCTTGTTGCGGAGCACGGGCTCTAGGCATGAGGGCTCAGTAGTTGTGACATGCGGGCTCAGTAGTTGTGGCATGCAGGCTCAGTAGTTGTGGCTTGTGGACTCTAGAGCGCAGGCTCAGTAGTTGTGGCGCACGGGCTTAGTTGCTCTGCGGCATGTGGAATCTTCCTGGACCAGGGCTCGAACCCGTGTCCCCTGCATTGGCAGGCGGATTGTTAACCAGTGCGCCACCAGGGAAGCCCAGCACTTGGAAATTTAAAGAGGCACTTTGTCTGTCATTAGTAATGGCTAAAAACTTGGAGGGAAATACAGTGTTACATGGAAGAGTTTGGGGGAGGTAAGCTTAGTCAATCAATCAGTCAGTCAGTCAGTCAACCAGCAAACACCTACTGTATGCCTGTTTTGTGCCCAGAACCATGCTTAGTGATGGGAAAATGTAGTTCAAAAAGACTCAATCCCTGTTATCAAGGAGTTCATGGAATCATGATGGGCAAGATGCATGTAAACAAAAAAATATTACAATATAATGAAATGAGGGCTCAGACTCTGTGGGAGGCCAAAGAGAGAGGTGCAAATGGATGTCTAATAAGAACCTACTGTATAAAAATAAATAAATAAATAAATAAATAAAATAAAAAAAGAGAGAGGAGCAGTTGGTCCTATACACAGGGAACAGGGAAGGAAAAGTGAAGGTTTTTTCCTGAGCAGGCAAATAAACCCAGTTGGTAAGTGCAGGATGAGGATCTAGGGAAGCAGAGGGAATTCTACATTGAAGGGCCAGCCTGTGCAAAGGCCTGCAGGTACGGGTTAGCTTGGCTGAGTTCGGGAATTGAAAAGTTCATCAAGGCAGACGTGTGCAAGGCAGGAAAGAGGCCAGAGGGATGGGTGAGGCTGGTCTAGGACGGCCTTGTGGGCCAGGCCAAAGCTTAGACTCTCTTCTAAGGGCAACAGGGAGCCCAGATATGGTCTCCAAAGGGGGTGGCCTCATCAGATTTGGAGTCTGGAAGGGTTACTCTGAGGTTGCATGTGGAGGAGAGGTTGGGAGACCAGGGGGCAGATAGACCAAGGAGAGCAGAGATGAGGACATTGGTTTCTGTGCCTCTCTGAAACACACTTATCATTTGCCTTTCTGTTTTTTCCTCCTTTTGGATCAACTGCGACCATCTCCAAGTGGCAGTAGATGTCTGCTCAGGAGGTAACTCAGGTGTAGGTAGTCATTTCAGAACTAACCGAAGTGTCTAGGGCAGACACAAGGTTTTCAGGGTCCTTCTCAAAGAACACGGTGAGGCCTCAGCTTGAGGGCAGGCTGGCAGTGGGGTGACTGACTGTCCCGGTTTGCCGGGATGCAGCACTTCCAGTGCGGAAGTCAGGAATGTCCTGGGCAAACCAGGACGCGTTGGTTACGCGAGTCAGCAAGGTGCCGCTGACCAGGCTGCCTGGTGTGGGAGATACAGTCCCTCCCCTTTTGCCCCTACCTCCCTTCTCAGCCAGACCTTCAGATACCACCCTCTTCTAAGTTTTTGAGCTTCCTTGTCTGCATCCCATCTCAGTCCCCTGACCTTTTGGTCACAGATGTGCACTGGACACTTCTAAAGACCTGTGCCTTCACCTGTAACCTCAGCTGCAGCTGGGCCCTGACCTCTTTGTCCAGACCAGGCATGCGCCCCACTGGGAGGTACAGCTGCTTTGTTGGAGCTGCCTCTCATCCAAGACCCTCTTGGGGGGAGCCCACATCTCCCTCAGACTCAGTTCTAGCCCTGGGCCTGGCTTCCAGCCTCCATCTTCTGCCCCCTAAGGAGTGAGCCCTGCCTTCACTCAACCCCAGGCTTATCACAGGCCCTGTGTTCCCAGAGTCACCCATCCCTGGTTTGCCTCTCTGCCCCCGGTTTCTTTCTCTCTGAGAGGATGGACTCAGTAGGACCGGTGCCCAAACCAGGCCTGTGTGTGGCATCCAGGGGACCAGGAGGCTGCAGTGACCTCAGACAGTGGTTCCCAAGCTGCCTGTGAGAACTGGGAGGAATGCGATCAGGAACAACGTTGATGGGTTGAGTGTTCAGTGCTGTGTAGCTAAGATGGAAGCCACCGGACGTGACCTTCACTCTGTGCATTCCAAGGCCATGGCTCACTCGTACCAGCATTTTGTCTGCCCTCATGGCTCCTCCTGCTAAATACTGTTGGTTGGCTCTGTGCATGCCCACTTTCCAATTAGAAGGAAAAAATATTCCACAGATATTTACTGAGTGCCTGTGCTGTGTTCTATCAGCTAATCCCCACCCAGTGCGGAGGTTTGTTTCATGGTAGAGAAGGCCAGTCCTAGGAATTGTCTATGAGAGTAGAGGAATTGGGGCGGTTACGTAGGACGTTACTGGTACCCATCACATTGTCGGGGTTCTCAGGGGAGTTTTGTCGAATGAATGATATGGGGCCAAAGGCCCAGGGACACATGGCAGCAGAAGCAGATCCTTGGTAGATGGGCAGACTTCTGGCTCCTTGGGGGAAGACTTCGTAAAATGACAGAAGGATTTGGCCCATGGCTTCCAGAATGTAGACCTGGAATAGTAGTGATTGGTCCCCTCAGCTGATGTTGTTGTTGGCCCCAGGAGAAACCTGAGAGGGCACCTTGGTGGTTTTCCATTGCACTGATGCTGGAAGCCTGGTGTCTGTGGTCGTGGGTGTTCTCAAGCAGGGCTCATCTTTCTCACCATCAACAAGCATCACCAAGCCTTTGTCCTGATTTATCAGAAACAAGTACAGGGAGATGATGCTTAAACTTTTCCCAAGTGACTGCTTCCTTGAATGGGTACCAAGCATGCTGATGGCAGGAGCCTAGAGTCAAGCTCCCTAGTTTGGGGACCATTTGTAGTCAGATTAGGCACTGATGGGACACACAGCTGGCAGTGATGAGTTACAGGACCATTCCAGTACCCATTTACTAATCAGTAGTGGAGGAGAAATTTCAAGTACTTAACAAATTGTTTGCTAGCAGGTTGCCATGACAACTGCTAATCCTTGAGAGTCCATTCAGGAATGGGTTCTTAAGGCATTTTCTCTGACAGATGCTTTCTAGGGCTGAGAACACTTGTATTCCTATGGACATCAGGCCAAATATTATCTGGTAGAATTGATTTAAGGGGAAAAGAATGTCCCCATCATTTGGCTCTGAGGGCTGTGAGAGAAAGGAAAGGTTTGCCCGAAGTAGGATTTGGGCTGTGTTAAGTCCAAGCATTCTCTCTCCTAACTTCTCTATTATTTTTCTACTAGTTTTTAAACTTTTTTATTGAAAAAACATTTTTTTAAGTTTTTAGTAATGCATATTTTCTGTAGAAAATGTAGAAAAAATGAAAGTATACAGAAAAAATAATCCATAAGAAGAGAGGTGATTAATGTTCTATTCGGTACACTTCCTTCCTGTCTTTTTTTAATACTCACATTTATTCATTTGTATATTTTAAACGCAGTTGGAATAATTATGTATGTGACAGTCTATTTCACGTCCTGCTTTATTACTTAATGTTTTATCACGTGTCCCCCCACTTTGGGTTATTTGGTACTCAAAATTGTTGAATTGTTGAACGGCATGCCCTTCAGCTGCTTGAGTTGACCATGCATATTCAACTAGTGTCCTATTTTTGAACACTTCTGAATTCCTTTGCATTGTTATGAATAACCCTTTCCTGAGTATCCTTGCCTTCAAGTCATAAAATTCTTTCCTAGGAGAGAACTACTTTGTCCAGCCTGCGTCCCAGATTTCTTTCCTGGAATGTGGTAGCAGCTTAGACGCCCGATAGCAGTAACTCTTCCACTGCCATCTTACCAAATTGATGGGCAAAGCAAAAAAGAGCACAGTAATGTATTCTGTTCTCCTGGACATTTTGTTATTCCAGTATTTCCAGCTTGGAGTTATCCAAAGTCACTGATGGGAAAGATGTTAGATATGAAAAGAATCAAAAGATATGACAAGGTCAGTCCTTGGAGAGGAACTGTGTTGCTCTTCAGTATTGAGGCAAACGGGGAGAGGCTTTTGCATTGAGTGGCAATTCCTGGAATGGCTGTGGAATCGGGGATGTTTCTCACCTGGAGAAGAGAAGGTGGTAGGGATGGGTAGAGGCCCTGTTACCTGATACATAAGAGTTAATGCCACAGCGGAAGCCTTGAAGCCACTGTCACATGCTGTCTCTTAGCTGGCTGAAGGCCATTGCTCTGACACCTGCTTCCTGCCCCGCTGACCCCTTCTTGGCCCCCTGGGCAGCTGTGCCCACACTCCTGCGCTACCCACCAGACACACCACGGCAGGACATCCCCACAGTCCTTGCTGTCATCCCTCCACCTTGTCACTTTCACAAGACATACACCAGATGCACGGCTTCTATGGCACAAGGACAGGTGCACCCCAGAGGTTCCCTCCTCCTCCTGCCTCTTCCCTGTCCGTTTCATCCACCCCACAGCTCACAGCTGCAGGTGCTGGGGCTCCCCAGACAGCTGCAGTCATCCGCGTCCTGTCTGGACTGTGTCCTCCCTTCCCCGCCCTCTGTCCCTCTCTGGGCATCTCTGAGGGCCGCCTTGCCGGGAGCAGCTGTTGATTCAGATTTTCATCAGGACTTTGATAATTAAAACTTGAAGCTCTTCAGACATTTGTGCTCCATTACATTGAAGGAGCAGCTGTTTAAATTTGGGGCAGGGAATCAGAGGCCTGTGCAGTGGGCTTGGGTTTAGGTTAATCAGGTCTGTAGATTCACTCCCCTTCTCATCATCCAGGTAGAGGCTTTGGGAAAGCAAACCCCTGCCCCCTGCCCCTGCCCCCTGCCCCTGCCCCCGTTTATATGAACAACTGCCATGTTCCAGGCAGCATGCTGTGATGCTTATGGCTAACAGCAGGTGGCTTGGAGGCAGACTGCGTGGGTTCAGATCCTAGCTCTGACCTTGACTGGCTGTGTGACCCTGAGCAGGTTACTTAACCTCTCTGTCAAATGAGAGAACTCTAGTGACGGCTTGAGGACGGAGTGAAATGCACAGAGGCCTGAGCACAGCATAAATGCCTAATTAGTGTTTTAGACTATTAGATGCCTATTAGAATTTTATTTCATGCCCCTGACAGCTCAGTTCACCATATCATACTGGTTTACGCAAGAGGAAACAGAACCCCTTGGGGGTGAAGTCGTGCATGTGAGCACTTGCAGGAGGCGAGTGGGGCGTGACTTTGAGCCTTGGTCTGCTGGACTGCAGGCCGGATCCATCATGCCTCATGCCTGACTCCCTCGCCTTCTTCTTCCCCTGCCCTCTCTGTGCCTTTTGCTCCTTTGCTCGACTTAGGAGGCAGTGGCTTCAGCTCTGGGACTTGCCATACCCTACCCTGTTTCTGGGGACGAGAAGTCCTGGATGAGTGGAGTTTCTTCTTCCTGCCTTCTTATTGCAGGTCTTCAGCCATTTCAAGAGCAACGTGAAGACACCACCTGCGCATCATAACCCATGTTGTTTTAGCTTCCACGGCTGTTGGGACCTTGAATGAGTGTGTGTGTGCACGCATGCGTGTGTGTGTATGTATGTGTATGTGTGCGTGAGCATGCAGACACACATGCACACACACGTGTGCATGCACCAGCAGGAAGACCTCCCTTCCCTGGTGTTAACAGTCTCTGGGTGGCCTGGAGCAGGAGTTGAGATCACCCCACCCGGAGTGCTTGTTCCATCAGTAATAATCGTGCTGGTGTTGGCAGCAGCTGCCGTCCTTTCCTTGGGAACACACTGTAAGCCTGGCTGCCACCCTGCTGGGGTTTGACATGCATTATTTAATTCCATTCCCACCACAATCCTGTAGGTAAATATGATTTCCTCTGTATTGAAGAGGAAGAAATGAGACACGTGGAGATCCAGAGACCCCGGGACACACAGGGAATAAGTGTGAGGCTGTGTCGACCTGGGAGCCCTTGTTCATTGCATGGGTTCTGACACACCTGGTGAATTCTTTCCTCGGGGATGTGGTCCCATTGGGGTGCATGGCCGGAGGTCAGGCCCAAGGTTTCCTGGGAAGTGCTTCCAGTGGGACATTTCTATCCCCCTCGAAACTGTTTTTCTTGATCCCTTAGTTGATTCTATAAGCTCCTTAAAAGCACCAGGTGCAGGGGAGCGAATTGCAGTAAGAGTTGTTTTGAAACAATATTTGTTCTTTGCTACCTGAACCTAACAGTTAGTGGAGAGGAGCCCAGAGTGGGGTCCAGGCTAACACCGCTCATTGCTGGGGCCTGTGACCTGGGGAAGAGCTGTGCCGGGGGTCCAGGCAGGTCCAAGAAGTGAGGAGAAGAGGGGTGGGGAGGGACCCGGGGCGGGTGAGTCATGTGGGTTCATCAGCTCAGGCTTGATCGGAGAGGGAGGGCAGACCAGAAATGGTCCCTCAGGCAGGTGCAAAAGCCACATCATGGAGACAACAGGGTCTGAAGCAGGCACGTGGGCTGCTGGAGGTCAGGTTCGCTGGCTGGCCTGATGTGCTGTTGCAGCCCCAGGGGTCAGCGGGCATCACGGTAGCCAGACTTCCTGTTCCCCACCCATCAGGAGTGACCATGAGTGGAGATAGCCCATCTGAAAGATGTAGCTTGTGGAGTCTAGCTCCCCCTGAGAGGAGGCTTCTGGAAGAATATTGGAGTCAAGTAATTGAAAGCTTTGGGATAACAGGTTGTCTGATGTTGGGAATCTACAAAGAGACTATAGAGATTATGAGTACCTGGTACCCACATGCAGGTGACAACCCCTCATCAGTGTTTGGGAGAGCCGGGAATTAAGCCTTCCTTTCCTCAACTGCTCTGCTGTCCTTAAAGTGGGGTCCCTAGAGCAGAGGCAGCGGCATCACCTGGGAACTTACCAGAAATTCAAGTTATCAGGCCCCACCCCCAAACCTACTGAATCGGAAACCAAAGCACGTTGTGATTCTCCAGGGGATTCTGATTTACCCTCAAATCTGAAAACCACTACCTTAGGCCAATTACAACCAAATTATGGCACGTGGTGGTTAATGAAATTTTAGGTGGTGTGTGGAATGGGCATCCCAGAGCATTGAATTACATAGAGAAAACTCTTTTCATTTCTTTTGCTATCCCTCCTCTGCAAGGAGAACCTCTCAGGTTAGGGGTGTCTGTAACGCCCTGCCCTACTAACACTTACTAATGCCCATTTTTATCTAGAAGAAAGCAGCTCTCAGAATCAGAAACCTAGGTGAGCAACAGTATCTAGCCAATATTTACTTACTGTTTTAGGGTTTCTGTTAATTTTGCTTTTAACCTCATTATGTGTTTATGGCAAATGAGAATGGGTTTCTATTTTTGGTAGTGCTATGGGGTTTCTTTTTAAAGTAAGTTAAGAAAAAGTGAGTCATTAAAAAATATTAACTAAATATTAGTACAGGTGGTACTAGGATTTATCAGAGCTTGTGCTGGAGGCATGAAAGGGTTTAGGAGGCTTGCTTAGAAGCCAACACTGCTGCAGAGACTGGGCTTATAGACCTGGCAATGAGCTCGTGGGTGGATTCTCATCATTTTTTGCATTGTCTTCATCTTGGAGGGTACTTTTCTCTTCCGAAAGGCAGCACGATATGGCCACAGTAATTCTCATATTATGGACAGGGAACCACCTGCATTGGATTCACCTGGGAGGCTCTTTAAAAGTAAGGATGCTTCAGTCTCACCCTTGAACTACTGAATGAGGATTCTGGAGCACAACCTTGAGAATCACGGGTGAGGTTGAAAGAACAGTTTTGTGAATTTAGCAACCCGTGTTCACATCTCCACTCAGCCTCGTCAACTCACCTAACCTCTTAGAACACTATTTCCTTATCTGTAAAGCGAGGTGAGCAGCAATTGTTTTTCAGGATTGGGGTGAGGCTCAGGCAGTTTACCAGTTATGATATTCTCTGCCCCTATTAGCTATTTCATGTGAGCTCAGTTTTCTTCACCTTGAGGATGTAATTCAAAGCTATTTCATTTACACTTAAACCATCCTGGCAAAGACATTGAGATGTTTGTGTGGGATTTAGGACAAGTTTGTTCCTCTTGCCAGTTTTTTGCTCCTGTAGGTGTGCTTTTGCCCATCAAAAAAAATTTTTTTCCCCAAATTGTGGCTTCAGATGCTAATGAACACTGCATACCCTGTGTATCAGACCATGGCTACTTCTGTTACCACAGTGGAGGGTGTCTTTCATGCAAATGCCACGGCCTTCCTCAGCTAGCTGTGTGTTGTTTTAACGCCAGAGATCTTCCAGGGCTTTGCAGCATAAGCTGAAATTGGAAAAAAAAAAAAAAAAATGGAGGTTTAAAAGGCAGGTTTAAAGTGGTGTTAATGAGAGTCCTTTCACAGGTCCAAAGCTTGTATCTGACTGCACCAACCATTTTGAAATGGGTGGGGTATTGCAACACTGGACACTGCTGGCCCAAGGGAACCCTGGGTGTCCCTCAGCCTGTGAAGTGTCTTCTGGCCCAGCAGTGCACTCGGGGACCAGGGATCGGTGCCAGGGTTTTGGGATCTTTCAAGTCCTCGTTGTGTGACCTTATTAAATCATCTACCCTCTGCAGGCTTCAGTTTTCTCAAAAGCAAAATGGGGATAATAAGAACTTGCCTCTTGGGGCTATTAGAGGATGGACTGAGAAGAGATTTGTGAAAAGTGTGTTGTCACCTAGATGGTGATGTGCGGGCCTTGTCTGCCCATCTGTCACCTGAAAAGTTATGTGCAGGCATTTTCTGTCTGTCAGGAAGCCGTCATTCAGTATTAATCCCCATGGTCTTGCACATTTAGGGACTTTGGATGTCATTTGGTTTAGAGATAGCAAATTCATGGACCATAAGCCCAGCTCATTGCACAGGCCCCTGAATTCTTCTGAGTACACAGTGTTCTTTAAAAATTGCTTCAGGATGCCTTTAGATAGGCACCGTGTTCTTTGGCTTGCTGAACATCCCACATCTCTCTATCGCTCCATTGATGGCTTTGTGCATTTATGTTACCTGCGGACCCAGAAATCCCTGGAAGTGACCTCTGAATTCTCGATGCCCAGGTGGAGTCCCCAGGTGTAGGGGATGCCACAGATATGACTGGTCCCCCTGCAGCCGTGATTTGGCATCAGTAGGGCCCTTCCCCAAATAGCCCTGAGTGAGGTGTAGGGAACCACAGGGTGAGATACCAACCCAGCATAGGGTGGGAGGAGGGGGTCAGAGAAGGCTGCCCTGGGGAAGCCTGGATGCTGGAAGGAGATCTCCTGGATGAGGAAACAGTGGGGGAAAAGGTGGCCTAGGCTTCACTTGCCTACGAAGATAAGGACACAAAGGCATTAAATGCTACTGTGTGTTTGGGTGACCCTCAGGTAAGGTAGGCTGAGATGAGGATCATTAAGTGGGTGGCGGCAAGGGAGGGGACTCTCCTCTCCAGGGACGTCGTGACATCCTAGTCGGTGTTCCTGCAGGAAAACGAAATTCTACTCAAAAGTGTGTAACTGGAGAGAATTTCATGAAGCAACTCCTGGCTGTGTAGACAAGACTAAGGAAATCTACAAGAGGTGCTGAGGCACCAGGGGAGCCTCGAGGAATAGGTTTGGAGGAGCGTGGGGAATATTCGCTTTGGACACGTAGGCTTGACATATCTGTTGGACATCCATGTGCGTATGTCAGGCAGTTAGAGACACAAGTCTAAGAGTCCAGGGGACAGGTCTACAGTAGACATGTAAAATTGGGAGTAGTCAGTGTATAGATGATATTTAAAGTCACAGGCCTGGATTGAGATTCTTGAGGAAATAGGGAGAAGAGAAGAAATTCAAGGACTGACCCTGAGCGCTGCAACATCTAGAGATCAAGAAGAGGGAAAGATTCCAGCCTGGAGGCTGAGAAGAGAGAGGTGGAAGGGCAAGAGGCAAGAGTGTCCGGAATCGGGAGAGGGGAGGAGGGAACATTCAACTGTGTTAGTACTGCTCGTAGGGCCAATGAGTTCTGAGAAGTGACCTTTGGATTCAGCAGCATGGAGGTCATGGGTGACCTTGGGGAGTGTGGTTTCACTGTCCTGGGGGCAGCAAGAGCCTGAATGGAGTGGGTGCCAGATACAATGCCATGAGATCGGACACAGCAACTAGAGAGAACTCATTCCAGTTTTGTCTTGTTCTAAGGGGGAGCAAAGAGATAGTGAACCTGTGTGCCTTTACATGCCTGCAATAGTTTTTATTTTTAAGTATTTATTTATTTATTTATTATCGTTTTGTGGAATATCTTTTTCAGTGATCTCTTTATTCATAGATCCATAGATGTATAGACAACATGCATAATGTTACATAAACCTGACTGTATTTTTTATTTAACTTACTTTAATTAACTCAGTATTTCATAAGCTTCTTTCCATGGGAATAAATTTGAATCTACTAATTTGAATCTACTAAGCAATTTCTTTCTTCCTTCCTTCCTTCCTTCCTTCCTTCCTTCCTTCCTTCCTTCCTTCCTTCCTTCCTTTCTTTCTTTCTCTCTTTCTTTCTTTCTTTTTTTTCAGTGTTTTTATTTTGAAAGGAAAAAAAAATACTAAAGAAATTTTGGGAAACGGACAAGATGAAAATAATACCCTAGATCCACCTTCCTTGTACCATCCCTAGTAGAATATATTTTATCTTGAGCCCCCCCATCCCCCCACCTCCACCAGGCTTATAATTTTTTTTAACCACTTGTAATGTTAGTGCAGAATCATTTTTATACCTTGATTTTCTCACTTAACATTTCATCGTAAGTGTTCTTCCATGCTGTCTCTTTGCCACTGTAACCTCGGTAGTTAAAATTTGCATGATCTCATTAGGACCTGTTCCCAACCTCCATATTTCCTGCGGAGTCTGAAACTAATGAAGGGGATGAAGAAATGTCTGTAAATATTTTGTTGTTTCACAAACACAAGCACTCTTAAATCCAGTTTAATGATTGCTCAGTTTAATTAAACGCTCTTGGTATAACTTGTTACCCACTTCTCTGCCCTGATTACCGCCCTGATATGAAAGGAAAGATTCAAATGTACCTCTCACGTTTTCTTTTTTCTTTCTTTCTCCTTCCACAAATGAGAGAGGAGAAATCTGAAGGGAAGAATCTGATTCTGCTTTGTGCAGTCTTCTGACCCTTACTGCTTAATCGTTTTGTTTGGGATAAGGTTCTCTAATCTTTTTGTGGGGGGATCGTGAGCTTTTCCCTTCCCCTTTAAAAAAATGCATTAAGATACAGTATTGCCAGACTATAAAATTTTTAGTGTACAGCATAGTGAATTTTGATCACTGTATACAATCATGTAGCCACCATCCCATCAAGATACAGAATCATTCCCTCACCCCAAGAAGCCCTCCTTCTGATGCCAAAAGCTCAGCTTCTCTGTACACCGGTGCCAAATCGAATCTCGGAGACAGAATTTTGGGTGAAGTAAAAAAGAATAGCTTTACACATAGTTTTTTGAGGCAGGAGCCCGCTGTGTCCCCCTTTGACTGACAAAGTAGTAACGCTATCCTTTTCTACTTCACCCAAAACTCTGTCTCCGAGATTCGATTTGGCACTGGTGTATAGAGAAGCTGAGCTTTTGGCATCACTTCCTCTCTATCCCCCTCTTTGTCTCCTGTCATGTTCCCCCAACTCCTTGCCCCAGGAAACCACTTATCTGCTTTTTGATACTCTAGCGTGTCCATTTCTACAGTTTTATATAAAAGGAATAACACGGTGTATAGTCTCTTGCGCTTGACTCTTTCACTTAAGTCTACTGTTTGTGAGCGTCGTCCATCTCGTTGTGTGTATTAATATTTCATGCTGAGTAGTCTTCCATGGCAAGGATCTACCACAATTTGTTAATCCATTCACTTACATTTTGTTCCCTGTCTCACTCGCTTCATTCATCCTTAAATTGCGAGTGGCAGAGACAGCTCGAGAGCTTCTGTTCATGTGTTTTTATCACCTAGGACATTCCGAATGCTGATGTTCCGCCTGTACCTGCGCTCGCTGCGCTTCCCCTTCTGTGATGATCATAAATTGTAACGCAGCGGACTGGAATCCTAGGTGGCGATTGGGTTCTGAAGTCAACAGATAAATTGGGTCTTGCGTATCAAGATCACCCTTGGAAAATCCCTTCAGGTGCTCGTGATAAAGTATGTTTGGTTGAGTAATTCTTATGCACACTGCAGTTTAAGATCCCTTGAACTAGACTCAAGGAAAGAACAAAAAGAAAATAACTATGCAGATGAGTAGACAAGGAAGGCATTCCGCATATCCTGGTGGAAATCTAAGGTCTATCTGTTGTTCTGTTTTAGTATTAAGTCCCTGTGACTTTAAATCAAATGCTTTTATTTATTTGTTTGTTTGTTTGGTGGAGGGGAGATTTAATGAGATAACGTTGGTAAAAACAGCCCAGGGATTGGCACACAGTGTGTACTGCAAAATGTTTCAAGGATTTGTTAAAAAAGTTCAGCACTTGGCCCCCTGGTCTTGGTCTTTTGTAGCTGCCAGTCTCTGCTGCAGCCCCACAGACCAGCCATAACTCTCATGCCTTTGAGCACTGGTCTCATAATCCGATGGTCATATGTCTGTAGATCAGTGTTCAGTCCTCAAAGGGATCTCAGGTGGTGGGGCCCAGCCACCATGGGTCACAGAGCTTTCCTGCTGCCCAACGCCCCCAGCAGTTGAGTTTCTTAAGACATGTGCTAACGAAACTGAGCTATTTGTAGCGGGGTGGATGGACCTAGAATCTGTCATGCAGAGTGAAGTAAGTCAGAAAGAGAAAAACAAATACCGTATGCAAACGCACATATATGGAATTTTAAAAAGCGGAACTGATGAACCTAGTGGCAGGGCAGGAATAAAGACGCAGACATAGAGAGTGGACTTGAGGGCACAGAGCGGGAAGGGCAAGCTGGGATGAAGTGAGAGAGTAGCATGGACATATAGATGCTACCAAATGTAAAATGGATGGCTAGTGGGGAGGGGCTGCACAACACAGGGAGATCAGCTTGATGCTTTGTGACGCTCTAGAGGGGTGGGATAGGGAGGGTGGGAGGGAGGCTCAAGAGGGAGGGGATATGGGGATATATGCAAACATATAGCTGATTCACTGTGTCATACAGCAGAAAGTAACACGACGTTGTAAAGCATTTATACTCCAATAAAGATGTGGAAGAAAAAAAAGACATGTGCTGTTTATATTCTCAGCTGCTTGGCCAAATCAGAGGGTGTCCCCTGATGTCTTCCTGGGGGGACCCTAGCCCTGAAGGGGCTGGAGAGATGATGGGTACCCCTGTAGCTTACACAGGAGAACACTTCTCCAGAAGTGTTTTGTTTTATGCACAGGAGAAGCATCCGCTTTCATGTGCCTGCTTTGTCTCCGGGTGTCATCCCTCAGTGCCTGAGAAGTCGGAGGAGTCCACTCTTTGCCTTGGGAAGTCTTGTTTTACTTTTAGGGAGTTGCATGGTGGTGTGGTGTGAGCTGAGAGGGTCTCTTCCAGTGTTCAGGAGCAGGAAGAGAACAGAAGAGGGAGACGGACAGAGTTCAGATTCTTGCTCACCTTTCCTCAGAAGTCTAACTGACGGAGTTGTCAGAAAGGTAGAGGTTTCCCCCTTAACCCCTCTTGAGTCCTTGTGACTGGACTAATAATAAAATCGACGTAAGAGAGATTAACAAGAGAAAAACAAGTTTTTTGTTGGTTTTTAAAATAATTTTTTTGGAGCATAGTTGATTTACAATGTTGTGTTAGTTTCAGGTGTACAGCAAAGTGAATCAGTTATACATATACATATATCCACTCTTTTTTAGATTCTTTTCCCATATAGGCCATTACAGAGTATTGTATAGAGTTCCCTGTGCTATACAGTAGGTCCTCCTTATTAGTTATCTGTTTTATATATAGTCGTGTGTGCATGTCAATCCCAATCTCCCAATTTATCCCTCCCCACACCATCCCCCTGGTAACCATATGTTTGTTTTCTACATCTGTAACTCTATTTCTGTTTTGTAGATAAGTTCGTTTGTACCCTTTTTAAAACAAGTTTTAATTCATGCTCACAGAGTTCCCTGGAAATGGGACCTTCAAAGTGGCCAAAGCAGGCAACTTTTTATGCTCTTCAGACAAAGAAACAATAAATTTGGGAGGAATGGACAGGACCAAGAAATGTAGGTTGTGGGTGCTTAATTAGTGAAGAATCTAAACAGAGGTTGGGCTTGGGGTAGTAAATTAAAGAAGTAACAAGGTGTGTTTATATAGGCTTCTAGGGCCGAATTCTGTCTTTGGCCATAAGGGTGTCCTTCTACCTCCAGATGTGGGGAGGGCACCTTTCGTGTGAGAGATTTATTTCCTGCTTTCTGGGAGACAGAGAGGAGGGTCAGAGGGTTCCTCTTGCGTTGGCCATCTCTTAAGTAACTTTAATTCAAAATAACCAATATGCCATTGAGATACATTTTGGGGCAGCCGACCCAGGGCCCCAACAGAGTACATGCACACAGAGCTGGAAGCAGGTACCAGTTCCTTTAATCCAAGCCGGTGCTCTCTAACCCCTCACTGCAGAAAGTCTGATAAACTGTGTTTAAGTTTCCAGTGGGAGTTAGGTTTCATCTTCCATCCTTCTGAAGACAGTGTCAAAGGAAAAAATACAAGTTGGACAGTAGTGAAGAGTTTATCAAGGGGGGCATTTACGGTCCGGGGAGAAGGACTGTTGCGATGGAGAGAAGTGCCGTGGTGGGTGGGGTGAGCAGGTGGCCTGATCCATTACAGGAGCAGGAAATGGTTTGTTTTGTTTTGTTTTGTTTTGCCGCCAGGTGATCCTCTCACGGGCCCTGTTGGGAGGAAAGAAGCAAGTTAGTGGTTATTTTGTCCAGATTGGTCAGTGGAGATAAACAGTTCAGCTGATTATTTCTGAGACAAAGAATGGGAATTTGCAGGGGATCTATGTCTGGCTTTGTCATAGGTATACAGAGGGGACATCCCAAGTCTTATCTAAGCCATGTGGGGAAGGGGTGGGTCTTTGTACTAAGCAGGTGCCCGAACACAGAAGGGAGGGGGTGGATTTCTTGCCCCTCACTGCTTTCCAGGAGCACAGGGCTCAGGTAAAGCTCACCACTGTCACCTGAGCTCTGTCCTGACTCACCGCTTACCCTGTTGCATGAATGGCAGCACTGGCTTAATTCTCACTGCTGGTCCCCGGGAAAGAGAGAGAATGATGGTGCTGGATCCCGCCCAGGTGGGCTGACTGCACCTGGCCTGGGAGGAGGAATGAACTGGGAAGTGGGAGATGAAAGCAGGGCGGACGACTTGGCGCCTGAGCTCAGGTGGGCAGAGGCTGTAGAGGCAGAGAGATGCGCCTCTGAGACACGTGACTGCCCCTAGTGAAATGTAGCCCAAGGAGTGGCCAGCTTACCAATCACATGAGCAGTTTCCCCCCACTCTGGGAGGATGAAGGAGCAGAGGGAACCATTCCCAGCCAGTTTCACACGTTAGCTTCGTTCCTTATTAGCTGGATGGCTTCTGGAGGCAGTTTCCTTATCAGTAAAGTGGGGAGAGTGGTATCTGCCTCCCCTGGTGAGCTCCCACGCGCATGAGAATTCTCCTCCATTCTGGATTGATGGGCAGCCAGGAAGCAATGTGATTCCACTGGCTAATTGTTTAACTTTTCTGAGGTTTTCCTTTGGTAACAAGATGCTGCTAGTGAGGGAAGTGGCTTTCAAAAACAACAGCAATTTATCTGTCTCCTGCTTTAAAGCTGCAGACACTTTGGGAGGAGTGCTGTTCAGGCAGCCGCCTCCTACTAAGACATCATGGTGATCCAGGGACACCAGCATCGCGGCACTGCCCGGTGCAGAGCGCAAGGGGGAATCTGGCTCCCATCCTGAGGATGCACCCACATTCTGGGGGGGAGCCAGGCCTCGGGTACGAACCTGGAAGTGGGAGGTGAAAGAGCAAACCCAGAAGGCAGCTTGCAGAGGGCCTTTAAGCTCAGAGATCTGCGGTCGGGGAAGAGACCCACGGGCCTTACCTATAGCTGGGCCAGGCCTGGGACGTGCCATGTGCCTCCTGCCGGGGTGGGTGGGGGGAGGACAGGGGGTACTCTCAGCTTTGCCATAAACTTTTTTTTTTTTTTTTAATTTATTTATTTTTTTGGCTGTGTTTGGGTCTTCGTTTCCGTGCGAGGGCTTTCTCTAGTTGCGGTGAGCGGGGGGCCACTCTTCATCGTGGTGCACGGGCCTCTCACTATTGCAGCCTCTCTTGTTGCGGAGCACAGGCTCCAGACGCGCAGGCTCAGTAGTTGTGGCTCACGGGCCTAGTTGCTCCGCGGCATGCGGGATCTTCCCAGACCAGGGCTCGAACCCATGTCCCCTGCATTGGCAGGCAGATTCTCAACCACTGCACCACCAGGGAAGCCCGATGAACTTTTTAATAGAAGCTCAGATTTTGAAGCACATTGAACATTGCAGTTGAACTCCCAGGGAGGCCCTAAAATGGCAAAGGCTGTCATTCTGGGAGTGATTTTCTCTTGGCTCTGACCTCAAGACATTAACAAAAGCATCAGCGTAGCTATTTTGCTTGGATGGGCCAAAGTTTGGACTGCCTCTGTTTCCTTAATTGCTATTCTCTGTTCCTCCTTCTCTTGGCTTATTAAGTCATTGGATAGCACACTCATGAAGTAGGCCGTTTAGGGAGGGCTAAGGCCTCAGATGATTGGAGTTGGAAAGGGTTCCCTAAGGCCATGTTTCCCAAGCCCCTGCCGGACATGCATTTGGCCTGTGTGTTTGTTTTTTTTAAGTGTATGTCTGGTAAGACCTCAAACATGTACCACAGAATAACGTAATGAACCCTCATCACCGGCTTCCATAATTATCACCTGTGGCCAATTTTGTTTCACTCATACCCCTATCTGCTTACCCCTTATGTGGTATTGATATATTTTCCTATTATTGCCCAAATTTTCTCATGCTGCCCCTTTGTGGTCAAACACTTCCCTCACCCTCCACTCCTAGTAACTGCTGATATGTTTGCACTTCCTATATATATATATATATTTTTTATAAATTTGTTTATTTATATTTTTGGCTGCGTTGGATCTTTGTTGCTGTGCGCGGGCTTTCTCTAGTTGTAGCGAGCGGGGGCCACTCTTCATTGTGGCGCACGGGCTTCTCATTGCAGTGGCTTCTCTTATTGTGGAGCACGGGCTCTAGGCGCACGGGCTTCAGTAGTTGTGACACGTGGGCTCAGTAGTTGTGGCGCACGGGATTAGTTGCTCCGCGGCATGTGGGATCTTCCCGGACCAGAACTCGAACCCGTGTCCCCTGCATTGGCAGGCAGATTCTTAACCACTGTGCCCCCAAGGAAGTCCCCTTCCTATAGTTTTGACTGTCGGGGAGGAAGATAAATCCTCTACTCTTATAGGTTCTTCTGGCTGGTCTAAGAATTAAATTGACATGAGACAGATTAACAGGAGAAATCAAACAAAAGTTTAATAACATGTATACGGGGGGAGACTCAGGAAAACTGAGTAACTCACCAAAATGGCTGAGGCTCTCACCTTAAATGCTGTCCTCAGCCAGAGACAAAAGAGGACGTTGGCGGGAGTGGTTTGAGTCAAAGGGGAGGAAGACAATTCCCAAGGAGCTGGAAAAGCAGAAGTTTGGTAGACAGATGTTTGCAGGGCCCCACAGAGACAATGGGATACAGAGAGGGCTCTGATCTCTAGGTCCTGCCGAGTTCCTCCCACCATACCCGGCCCAGATCCTCGAAGACATCTCTGGTGATAGGCCTATTCCAGATACAAGCCCTTTATCTAAATTCTTTAGGTAGCTAAGGGGGAGGTAAAAAGAAAGACTTCCTGAGTCACCTGTTTCTTTCTTTCTTTTTTAAATTTATTTATCTATTTAATTGAAGTACAGCTGATCTACCATGTTGTGTTAGCTTCTGGTGTACAACAAAGTGATTCAGTTATTCATACGTATTCTTCTTCATATTCTTTTCCATTATGGTTTATTACAGGATGTTGAATATAGTCCCCTGCGTCTTCTGTTTCTTGAAAATAATCAGCCTAAATTAATCCTCATGCCAAAGACACACACGTTGGGGTGACAGATTTTGCTGCTCTACATGACTTTTCTAGAATGTCAGATACATGGAAACGTGCATCATTTAGCTTTATGAGTCTAGCTTCTTTCAGTTCACATATAGCATCTGATACTTGTCCATGTTGTTGTGTGTATCAAGAATTTATTCCTTTTTATTGCTAAGTAGTAGTCCATATTTGGACTGGATTCTAAGGATCTCAGGACCCTTGGAGACCAGTGACATAGCCTTTGTGGGTTATTCATACAAATATGCGCAACGGGCCAGGCTTCAGAGGAAGAAGGGGTTTTGAGCGCAGGTAGCTTAATCACCCTGCCTTCCTTAAAATAAATTGACATGACTAAAGATTGTACCAGGCTGGGAACAGGAAAAGGTGCCATCCTTCTGCCTCGCACTTGGAGTAGTTCCTAGGAGATACAGTGATGGGATTGGATTGAAGAGGTTCACCTAGGGTTGATCCACAGACCTCTTTTCTGAAAAAGCAGAAACAATGCTGGTTGTGAAATTTGTCAAGGGAGTATATAGGACAGTGTCACAAATGAAGATGGATGCAACCATCAAAGTGAACACCAAAACAAAAACTCTCAATAGAATGTTTAAAGAATAATATAGCACTAATGCAACAGGATTTATCCTAGAAATATAGTGAAAATTCAACATTAGGAAATGCAGTGATATATGTCACATTGATACATCAATACGGAATCATCATATGATTAGTTCAGTAGTCTCAAAAAGGCTTTTGATAAAATACAACATCCATTCTGGTTTAGCAAGCAACCGAATACGCTAAATGCTTTGGTCAACTAGAAGTTGAGAGAGGAGTCCTTGTAATACAAAACTCAAAACAAAAACAAAAACAAAAAAATCCAAAGCTTTTCTAAACCTAAAGCTAATGTCATCATCTGCTATGAAAAATTGGAAACATTGACATTAAAGCCAATATTAAGACTAAACTGTCAGATACTGGCATCATTCAACATTACAAAGGCTGTTATGGATTGCATTGTGTTCTCCAGAAGACTGTATCTTGAAGTCCTAACTTCAGTACCTCAAAATGTTACTTTATTCGGAAATAGGGTCTTTGAAGATTTAACAAAGAGAAGATGAGGTCATTAGGGTGAGCCCTAATCCATTATGAGTGGTGTCCTTCTAAAAATTATGACAGAGACAAACCTGCACAGAGAGAAGACAGTGTGAAGAGACACAGGGAGAGCGCCATGTGAAGACAGAAACAGAGATTGGAGTAATGCCATCTGTACGCCAAGGAAAACCAAAGATTTCTGGTAAACCACCAGAAATTGGAGAGAGGCTAGAACAGATTCTTCCTCAGCTGTCAGAAGGAGCCAACCCTATCAACACATTGATTTTTTCTCTTTTTTTTCTTTTTTAAGGACAAATTTCTTTTTTCAGGATTTTATTTTATTTTACAAACTTATTTTATTTATTTATTTATTTTTGGCTGCATTGGGTCTTTGTTGCTGTGAGCAGGCTCTCTCTAATTGCAGCGAGCGGGGGCTACTCTTCCTTGCGGTGCGCGGGCTTCTCACTGCGGTGGCTTCTCTTATTGTGGAGCACGGGCTCTAGGCGCATGGGCTTCAGTAGTTGTGGCACGTCGGCTCAGTAGTTGTGGCTCACGGGCTCCAGAGCGCAGGCTCCGTAGTTGTGGCTCACGGGCTTAGTTGCTCCGCAGCATGTGGGATCCTCCCAGACCAGGGCTTGAACCCATGTCCCCTGCATTGGCAGGCAGATTCTTAACCACTGCGCCACCAGGGAAGTCCTCAGGATTTTGTTTTATTTTCTTCTACTCTTATTGAGATATAGACACATAGCACTGTATAAATGTAAGGCGTATAGCGTAACGATTTGACTTACAATCATATTGAAGGAATTCTCACAATAAGTTTAGTGAACATGCATCATCTCAGACAGATACAAAATAAAAGAAAAAGAAAAAATATGCATTTCTCCTTGTGATGAGAACTCTTAGGATTTACTCTCTTAACAGCTTTCATATATAACATCCAACAGTATTCATTATATTTATCATGTTGTACATGACATCCTAGTATTTATTTATCTTATAACTGGAAGTTTGTACTTTTTTGACCACCTTCATCCAATTCCCCCTCCCACCACCCCCTGCCTCTTGTAACCATAAATCTGGTCTCTTCTATGAGTTTGTTTGTTTGTTTTTCAAAGTATAATTGACCTTCAACACTATGTTGGTTCCTTGTACACAACATAGTGATATTTCTATACATTTCAAAATGATCATCACAGTAAGTCTATTTACCGTCTGTCACCATACAAAAATATTAAATTCTTATTGACCATACTCTCCACTCTGTACATTTTATTCCCGTGACTCATTTATTATCATTTTTTTGTGGTTCCTCAAAAAATTAAAAACAGAGCTACCATACGACCCAGCAATTCCACTTTAGGATATTTATCCAAATAAAACAAAAACACGAATTCCAAAAGATGTAATGCACCCCAGTGTTCATAGCAGCATCATTTACAGTAGCCAAGATATGGAAGCAACCTAAGTGCCCACTGACAGATGAACAGATTTAAAAAGATGTGAGATAAGGGCTTCCCTGGTGGCGCAGTGGTTGAGAGTCTGCCTGCCAATTCAGGGGACACGGGTTCGAGCCCTGGTCTGGGAAGATCCCACATGCCGTGGAGCAACTGGGCCCGTGAGCCACAACTACTGAGCCTGCGCGTCTGGAGCCTGTGCTCCGCAACAGGAGAGGCCGCGGTAGTGAGAGGCCCGCGCACCGCGTTGAAGAGTGGCCCCCGCTCGCCGCAACTGGAGAAAGCCCTCGCACAGAAACGAAGACCCGACACAGCCAAAAGTAAATCAATCAATAAATAAAAAGATGTGAGAGATATATATATATATGTATGTATATCTATATATAGAGATATAAATATGTGTCTCTGTTACTCTGCTATACAAAAAGAATGAAATCTTGCCTTTGTGGCACCATGGATGGACCTTATGCTTAGTGAAGTAAGTCAGGGAAAGACAAATATTTTATTTCTGTGTGGAATCTAAAAAACAAAACAAATGAAAGAACAAACAACAAAACAGCAATAAACTCATGAATACAGAGAACAAACAGGTAGTTGTCAGAGGGAAGGGTCGTATGGGGATGCCAGAAGTAGGTGAGGGAGATAAGAGGAACCCATTGGTTTCTGACTTGCAGCCTCCAGAACGGTGAGACGATACATCTCTGTTGTTCAAGCCGCCCAGTGTGTGATACTTTGTTATCACAGCCCTAGGGGATCGACACCACGGAGAACCTTTACTGGGTGCTCATTGTGTGTCAGGCATTGTTCTGAGCACTTTATATGCATAAACTCATTTTAATTTCCTCGATAATTCTGCGAAGAAGAGATGATTATTATTGATGCTATGTCGATGAAGAAACTTAAGACACAGAGGCGTTAGCAAACTTTCCCAAAGCCATCTAGCTGGTAAGAGACAGGACAGTGATTTAAACACAGGCAGTCTGTTTTCCTGAACTGATCCCTAACATTACCACTAATTATGCCATATTCAGAGCCACAATAATTACAGCATGTTGGTAGTGATATATTTAGACACATAGATCAGTGGAACAGATAGAAAGCTCGGAAATAGACCCATGTATATGTAAGCATGTAAAATGTAATAAGTTATCAAGGAGTAGGTGGATTACTCAGCGGTGCTAGAAAAATAATGAGAAGTATTTAAAAAAGTAAAATAAAGTTAGATTCATAGGCCATATCATACATTAAACTTATTTCTAGGTGAAGTAAAGATTTAAATATATTTATAATTTGATGAGAGATTCACCAATGCAGTTGAATATTTATTCTTCTGCAGTATCAAATACCAGAGTAGCAGATATTCTATGTAGGCAGTTCTGCCAGAGGGGGGAAGTGATTTACAGATTTTACTTTATACTCAACAGTGGTCATCTGGTAAAAATAATTCAGAGGTGAAGAGAAACGAGAGGACTGTTTATAACTAAAAATATAGAAAATGGGTTAATGTTTTTAACCTATGAAGAGCACTTTTAAGTTAGAATGGATACACAGCCCAATCGTAAAATGAGTGAAGGGCATGAAGGCAGCTTGCCAATGAAGAAATGCCAATGGCCAGTTGAACTTATGAAAAACATTCAACTTTCTGTACTATTCAAACAACTGAAAATGAAAACAATGGGCCTCTGCATTTCACTAATTAAATTGACAAAGATTAAAAACAGTGATCTGAGTACTGGTGGGATGAAAAGGAAGTGAGCACACACTCTCACACACTGCAGATAGCAGTGTTTCTTGGAGCAGCTGTTTTTGGAAGGCTCTTTGCCTGTGTGTATAAAATTATGTGTGTCCTTTGATTCTGGAAATTCAACTTTCAAAAAATTATCCTAAGGAAGTTAATGTGGACGTGTCTTAAGGGTTATCTCTTTACTTTATAAATAGCAAATTATGAAAACAACAAAAATAAGAAAATTTGGTGTAGTGAATTATAGGTGTATAGGATGGCAACCATTAAAATTAGGTTTTAGGAGAATGTTTAGTGAAATATAGCCCTGATATGGTGGTAATGCACTTTAAAAGCAGGTTGCAAACCTAAGTGTCCATCAACAGATGAATGGATAAAGAAGATGTGGCACATATATACAATGGAATATTACTCAGCCATAAAAAGAAACAAAATTGAGTTATTTGTAGTGAGGTGGATGGGTCTAGAGTCTGTCATACAGAGTGAAGTAAGTCAGAAAGAGAAAAACAAATACCATATGCTAACACATATATATGGAATCTAAAAAAAGAAAAAAAGAAAAAAAATGTGGTCATGAAGAGCCTAGGGGCAAGACGGGAATAAAGATGCAGACCTACTAGAGAATGGACTTGAGGGCACGGGGAGGGGGAAGGGCAAGCTGGGACAAAGTGAGAGAGTGGCATGGACATATATATACTACCAAACGTAAAATAGATAGCTAGTGGGAAGCAGCCGCATAGCACAGGGAGATCAGCTTGGTGCTTTGTGACCACCTAGAGGGGTGGGATAGGGAGGGTGGGAGGGAGGGAGGGAGGGAGACGCAAGAGGGAAGAGATATGGGGATATATGTATATGTATAACTGATTTACTTTGTTATAAAGCAGAAACTAACACACCATTGTAAAGCAATTATACTCCAATAAAGATGTTAAAAAAAAAAAAGGTTGCAAAGCTTATGTTCACTCTGGTTCCATTCTTTTTTTTTTGGAAAATAAAATTTTTATATCAATGGGAAAAAAACTCAAAATCCATAGATCACAAATAAATACCAGTGACTCTTCGAGAGAGAAGTTTAGAGGCGATTGTATTCTTAATTTGTCTATGTTATTTGCAGTAAAAATGTATTAGTTTTGCAGTTAGAATAAAACTAATAAACCTGACATATACATGCATATATATAGATTCGTGTATAAATAGATGTAGGGTTCCCCTATGTAATGTACACGCCTCTCAGATGTTAATTAAACCGAAAGGTGCCATATTGTGAAATGCGTTGGTGCTAGTGGGAATTTTGAATATTTGTGACATTAGGGTAACCAGCATAGTTGCTAGTTAATATCTATCAACAGTTATAACTTGTTAAAATGTGGATTGTTAAATTATGAATGAATTTTATAGGCATTCCTAATAAGAACAGTAACAGCTAATATATATTTAGCTCTTAAAATGTACCAGAATTTTTCTAGGTTCTACATGTTTATTGTCTCTTTTAATTCCCCTTAGAAATCTAGGAGGGTGGGGTGTGTGTGTGTGTGTGTGTGTGTGTGTGTGTGTGTGTGTGTGTGTGTGCGCGCGCGCGTACCCACCAAGATTCACAAAGTACATAAGATAAATATGGTTTTTTTTGGAGGGGGCACCATGATTTAAGAATATGTGCTTTTGTGAGTAATTTCAAAGAAGATTTTGTGTTCTGTAGTCCCCTCCGCTTCAATTTCATCCTTATTTTGTGTGGAGGCTTCTTAATGATGCTCTCGTGGATACCAAGGCCCCGCTGAGTGAAGGGAGGTCTCAGCGGGGCTCAGAGCAGTGTGCAGACTGTAGGCTCCCTGGGGAGCAGGTGGAATGAATTTCCTTTAAGCCCACCCTCCATCAACATCATTTCTCCTAAGTTTTCAGTAAGACCACAGTTTTCCCTATCTTACATAACCTTTATTATTTCTAAAATAACTAGGGAATGATAAAGGAGAATATGAAAATTGCCATTGATTCTACCATCGAATGCATTGCTGCTTCCCAACAAATTCCTGGTGTACATATGTTGCCGACCAGGGCCATAGCTCTATTTCTTAAGGCTTGCCTTGAGGAGCCTCCCAGGGCCATTGGGAAGCCGCTGAGAGAAATCTGTATAAAAGCTCATAGGAGGAGATCAGGGTAATTCTGGTGAATGGGAATCAAAACAGTTTCAAACTCCCAAGTGTGCAGCAGGGTTCCTAGGTGATCCCTGGGGACCGTGGTCTGGGGTGTGTCTTGTGATGCGCTTCTCATGAAAAATATCATCATCCGAGCAACCTGCAGGGATTGAAGGGGATAAGGTAATGAGCTTTATGATATCCACTTAAAGGTTCAAAGGTGTGACTGAGGCATGGAGGGAGCTACAAGGGAGAAGAGGCAGGGAGTGGGAAAATTAACAAGAGTCTAAAATACCGATTGGCCTCAGCATGTTTTAGCAAACCGGGCAAAAATATGAATTACAGTATTTTGCTGGAGCTGTGGACCATAGTAATAGCAATGTTTGCTAGCACAGGTGTTGAATGTTTTTTTCACCAAGATAAAATCTGAACTGTGTGCGTGATAGTAACTCAGTGTTGGTGGGTGTTACAGATCTTGCCCCCCAGGGCCCACCCCATCTCCTACCTGAGGTCTGATGTTAAGTTAGGAGGGTGAGATGTGCAGCTTCGCAGGTAGAGGGAGGTTCGTCAAGTCTGGACAGGTCTCAGGTGCCTCCATCAGAAATGTGGCACGGCTGCACAGAGGGATATTGATCACTTCCGGAGCCAGACACCGTGTCCCGCTTCTTTTATGCCTCCGGGGAGGATGTTTCAGGGCCTTCCACCTGTGAACCTACTGGGGTTCTCTCACTGTCGCATTACTCCTGCAAGGTCCTGGGAGAGGCCCTGGAAACATGTTCAGATAGTCATCTATTTTATACAATTATCGAAAGAAAGGTAATTTTAACCACGGTTGGTTAAGACTGCTGTGGGATTCCCCTCCCGCTGTCCCTTTATCATACTTTTCTTTGGGAGATGAGGAGTTGGATGTGGGGCTTTTGGAGTAGTCAGGGGCATTTTAGGGACCTAGGTAAGTGGAAGTTGAAATTTAGTTTGAGTTAATGGGAGATATAAACATACATATATATATATATGTACATACAGATACATATGTATTTCAAATATATAGTGTATATAGTATATATAATATACATGTAAATATATATACATATATGTACTATATGTATACATGTATTATATAGTACATATACACATATGCAATATAGTATATGTATACGTATACACATATGTTTCATATACGTTTTTCCTGTGTATAGTTAAACCATTACTCACTGCCCTGGTGTGGAACTGACTGTCAGGAACACAGATGATATCACCAAATCAAAGATTATTTATGATTACCCAGTACGCAAGTACACTTGTAATACCCTGAAGTATTACAGAATATACATGAACGAAATTTGATAGCGATTTCCCCCAATTTGACTACAGTCCTACAGTTTACATTATAGAAATTAATGACTGGTGGACTTGAAGGAAACTTTAAACAATTATTAATAATAATAAACAAATTTCAATCAACCTGCTGGAAGGGATATTGAAGTTTCTACTCTCTCTATAAAAAATGATATTGTAAAATTATTGTCAGGAAGAGGTCATCCGAGGGAATGCAGCCAGGAAGGTAAGGGAATAGATTGTCAGGAAGATAATTAATAAAAATGTTATTCTTCTGGACTGCACAGTGTTTGTGGTACCTGTAGGCTGTTAGAAGTTTATTATTTGTCATGATTTCTTTTCTCATTTCAAATAAATAGTCCCTTTTCTAAGTCTGTAGTCTTTTCCCTAAAGAATGTCCCCTCCTCAGACTGTTTAAGCTTCAGGCTCACAACACTCAGACCTACTCCTGGGGTGGAGGGTAATGTTATTATCTTCTTACAGATGAGGAAGTTGAAACTCTGAGAGGTGAAGTGGCTTGTCCAAGGTCACGTGGTCATAGCCTGGGCTCCAAGATGCTCATCACCCATGTGCTGTGCCGTCTTCCCAGTGGGGTGTGATCGGGATGTGGTTCTGCTTCTCTCTGCATTAGTGGAGGTGCAGCTGCTAATGGCCAGAGCCCTGGGAAACATGGAAGGGCTCTCTGCCATCAGTTCTTTGCAGGCTTCTAGGTAGTTGCCCCTCGGGGAAGTGTTCATGCACTTGCCGGTGGTACCCGAGCCAGGTTCTCTTTCCCCTGGCTTCAGGGTGTCAGCCATGGGGGACAGTTGTACAATCCTCATGACTGCTGTTAGTTTGGTGGTTGCTCTTGGTCCTTGTCTGAAAAACCGTTTTGCCATTTCTCACCCCTTTCCTTCTGCCCCCAGCTCTTAGCCTTTCAGGCTGTGGGCTCTCCCTGATGAGAGTAGGCCCCAGGGCCCCAGGGAGAATGGGTTAGAGGGAAAAAGCCAGAAACAGTCTAATGAGGCCTTAAAATGCTGTTGATGCAAGAGGGGCAAAAGGCATCCAAATTGGGCATCCTTTCTTCCACAGTTTCTCCCTCTCACAGCCCCTGGCATCCCATCTGGCAAACACCACTGGATTTTCCGGAATTCCATCCGTCAGACTGTGCAGTTCTCTCAAGAATGAGTTGCACGGTGAATAGATTGCTGGCATTTTGGGTGGGCCCAAGTTGTCTTGCATCCTTTAAGTCCATGAGAAAAAAATACAACACTGTAAGCTTCAATATTTATGGTTTCTTAGCTACTTTTGTGTGGAATTTTTTCTTCATTTCAGTCAGTGTTGAGGTCGGAGGGTTTGAGAAGTCTACTCTTATGCCACCATCTTTCTCACTAATGTTGGTTTTGATTCTGCTTTTTGCATTTTAACTTTTCCTGAAATTCTTTATTAACCCACAGGTCACCCAATCCTATTGTCTTTGTGTCTTACGTTAGTTTCCCTTTGTAGCTTTCTCTTCTTGTTTCCCAAAGCACTGGGTCTCTTTGCATCCTATGAGGATACTGAATGTTTTTTTACAGCATTCATCAGGTTCCTGTAGTAAATAATCTTTAGTGATCTTCTCTTAAGTTTTCATGATGAGTTATTTTGCGTTTTCCTCTGTATTCCTTTTTTGTAATCATAATCATTTTTATTATTTTTCCTAAAGATTTTATTTTCTTTTATTTTCTATTAGAGTATAATTGCTTTACAATGTTGCGTTAATTTCTGCTGTACAATGAAGTGAATCAAGGGAACCCTCTTGCACTGTTGGGGGGAATGTGAATTGATACAGCCACTGTGGAGAACAGTATGGAGGTTCCTTAAAAAAACTAAAAATTAGAACTACCATATGACCCAGCAATCCCACTACTAGGCATATACCCTGAGAAAACCATAATTCAAAAAGACACATGCACCCCAGTGTTCATTGCAGCACTATTTACAATAGCCAGGACATGGAAGATTTTATTTTATTTTTAAAAATTTTTAAAAATTTTTTCTAGATGAGGATGATGACCCTTTTTTTTTTTTTAATTTTTGGCTGCGTTAGGTCTTCGTTGCTGCTCGTGGGCTTTCTCTACTTGGGGCGAGTGGGGGCCACTCTTTGCTGCGGTGTGAGGGCTTCTCATTGCAGTAGCCTCTCTTTTTGTGGAGCACGGGCTCTAGGTGCGCGGGCTTCAGTAGTTGCAGCAAGTGGGCTCAGCAGTTGTGGCTCATGGGCTCCAGAGCACAGGCTCAGCAGCTGTGGCGCACGGGCCTAGTTGCTCCGCAGCATGTGGGATCCTCCCGGGCCAGGGCTCGAACCCCTGTCCCCTGCATTGGCAGGCAGACTCCCAACCACCGCGCCACCAGGGAAGCCCCAGATTTTATTTTCTGAATGCAGGAAGGAGACGGTAAGGAAGAGAGACTCCAAGTGCTTGGAGCAAGTCTTCTTCATTAGAGGCCCAGTGACGTGGTTTCCTAGTTGTTAAGAGCTATGTATTTCTGAACTTGGGGGTTAACAGTGTGGAAGGAACACATGGTCTGCCTAGTGAATTCCAGGCAGATGAAGTTTAACTTTTCTTCTTCCAGATTATAACAAGGGTGTCATGAGTGGTCTGCTGCCATTTCTGTTTCTTCCGGATGCTAATGATAGTTTTATTGTTTTCAGTTCTTTTGGAAGTTTTCACCTTTTCCAGTGTTTTCTTAGGCATGGTGTTGAGGTTCTAAGAGAGGCTGTTAGGAGCTTCCTGCCAGGTTGCATTTCAAAGGGAACGTGACTCGGCCAAGGTCACGCAACCAGCTGGTGGGAGAGACAAACCTGTAATGCAGGCTCCTTTTTTCCAGGCAAATCCTCCATCTTCAAGACCACCTGCTGCTCTTGACCTGTCAGGACCTGAGCTATGATGTGGTTTAGCAAGTAGTGGCTTTGTTAGAAGTTCATTTCTGTTCCGAGGAGTTTCAGCCCGAGATGGAGTCATGCTGGCAGGGGCTGCGCTCATAGGATCCTGTGCGTTGGGACTTTTCAGATTTTTTTTTTTTTTAAGTTTAAGAAAAATCTTTATTTCAGATAAAATTATTTCCATAATTAAGGATAAAGCAAGCACTTCTTTGAGTCCATCATTTCAGGTGACTGTGATTTCCATGAACATTGGCATTACTGAGTATCATTTGAATATTTGCCTACATGCTTGTGGGAAGCTTCTGCAACCTTTTCTTGGTAGGAATTCCAGTTTTCCTGAATTCTTCCCTTTCCTTCAGGTATTCCATTTTGCATTCTTCATAAAAGGCTGGATCATTATAGTAAGCAGTTAGACATTCTTTCAATGCAGAATTTTCTTTGCGGCATTTTACTACCATAAGGATTGCAGAGTCCTTGCAACATTTAGTGAAATCTTCAAATAAGGAGATTATCCTGGATTATCCGGGTGGGGCCCAAGTAATCACAAGGGTCCTGGAAAGTTGAAGAGGGAGGCACAGATGAAGAGAAAATGTGCATAGAGCTAGAAGTGGCTGAGTGCTTGTTCCAAAGATGAGAAACATGCTTATGTGTCCTGGACATGAACTCCTTGGTGTTAGAGAGGTGGAGACGGGGTTGGTGGGGGAGGGCCTTGAGGTACTGGCTGTGTTTTTTGTGCTTAGGAATCTTAGTGACAGCCCTGCTATCTTTTTTGTTTGTTTTTGTTTCTTGAGGAGGACAACAAAATGTTTATTATTAATCACAAATCTTCATTAGACTTAAGATTCAGATAGTAGCAGCATAAAGACCCACTAGTGACTAGCCTGTTACCATGCACTTTTTTTTTTTCATAAGAAATGTTTAACAAGGACCTAGAAGAACTAAAGAACAAACAGAGGTGAACAATGCTGTCTTTTTTTGAAATGTTCATCAAAGGCCACTTCCTTAATCACTAGCAGAGTGCCTGCTTCCTATTTGTGGGTGCCTCTGTCTTAGTGAGGTTTACCTCTCCAGGGAACCGAAGTATCAACATTTGAGAAAAAAGAGTGCACAAGTTTAATGATTTAACAGGCTGACATGCTAGCACAGCTGAAACTGCAGTTACCTAAGGCACCGTCAGCATCCCTAAGACCTCAGAACACACTCTTAGTGGACTGACCCAATCGTGGCATCCAGGTAATATGAGCTTTAGACTCATTGAGGCTCCTTTAGCCTCTGTCCTTAATGGAATCTTTCATTCCACATTTAATGCACATTTAACGGGCCCTGGTAGATGGAGCCCAGCTGGCCGCCACAGACAGATTTGCCAAAGCTTAACTGTTTTGAGAGAGCTCACAGCAACTATACATACGATAATAATTCAGACCTCAATAAATACTTTATCTACACAGTGATCAGTTGGGTGATTTACATATCGCTGGATGCTATTATTGAGTTTAATTGACTGTATGCAAACCTAATTTTTACTTTATGTAATTAAATGTTAATATACATATAAAAACTGAGTACATAAACCAGTATCGTCAACCAGCCTTAAATGTTTCTGAAGCTTTTGTAGGCGTGGCATTGTGTAACAGAGAAATGATGGCCTTTGGGGAAAGGAAAGAGAGAATCCACAAACGCAGGGAACTTGGACTGGGTTCTTATCTCATTGGAATCTCAGTTTCTTCATCTTTAAAATGAGAATGAGTAATTCCCGGATCATAAAATGACTGTTAGGATTACATGGGATTATGTGGAATGGCTGACCTGTTGCCTGGCAAGGAATAGCAGGGATCACTTTCTATGCCCGCCTTATGGATATGTTTATTGAATGCCTATCATGTTCAAAGTATGGTTGTATGTGACAAGCCAAGGTGGGTACCTTACCTGCTTTATTTCTCTCCATGTTTTCCTTGTTTGGCTCCCACTAGAACATGAGCTTTTGAAAGAGGGACACAGAGCTCTTAATCCCTGCTCTGTCTCTGGTGCCTAGAATAATGTCTGGCGCACAGTCGTTACCCGATCTAGGATTATTGAATGTCATTCAAGCATGGGTTGTTAATTCAGAGAGATAATAAGGAGGCATGAGAATTGCCAAACTGGAGGAGTTTACTGGTTTTTCATGCAAGAGACATTATGATAGCATGGAGAAGGCTTGTGCTTTGGGGTCAGATTGAAAGTAATTTGATTCCTGACTCTGCCCCTTACAAGCTGTGTAGCCTTGAGGAAGTTACTTAACCTTTCTGAGCCCCAGATTACAACTTCGCAAAATTGTACATTGAATCCCAAAGAGCAACTCACAGGGCTGCTGTAAGAGAAATAAGGTAGTGCTTGTAAAGAGCCTGCCACTTAATTATTTAAAGTTATACAGAGTAGGCACAGAAGGCTGATTTTCCCCAAGGTGAAACTTGGGAAAGCTTTGAATGACCTGAAGATGTTTTCTCCCAGGGATTCTTGATGTGATTGTTACAAGAGTCACTCCTTGCTGGGCCAGGTAGGAGCACTTGGCTGTGGTGTCTCCTGAGGTTCTCTAGGGCATGTCACTAATGGAGCTGAGGTTTACAGTGAGGTCAAAGGGGGAGCACCAGAGACCCAGAGAGAGCCATGTGTGGACCATGTGACTCCTCATGACCTTGAACCTTCAGGACAGTGAGTGGAGACCCAGGGGCCTGACCTTGTTGGTCTTGCTGGACCAGGGCTCAGGATGTGTGGCTGCTTCTCTTTCTTTTTTCCTTTGAAAAAATTATATGTTAAAAATAAGTCAGGGGCTTCCCTGGTGGTGCAGTGGTTAAGAATCTGCCTGCCAATGCAGGGGACATGGGTTCGAGCTCTGGTCCAGGAAGATTCCACAGGCCATGGAGCAACTAAGTCTGTGCACCACAACTACTGAGCCTGCGCTCTAGGGCCCGTGAGCCACAACTACTGAGCCCGCGAGCCACAACTACTGAAGCCCGCACGCCTAGAGCCCGTGCTCCACAACAAGAGAAGCCACCGCAATGAGAAGCCCGCGCACCGCAACAGAGAGTAGCCCCCGTTCACCACAACTAGAGAAAGCTTGTGCGCAGCAGTGAAGACCCAACGCAGCCAAAAATAAATAAATAAAATAAATTTATTGAAAAAATAAGTCAGTTTCAGAAGAAGAGGTGTTTAGCAAGCCAGATATTCCTGTAGAGGTAGCAAGGTTAGTGGTCACTTAGGGTTATGACCTAGTGACTAAGACTGTGGCATTTGGAATAGGACTGCCTTGGTTCAAACCCCAATCCAGCCATTTCCTAGCTGTGAGATTTGGGGCAGGTTATGTAGCTGGTTCTTAGTTTCATCATGCATAAAGCATGGGTAGTAATAGTACCAATATCATGAGGCTCCTTGAGGATTAAATGAGAATATTTAATCACAAATTTAATCACTTTGTACAGTACACAGTAAACACTCAATAAATGCCAGTAGCTGTAATTATTGTTCCCACTTCACAGATCAGGAAGTGGAGGCTCGAGATTTTCTCTCACCCACCAGAGGTCATAAAGAAAGTGCCAGAACCAAGCTGGGCATCAACCTCTGTTGCTGTCTTGCACTCCTGACACTTCATTACAGTCCATTCATTCATTCATTCATGAGGCATGTATTGAGTTTCCCTTAAGCTCTCAAGCACCAAAGTGCCAGGCTCTTTGATATGTCCTGAGGATTCAGTGGCAAAGAACATGGATGTATGCTTCCTGCCCCAGTGGACTTAAACGGGTGGTGGGAAGACAGAAAATAAGCAAATGAGTAAATGAATAATTGCAGAGTTACTCAGGGGGTATGAATAACACCATCGAACAGAAGCAAGACGGTATGTTAAGAATTGGGGAAGAGAGGAAGTTGATTCCCATGGAATGTTCAGAGAGGCTTCTCTGAGAAGGCGACATTTGATGTTTGTTGTGGAAGATGCCCAGGGCCAGCCACGTGATGCCACGTGAAGTGCTAGGGTGAGAGTGTTCCAGTCAGGGGGAACAGCAGTGCAAAGACCCTGAGGCCATCCAGCTGACTTGGGCTTCCGAGGTCTTCAGAAGATGACATGACTCCTGCCAGAAAGCAGTGTCAGCCCTTTCTTCTGTGTAGAGGAAACCTTTACTCACCTTTCCCAGCCGATCTAAAGTTTCCCTGAAATGGGTTATGACCCTCGGCCATCTCTTTCTTTCACTGCTCCCTCAAAAATAAAAATGAAAAAAAGACATCACCATGGTGTGAGAAAAGATGAAAGATGCTATTCTGGCTTCTGAGTGGGCAGAGCTCTGGCCCGGGGCCAGGAGAGCTGGCTTCCATCCCAGCTCTGCACCCCTCTCTTTGCAGCCTTGGCCTTTTTATGCCTGTCTGCCCACCTGTAAATTTAGGAGCTGGGCCAGGTGACCCCCTTCCCTCTTGAAACATGGGAGAGCAGCGGAATCCCTGAATCTGCTCCCGGGTTGTTTGGAGGAAACAAAAACAGACTTGCTGGGTTGGGTGGGGCCGCTGTTCAGGCTGGTGGACTCTCCAGCTGGTCTCCAAATTGAGCCATCTTCACTTTAACCGGAGGTGACCACTGTCCCTCACCCACCCCCATCCTCTTGGCAGGGTGAAGCTGAGTGCTGACCCCACACATGGGCGCCTCTTCGTTCTTTCCTCCTGGTCACAATGCAGAACAGCATCTGCTGAGACATCGCCTGCGGCAGAGCAGACGGCCCTCTTCCCCGCTCTCTCTGGGAGCCTGGGAGGGCTGGCACATGTGAGGAGATGGAAATCTGCCTGCCACATTCCGCTGTGCTCTCTTCTTGTAGGACATTAAGATGCACCAGACTGAGGCCCGCAGCAGACACTGCAGGGAAGCTGGTCTGAACAGAGGCTTTTATTTCCAGGGGACACCTGGCCCTCCTGTATCCCACCAGCATCCCAGCAGATGTAGCTGGGTGATATGTGGATACACAGTCACCATCTCCCAGGGTGTCAGAAATCGAAGTGCCCTTTGAGAGAGTTTAATTTATTCCTTTGTTACCGGGGAAGAATCTCTGACCTGCGAGGTTAGGTGATTTGCCTGAGGTCACACAGCAGTGAGTGGCGAATGAAGCTGGGAGTGACAGCGCATATCAATAGCTTATCACCATAGGCACTGCTGATTCATACAGGATGTGATGGACCAGCTCAGATAGCTTCTTTAAAATATTTTATTTGTTTTGAGATTATGCAACGTGGACACAGATAACATAGCTATCTTTCCCATTTCTAATGCATACATTGGGGTTAAATATTCACTTAACAAATACTTACTTAGAACCTATGTGCCAGGCACCATTCCAAGTCTTTACATTTACCGAATCCTCATCACAACCCCCAAGGGATGGGCACTACGATTATCCTCATTTTACAGATGAGGAATTGAAGCACATAGAGGTTAAATAACCTGGTCAAGGTCACACAGTTTAAAAAAAAAACAAAAAACCAAAAGCTGGGATGCTGGCTCCAGAGTCCATAGCTTTAAACCCTACGGATGCTCCGTTTCACTGGTCAGAAACCATCATCCACCACGCAAAGCGGGCATGCCCGAGGGACGCTAATCTCCTTGAACTCTTTAGTTCACAGAGAGAAAACACTGGAGTCTGGAGAGGGTGTGAGGGTGTTGGATCAGGTTCTAGAAGGTCGATGTTTCCATTAGCCTTGTCTTTTCCTGCTCCACTGCGCTGCCTTGAAAGTCAGAACACATCTCTGGTCTAGAAGACACCCTGCAGCAAGGTCATTATTCTCCCTTGAAGTCCCTTTGCTTGCTTCCACCTTTGTTGTTTTCCTGGATTTATTATAATGGGCCAAATTAACCTGAGTTGCCTCCCAGAGTCTCTGGGAGAAAGAACCAAATGAGCAGATCAGACACTGTTTCCCTGGTCCTTGGGGAATGCCTAAGCCATCAGAGAGACATCATCTTATTTATAATAAGTTCACTGTTCAAAGAGCTTTAAAACATTTTTTTTCCTATTAGGAGTATTGTTTCTATCTGTTGAGTCCATGAGTGTTTGACATTAGATGACTTTATAAAACATGCTACTAATTGGATTTGTTAAAGCAAATAAATCAAACACTAATTGGAACGTGCCCTGCCATTATTTTTGCTTACTGAATTAGATATAATGGTGTGAAGACCTTCTTATCATATTTGTGCACTTATTTAAACACCCCCCTTGGCACAGACTTCTGCAAATTCAATTAGATATTCCAAAAAGGAATTCAATTTATGCCAGGCTGGTTTACATTCATTCCGGGGGCAAGACTCGCCTACCCACGATAGCCTGCCCACGATTAATAAGCCACTTAGATACTGCCCTGCCTTCAAAGTCTCTGTTGGAACAAGGGCAGCATCTCGATGACTTGGAGGCCGGGGAGCTTTATCATTAGAATGTGTGTGTCCACAGAGTAGGGCTGGCTTCATGGGTCTGTGACTTGTGCAGTCACTCAGGGCCTGGCACTTGGAAGGACCCCATGCTTAGTTTAATGCTCTGCTATGGCCACGTTGAAATTCTTAATAGTTTTTAAGCAAAAGGCTTTGCATTTTGGTTTTGCACTGGGTCTCCCGTGAATGTAGTAGCTGAGGTCTGCCCTGGTTGTCAGACTTTCTGGCTAAGAAAGGAGTCCTTGATTTGAGTTTTGGCTCTGCCCCCGATTGACTGGGTGGTGTTGAGAATGTCACCTGCTCTGGCCTTGGTTTCCTCGTCTGTGAAGTGGGAGCATTACTCCTCACCCATGGAGAACACATGCTGTGATGTCGGTGAAGTGCTTATTTAAATCCAGCTACCTTTTGTGCTTCTCTCAAAAGAAGTGTAGCTACAGGCCGGGAGTGTAGCTTTGGAAGGCAGTGGATAACATGTCCCCCCTTCCACTTCTGGGAGGAAGGAAGAGACGTTCTACAACTGAGAAATGGGAAGGAGGTATCAAAAGCACATGGTACTCAAACACTCAAATGGTGAAACACGGTACTTTTCTGTGACCATGTTAAAATTGGAAATTTTTATGGCATCAAAGCAAAGGTTCGCAAACTACAGCCTGCAGGCCAATTCTGGACCTTCACTGATTTTGTACTCCACCCACAAAGGAAGATTGGTTTTTACATTTTTAAATGTTTAGACAACTCAAACGAAGAATACTGTTTTGTGATGTGAAAAATCATAGGAAATTCAAAGTGCAGTGTCAGTAAATCAAGTTTTATTAGAACAGAACTCTGCCCATCTTTCTTTGTGGCTTCTGGCTGCTTCTGCTCCAGTGGCATTGCTGAGTCATAGTGACAGAGACCCAGTGGCTTTCTGTGGTGGGCAGAATTCCAAATTGGTCCCCAAGATTCCTGGCCCCCGGTATTCATGTCTTGTATAATCCCCATCCTTTGGGAGGGACTCTGAATAGGATAGATTTCACTCTTACGTTTAGGTTATGTTAGTGACCAAGGTGAAGGAATTTCACAGATGTAATTAAGGTCCCAAGTTGGTTGACTTTAATTAACCAAAAAGGAGAGGATCTTGGTTGGGTGGGCCTGACTGAATCAGATGAGCCCTTAAAAAGGATGGAGTCTTACCCAGAAAGAGATGTGAGACATGAGAGGGTTTATGGCGGGAACTGTGGGTAGCTTCTAGGGGCTGAGAGTGGTTCCTAGGTGATGGCCAGCCAGAGAGGAGGGACCTTGATCCCATAATTACAAGGAACTGAATTCTGCGAAACACCATGCAAAAGATGACCCGGGCTCCAGAAAGGAAAGCAGGTACCCTGATACCTTGACCTCAGCCTTGTGAGGCCCTGATAAGGTGCAGCCTTGTCTGTACCTCTTACTTGCGGAAACTAGGAGATAATAAATGGGTGTTGTTTTGAGTTTGTGGTAACTTGTTGGGTAGCAAGAGAAAACCAGTACACCTGCAAGGTGAACATCTTTAATATCTGGCCCTCTACAGAAAATGTCGCTTGACCCCTGTCTTAGGGAGTGGGGGTGGTTAGACTTAACCTCTATTCATAGACGTACATATATAAATATATACTTACATAGCTCAAGTACAGTGCCTGGGAAAGAGCAGAAGCCCAGAAAACCGTTAGTTTCTCTTCCGAACTCAATTCTGTTCAAGAATACACAGGATCATATCTGAGAAATGCAGAGGCAGGCACATTTATATTTTTATTGAATTCTATTCCTCTCTCATTTTCAAAAGAGGAGATCATGTTTAAAGAAATTCTGATTGGCACTATAAACTTTATTTATACTTTAATGTATCTTAAAGTATGTATCCTGCACTATTTTTACTTCCCTTACAGATGCTGATATGCTATACATTACCAAACCCAAATGGATTTTCAAAATCCAATTTCCTTGCTACAGTTTTCCATTTCCCTGTTGACTTTATATGCTTGACTCCCATCAGAGCATCTGGGGCCTTTGCTGCATTTTGACCTCAACCTGTCCAGGGAAATAGCTTCTCTGTCCCTGTGTAGAGAGCTAGTGCTGGGTCCTCCCTCGGCCTGTGGCTGCACTGCCCTTTCCTCCCTCAATTATTTGGGTCTTCTCCAAACCAGGACATGTGCTTTGGAGGCTGAGCCCAGTTCTGGGGGTGGGGGTAGTTTTAGGAGATTTTTGTTTTCTTCCAAAATGATAGTGATGAAGTTGGTATCAGTTGATTGGGACCACTTTGAAACAGAATGAGTCGAGCATCCAAATGAGTGTCTTTTGGGGATCTCTCCAGTCATAAGTCTTCCCCAAGTAGCCTGCCACAAACACCTGCAGAGATGGTCTGGACCCTTTTGTAGCAGGTGTTATGTGCCAAGGAATTCCACGGAGAGAGAGAAACATAATTTCTGAAAGAGCAAGAGGAGCTTCAATGAGACTCAGGATCATGCGTTTGAATATTTCGTGCTGTGGGTCTATGGGAAGCTAGTCTTTCCTTCCTTCTCCTCCCTTTGGTGGCTCTCAGTAGCCAGTCCTTGGGCTGATGGCATGGCTCTGCATCTGTGGGTCTCCTGAGAGTCCCCAGGTCTTTCTGAGTCTCTGGAATCCTTAACCTTGACCACTGGAAGGTTCCTTCGTGATCTATCTCGCACCCCAGAAAATGAAGGCCCAGAAAGGAGGAAGGAAGGTGAGCTAGAGGGGCTGCACCCTCTGGCAGTGTAGATCGCTGTCAGAGTGTATAATCTTGAGCTCATAACCACTCCATTTCTCAGTCTGTTGGCTGAGAGGAAGAAAATTCATTGAGGCTTGCTAAAAAAAATATTTATCAAGTATATTTTCTCTCCTGAATAGCTTTCAAAACTTATCTCTGGGTCAAGTCAGATCGACAGGGAGCAGGTGTCTAGACTGTATCATATTGGGCTCCAGTGAGTTGCTTTTCCTAAATTGTATGTTTGGGTGATGCTATCAATTTATATTGAGAATGATTATGAGAAATAGTCTCATGAAATTGGCCATGCACCCCTCGTGTGGATGTTGTTTTAGATATTGTTCATTATGGGATATGGGATTTCTGTTACCAGTACCCCTTTGGAGAAGTTCTTGTGTGATCTAAGCACCTGGAATGGTTGTAATTCTCCTGAGCAATTTGGCTTTTATTGTATGAACACAGAGTGTCCAGTATCTGAACAGATTGTCCTTTTTCTCTTGGCCTCCGGAAGCTCAGAGTCAAATAGGTAACTCCTTTTCAGCAGGTGGACATGTGGGAAATTGCAGGGTTGACTTGTAACTCTCTCCTTCTGTCCTGCTTGTCTTTCTTCTCCTGTCCTCAATTTGCCTTTTGCCATCATGCTGTACTTCCTGCTTCTGTGTTTGTCCATCCACTGTGGCTGGACTCGAGTTGATAGAGGGTAGATTGGTAACCAGTTACCACATGGTCTATGTTCTTGATCTACACAAAGCACAGGGATACTTCAGATGATCACTTGGCCATGCATCCTGCTTTGCTGGGAGCCCAGGAGCTGCACGGAAAAGTCATGAACCGTGTGTACCCCTGGAGTTTGGACATATATGTGTGATAAAGTGCAGGACAGGGGCCTGTTCCTAGAAACTCTTCTGTATTGAGAGACACTGAGGTCCATATAATAGATGACAAATTCTGGCGGCGTGGAATAGAACTGACAGGTGGGCCTGGCTGTCCCAAAGAAATAGTGGCTCAAAATAGAATGTAAGGCTGCTTTCGGCTCTACTTTAAGCCAGCTCCTCTTCAGGGGAAAGAGAGGGCTGTGGTCTGAAAATAAGAACCAGGTCACTGGGGCCACGGGCCTGCTGCTGTGGGACCCCAGTATCAAAGAACAGACTGTTAGAAGGGAAAGACATTGGCTCAGTGGCTGCAGGTTGAAGTGGTCACCAGAGATTTGCAGGTGGAGGCAGCGAGGTGCCCGGGGGTGGCTGTGAAGAGGAGAGGGGTCCCTACACCGTAGAGGACCAGGACCTGCCAGCACTCAGCTCGGGGGTAGCTGAGCAGGCCATCTACCGTTGGGTGGAGGAAGGGAGGTGAGGGGTGGGCAACTGACCTGATCCAGGAGACTAGGGGCACATTATTGATATGACCTTGCTTGGGATCTGTAAGCTGGGATGCACAGAGGTATAACTGTGAGCCCTCCTAAATCTTGTCTAGAACACAGCTGAGAATTGGATTAATTAGACCATTAAGTAAAATTTATTAATAATTTCTCCTTTGAGCTTCGACGTATCTCTGTAAAAGTATGTTTTGCATCACACCCTCAAGTGTATGTTTGTGTGGTTATCTTTCCCTGTCCTCTGCAAACCTTGTGAGGGTAAGAATCATATCTGTCAATCCTGTGCCCCTGCACAGACCTGCAAAAAAAAAAAAAAAGAAAACTTCATTAAATGTTTCTAGGGTAATAAGCAGGGTAATGAATTCAAATGGGAAAAACCCAACCACCTCGGAAGCACTTTGGCTTCCTAACCCCCTCTCATCACCTTGTAAATGAAAGGCTTGGTCCTTGGTTTCTGGGGAATACATTCTTTCTCTGATCTGTTAGAAAGAGCATGGGTTCTGTGGTTAGGTCACCATAGATTTACACTTGCCTCTGACACTTTCCTTCCATGTTACCTGAGCAGGTCGTTTAACCCTTTAATGCATCAATTACCTTATACTTAAGTAGGGATAAAAATCTACTTCACAAAGTTGCGAGGGTTAAGTGAAAGCAAAGGTGATAGTGTCTGTAATCAGTGCCTAATTTATTGCCTGACATGGAGCAAATTCTCAAGAGAGCACGCTTCTTATATTAGTCAGGATGTGCAAGGCTCTGCTATGGTAATAACTAAGCCTTAAGATGTCAGTGGCATATTAAGACTAGAAAAGTCTGCATTTTGCTCCTATTATGTTGAATGACAGTATTACTGGTCAGGCGACTGTCTGGGTGACACTCCTCCAATGAATGTCTCAGGGATCTAGACATCTTTCTTTCTTTGATGGCATTGCCTTCAAGTACATCTTTGAAGGTCTTCACAGTGGGGTAAGTGAGAAGGATTGCTAGTAAGAGATTATTTTGGGGGGACTAGTCTTGCACATGGTGAGTATCACTTTATTACACATTTCCAAGGTTTACCACGTGGTTTTCCCCAGATGCAAGGTGGCCTGGAAATACAGAGTTCTTGTGTGCCCAAGAGAGAAGACCTCAACAGCTTGCCATACACCCAGCACCATCTTGGCCATGCTTTCTTTCTGTAGCCCTGGATGCTGATCTCAGTTTAGGATGATTTGTCAGTTCTTCCCGTGAACCCTTGAGATGCTGCAGGCTCCCCTCGCTTACCAGTTCCAGCACATCAGGATCTGGATGTTGTCAATGGCATTGACGTGGTTTGTTTGCCTTCCACAGGCTGGGAGACAGGCTCCAGTGAGGCAGCGGTGGTGTAAGGATGGGAGGGTGGCCCTCTTTGAGCAATTGGAACTGTTGCTGCTGCTACTGTTTTCTACATTTTAAATAGAGTGTGTTGTGTTTTCATCTCTGTGGCGTTCACTCTGCTGTTCTGGTCAGAGAAGGTCTGTAGAGGAAGTGATTTGGGGGAGGATGTAGTTTGGAATTTTCAGGCAGGCAATATGGGGAAGTAGCTTTCTAGGTATTAGAAGTGACAAGTACGTATGAGACTGGAAAGAGCAGGTGGAGCTTGGGGACTGCTGTGGGCTTGCTGTTACTGGAACATAGTTTGGTCTCTGCCTGGCATCCCATTCACATTTGTGGGTTCATTCAGTCAACGGATATTTCTTAAGCCCCTCCTCTGTGCCAGTGCCATTCCCAGCCATTCTGAAGCTTACTGTCTAGTGGAAGCTGGTCGATTGCCTCTGTCCTTGACTTTCAAAGGTCTCCCTTGTCCACTCTATCTGGGATGAAGTCTCCTCTGCTTTCTGCTCCTGACCTTTCCTCTTGTCTCTTGGGACTTCCATCCTTGTCTGTTGACCCTTGTCCATCCACACTGGGCATTGCCCTTCTTCCCTTTGTTTCCCGAAGCACCCGTGACACGTGGCTGTTGTATGTCGCCAGCTCTCAGTGTGGAGTTGGATGTAGTGGAGGGACGTTTCATCACAGGACAGGGAACTGTCTCCAATTCATGGTCAGAAAGGCTTCCTGGACCACATCAACCTAGGGGTCCTCTCACTCACCCCAACCGCATCCTTCATAGCACATACAGAAATGCAGAGTTACTTACTAGTTTGTCTGTTTACTGTCTGTCTGCCTCACTCATGCTAGTGATAGCATGCCTCTTTTGTAAACCACTGTATAGATAGCACCTTGTACTCTTCTGGATCTACCCTAAGAGCTCAATTAAATAATTGTGAATGAAAGTAAACAGAAATTTTAGTTTCTACCAGTTCATCAGCCATTTCCCATCACAGGAAATTTCTCATTGGCTTTCACCTTCTGTAGGTGTCTGCTTTACAATGTGTTTCTTGGATCTCTCCCTCTCCCTCTCCTTCCTTCTCTCTTTAGGTGTCTGTACTGCAAATTCCTGTTGCTTTTTAGTGCAAAGCTATTTAATACTCTCAAGCCCCAACCCTTGCACTACCAAAACAGGTCCAGCTCTCCTTTGCCTGGCCCAACTCTTCTGGGTTTCCATACTCTGCAAGAAAGGAAGTGGAGAGAGCTTTGCCATCATAGGTTTACTTTAGCAGTGTGTATAGGTTTACTATAGCAGTGTGTATCAGATCTGTCAACAGGCCTTCCACCAGCACTAAGCAGAGGAAATCCCAGGTGTGGGGGTAGAGAAGGGATTTTCTCCTTTGTTGCTGATGGAGACAATGGTGTGATATTACGTGAGGCTGCAGACACAGGAAGGGGCTGGCAAGGGATGGTTTCTGTATGTGGAGCAGAACCATGGATGTGGTTTGGATGTGTGATAGGGGAACTGATGGTTGTTTAGGGGAGGGAGATTGCGATGTGATGAGGTCTGACCAGTAAGGAGACAAGAAAGGGCAGTGGAACTATGGACCCGAGTGTGAAACTCAGTCCTGGTGCTGCCTCTGTTCCTCTGTGCACCCTGCCAGCTCACCCTGGAGTGCTCTTCCTCTTGCTCTGTGCTCGTGGAGATGCTCCTGAACTTTAAAGCCCTGACTAGTTCTCCTCTTCCTCTTCCCCTTCCCCTTCCAGGATATAGTCACCTCCTGCTTCTATGGACAGACCAGCATTTCCTAGTTGGAACCCCAATTCCATACCACACATCTCCCTTAATGTCACCTGGAGGGGACTTAGAGCCCATAGCATATGCTCAGCAAAATCCAATTTACACAACTCATTGCAAAGTGGTGGGTGATGGATGGCTTGGACTTTTAGGGAGAAGCTTTCAATACTGTCAGCCTTGACTTTATTACCTTCCAGGTGCATGATTGTCTAACTCTCTACACATTTGATTTTTACTCCACGAAAACTTCTTTTATAGGGAAGGAGGTGGGTGTTGAGAATTTATTCTGTGCCAGTTTTCACATGTTATTCCATTTAATCCTCCTGATATTTCTGTCAAGTGGATCTTTCCCTCCATATTCCAGGTGAGGAAACTGAGACACAGATGGCAGAGCATCTGGTCCAAGCTGACCCAGCTTTGCAAAGCTGAGATTTGTGTCTAGTTGTGCAAGACTCTGAAGCTAGTGCTTGCTCTGCTGCCTTGCAGCATCTCTCCGTGTTGGAGGAAGCAATTACAGAGGCATGCCCTGGCATTCATTTTTCCTGCTTAGAATGAGACATTGCTGTTTACTTTCTCAGGAAGGAAGATTGAAATCAATGTAACTAGCCTTATTAACTTTTTTAAATAGGGGGCCTGCAGATGCCAATGTCTTTTCTGAGAGCACCAAAGCAAATATAAAAATCCAATTTGCTTGCCTTAAAAAAAAAATCTCCTCCAGAGTTTAAAATTCAAAGCTGTAAATGAAGAGCTGATGAGACGGGGGTAACGAACCAAGCCCCAGACACAAGGGTATATTTACTCACGTCTCTTTTGTCTGCAGGTGGCTGTTCCTTTGATGACCACTACAGCAACTGTGGTTACAGCGTGGCCCTGGGGACCAATGGGTTTACCTGGGAGCAGATTAACACGTGGGAGAAACCAATGCTGGACCCAGCGGTGCCTACAGGTACGTGGCCAAGTGTGTCTGAGGCTCTGTTGGGGGTGGTAGCTTTTGTGATGACTCATGGGGAAGAACTTTCTTCTGGATCAAGCTGTCGGAGAGGGCAGTAGATAACTTTGTTGGTAATAAGTTCCCTATCCCCAGAGGTATGCAAACCAAGGCTGAGTGAATTCTTAAGCGTATGGGAGAAGTCATATGTCATCTGGATTCAGGAAATTTTAGGATTTCTTTTAGCTTTGAGATTCTAAGGTTTAGCTACCAGTGGGGCATCACTGAGTTTTCTCTGGGAGCCTGATAGTAGTGGGATTTTGGGGGAAGAAAGCTTCTCAAGAATTTGAGGTCATTGTTTTTTCCTTCTGGGCCACACAGACATAGCTTGTATATATGCAGGGGAACCACTACAGTCCAAATATTACTCATAAAGTTGTTGTCCCGACATCCTGAATGCCAAGTTTATCCTTCACCAGTGGGGCTGAAGGCCTAATATACATTCCTGATGAATACCTGTGTGACGTAGGCCTATGAGAGTCATAGCCAGTGTATTCTAGGGGAGATACACCTGGAGGGGGTGCCCTTTTGTTCTATTTGGGCTTTCAGAGGATTGGATGACGCCCACCCACATTGGGGAACACCGTTTGCTTTATTCAGTTCTCCAATTCAAATGCTAATCAAGTCTGGAAACACCCTCATAGACACAGCCAGAAATAATGCCGTACCAGCTATTTGGGCATCCCTTAGCCCAGTCAAGTTGACACACAAAATTAACCATCACACCACGGATGGCCTCAACTCTCCCCATGACTTCAGTTGCCGTCAGACATCTCTTATGAACTTGTGTACACAGCCCACTGCCCAGATGCCTTGTCCTCCCAGCTGCTCTGAGACACAGCTTTGCCAGGATGTCATTAAGCTGGAGAGAGATGCTCAGAGATGTCTAGGTGAGGGTGTGGCCTGTGTGACCTTATTGACTCTGAGTTTGGCCCCAAAGCAGGAGGCTACTGGATGGCTCTATCTAGTTCCTATTAAGGGCCTCAGTTGTTTGTGTACGTTTCTCCCGCGTATAGACACAAGCCCCAGGTATCATAAAGCTGTGACATGGTACAAAATGGAGCTTTTCAGATCTGGTAGGATCTTGCTTGACGTGAGTGAGCAGAGTCATCAACAGCTACACGTGCCCGTTAGTAAGGTGACCGTGGGACAGCCTCTGTGCCTGTTGTCCCGTCATAGTTTTTAAAAAATGCTGACTTTACTCTCAAAAATGTCTTGGTTTACGTGATAGAATCACTTTTTCCATTGGAAACCCCAGGCGTGCAGTGCACCTCTGCTGAAGGCTGCCTACCGCATCTGCTGTGCTCTGTGTGGCCAGCTCTGATGTCGGCCAAATAAATTCAGATCTTACAGTGCATGTGTGTGCGTGTGTGTGTCGTGTGTGTGTATTTGCATGCACACATAGGCTCTTTCGGCTCATCTTTAGCCCACTGGATGCCCTGTGGGGTCATGCAGACTCTCCAAACTCAACATCTCCCAAACTGAATTCTTTTTTATTTTTTTTAAACTTTGGGTTTGTTTGTTTGTTTGTTTGTTTGTTTATTTATTTTTGGCTGTGTTGGCTCTTCGTTTCTGTGCGAGGGCTTTCTCTAGTTGCGGCAAGCGGGGGCCACTCTTCATTGCAGTGCGCGGGCCTCTCACTGTCGTGGCCTCTCTTGTTGCGGAGCACAGGCTCCAGACGCGCAGGCTCAGTAATTGTGGCTCACGGGCCTAGTTGCTCCACGGCATGTGGGATCTTCCCAGACCAGGGCTTGAAGCCGTGTTCCCTGCATGGGCAGGCAGATTCTCAACCACTGCACCACCAGGGAAGCCCTCCCAAGCTGAATTCTTGCTTCATCTCCATCTACTCACGCTCTAGTGCTCCTCGTCTCAAAAGGCCACTTCCTCACTCTGGTGCTGATTCAGAAACCCAGGGGTCACACTCCTCTCTGACCTCTCTCCTTTCCCCTCTCCTTGTCAGTCACTCCGTCCTGCCCCTTTACCTGCTGAGCCCATCACAGGTCTGCTCACATCTCTCTGTCTCTGCCGCCGCTGCCCTGGTGCCACGCACCATCTCCTCTCGCCTAGGTCACTGGAAGACTTTCACACAGACTTCTCGGTTTCCTCTTCTGACTTTAACCCACTCTCTGCACAGAAGCCAGAGATTGTTCTAGAATGTAGGCCCGTTCACGTTATCTCTCCCTTTCATTGCCCCCACCCAGCGTCTGCCTAGAATCTTTTGGAGGCTTTCCTCTTGCTCTGAGAGAGGAGACCAATGCCCTGCTGTAGCCTCCGAGGGGTCCAGCCCCCCACATCCCAGTTCCCCCCGTGTTCACTTCACACTGGCTTTTGTCAGTTGCCAGAATGCTCCAGACCCTTTCCCGCCTCAGGAACTCACGTGAGATTGGCACTCTCCGTAGCACCTTCGCCTCCAGCCTGTTCTCTTGTACTTCCCCTTCGTGTCTCCGCTCTTGCATCTCTGCCTTAGGCCGGTGCTGCCCAGATGCTCCAGTCTGGCTCAGCTCTTTCTGTAAGTGTCCCCCATTGCACCCTGCTCTTTTCCTCAGGAACATGCATCACTGATGTTACTTGTTCAGTGTACATTGTATCGCCGGATGAGAAGTTCCATGGGAACAAGGACCACGACAGTCTTGTTCCTGGCCTATCTTCAGTGCTTCATTCAGTGCGTCATACGCAGTATATACGGAATACCATTTTGTTGGATAGATGCATGGATGAATGGGCAAATAGTCTTTATCAAGTGTTTCTTGAATGAAGAAATGTCTGATAAACATTATTAAATGCCTTTGGGCCCTTTATTATAGCACATTTAAAATCTTTGCTACCATCCTTCCATTTTACGGATCAGAAAACCAGGGTTCCCGGCAGCCACGTGACATTGCTACTTTTCCCACCATGCCACTTTCGCTCTTGCAAAGAGCAACCCTTGCTCCTAATCTTAATTTTCTCAGACCCTTATTATGGCACAGTGGCATTTCATAAATATTGGAGTGTACTAATACAATCTTCTGAGCTTTTTTAAATAGAGGCATTTGATGATGATTACTGAAATTATTCTGTCATGATGCACCTGTGGATTTCAGCAGCTCTGTGTGCTTCTTAGGTAAAGAGCCATGAAAGTGAATTTGGATTAGGTGAAATTGTTTGTTCTTCTCATGGGCAAAGGCTGAAATCTTCCTCTTCCTTATGTAATGCCAGCAGTTTCCATCCTTTTGGAAATCTAGTGTGGCTCTATGTATTCATATGTCCCACAACCTTTTACTGAGCCCCTTCCATGTGTCAGGCTCAGTGCTAGGCTCTGGGTCAGTCAGCCTTTGCCCCTTGGGCACTTCCCCTGGCCCAAACGATGAACCCTAAACTCCTCGCCACGGCCTGCAAGGTCCTGCATGATCTAGTGTCTTCTCTGAGCCCCTTTTCTTCTCTCTCAAAATGTTCCAGACCCACTGGTCATGTTTCAGTTCCCTGGGCATGTCCGAGTCTTTCCTGGATCAGGACCTTTGCACGTGCCATACCCTCTCGCTGCAGTCATTTTCTCTACTCTTCAGTTGCCTGGTTTTGTCAGGTCTCAGCATCACTCGTTCTCAGGGAGATGTCCCTCACTGTTCCATCTAATGAAAGACTCCCTCCATGTTCTCACTCATAGCGTCCTGTTCTTCACTTTCCAAGTCCTCATCATCGACTTGTTACAGGCCAGCTTATTCCAATCCTGTGCCATAGACGACTGACCCTGGGCCTTAATCCCTCTGCCTCAGTTTCTTCATTGTTAACGTGGGAACCAGTGTGAGAGTTAAATGGGCTGATGCCTGTGTGAGTATGACGTGTCTGCACATAGTAGGGCTTCGTCAGTGTTGGTTCCCTTAAGTTCTTTCCTGGCTCTTACAGTCTCTGGGACTGTTAAGTCTAAGTCCACCTTGGAACCTTGCCCCTTTTTCATACCCAGGATACATGCTACCCCGAGGGAGAACACCTCTCCATCTTGACTCTGCTAATTCAGTGCTAGACACAGCCCCTCATCCCACTCTTTTTCCTCATCCCTCTCCATGGGAAAAGCCCTCAGGCTAACATTCCAGGCTTCAGCCCTGGTTTTGCCCCTACCTGCATCTTTACTGGGGCTGTTACAGAGGATGGGGGTTACTGCACCCACAGACCCTCTCTCTAAGCCTCCATCTTGCCCAGGGAACTAACTGGAGCTGCCAGTGGTTCTCAGCTCTGCCTTCTCCAACCTTGGCATGAGTGTCCACATGTCCACCCTGAGGTCCAGCCCAGGGCCCAGTAGGAGGGTCTCTGGGGGTGCTGAGGGGAGATGCAAGTGCTGTAAGTGTTCTTTTAGAGGGATTGAAGCCAGAGGAAGCGGGGCTGGGAGGTTTACTTCTATTTTTCCTTCTGATGCTTGTCGGACATTAAGTGTCAGACTGAACCTCAAGCTGCAAACCCAAGTGCACAAGAAATGAGGTATTTACATCAACCCTGAGCCTCCAGGGAGTGGGCCATTACATTGTAGTCTTTATTGGGCCTCCCCTTTCCCTAGGGGTTTACAAACGTCCTGGGACTTAAGCAGGTCATTGTGATTTCCTCTGAGAAGCCCGCTGTCACATTCCTTATGGTCCCTTTGGGTCTAGTAATTCTGCTTCTTCTTCCCCAGGCTTGGAGCCCTTCTCCTGAGTTGAGCCAGCCCAGGTGCATCACCCAGCATCCCTTTTGGGGTCTGTGCCCTCCACGAGTACTGTCATCCAGCAGTTTGGGACAAACAGATCCATCCCTTTCCTCTTCCCAGTGTAGGAACTTCTCCCCTCTCCTTCCTAGCCCTCAAAACCACACCCATCTTAGGCCAGCCCTTCTTGGACTCACAGTATAATCTGTTTAGTAAGTTTAGACCTTAAAAAAAAAACAAAAAAACAAAGAAAGGAAGAAGGAACCCTTGACTTCAAGCAGCTTCTTCTCTCCATCCTGTACAAATCTCTAGAGCAGAGAAATACAAAGAGGCCAGTTAGTCACCTGATTGGAAAGGGCAGGTGTTGGGAAAAATCCAGAGTAAACATATACATGTACAGACAGGAATATTTCCACCAATCAGCCTGCCATGGAAGCAGGCACAGATCCAGAACGGTACTGGCTTTTCCTTCATGCCACTGGCCCCTGGGCAGTGTGTTTCTGTTTTGCTCTAACTGCTGATATTTTATAGAGAGAAGGTTGGGGTCTGTTATGGGTTGAATTTTGTCCTGCAAAGAGGTAAGTGAAGGTCCTAGTCCCTGACACCTGTGAATATGATTGTATTTGGAAATAGGGTCTTTGCTGATATAATCAAGCAAAGATGAGGTCAGGCTGGTTGTCCTGAGCCCTCATAGGGTGTTACTGGTGGCGGAGAAGCGACACACAGACACACGGGGGAAAAGAACCATGTGAAGCCAGAGGCAGAGATTGGAGCGATGCATTTACATGCTAAGAAAAGCCAAGGATTGCCAGCAGACACCAGAAACCAGAAGAGGCAAGGAAGGATTCTTCCTAGAGCCTTTGGGGGGTGTAATTCCCTGCCAACACCTTGGTTTCAGACTCCTGGACTCCAGAACTGTGAAAGAACAAGTTTCTGTTGTCTTAAGCCACCCAGTTTGTGGTAATTTGTTATGGCAGCCCTGGGAAACTATTCCTGGGTCAATTACACATCAGTACCCTGACCCCATCACCTTTTCTACATTAGAACTCACACCAGTGTGCTGTCAGTACTGGAGCTTTTGCTTTCTTTTAAGAGAACTGGCATTTACTGTGTGATCACTCTAACCAAGAATGGGGTTAGGCATTTTCCTACACATTTCATCTAATGTGCCACCATCCCATAAGTTCAGAGATATTGTCTCCTCTTTATTTTTGAGAAAACCAAGCCCCAGAGAGAGATAAATTATATATGAAAGAGGAACCAGCCTTCAACCCCCAGGATAGAGAAATATATATTGTATACGTGGTGCTGCCATCAGCTAAACATCTTTTAAAGTGATTTCTATGTACAGTCATGATTTACGATTGCAAAAATAATGCATATTCATTGTAGAGAATATGCACGTAGGGATTGCTATAAAGAACAAAAGTCATATGTGCACACGAACTTATATAAATATCTATTTTTCTCTTTAGTGCTATTTTTAAGAATTTTCCCATGGCATTATGTATTCCTCAAAAGCATGCTTTCTAAAGGTTTCATAGTTTTCCATTCCAATGACTGTTCTATGGTTTATTTAACCACCACGTTGTTGCATGTTTAAGTTCCTTCCACTGACTCCTCAGTCACATTGCAGTGACTGTTCTTTTACATAGATCTCTGTGCTCCTCTCCAACAGAAGTTATCAAATTTGCTTTATATGTTTTTCTATAGTTCTGTACTCCCTTGTGTACCAAACACAGAGTGGTTATGTTTATTTTTGAGATCTGGAAGAAGAATATCATCCACATGTCAAACATAGAATCCTGGAAATTTGCCCATGAGTCAATATTGGGAAAACGCTTTGTGAATTCTGAAGCCCTAAACACAAGTCAGGAACTGGTGATGGTCCCCTGAGTGCACTGCATTATAGCTCTTAGCACAGTGGACGGAGACCTGGGAATGAGCAGGAATTATGTTGTAAATAGTAATCAGTCAGCGCAGTCCAAGCACTGACCAGTCAAGGTGGACATCCGCTGTACAAAGCAGGATGGGCTCTCCAGTGCCAACCAGAAGAGAAGCCAGCCTCATCATAGTCTGTGCGCTGAACTACTTCGGTTCTCCTTATAGGCTGAGGCACCACCTTATCTGCACGTAACTCCAGTGCCTGGGATGTAGGAGGTAGCAGTGAATGCTTGTTAAATGACCTGCTCTTATTAATAATTGAACATTCTCCTGATACGACCCCAGCATCTATCTCCAGCCTCAGCCCCCTCTCCTGCCCTCTCCTCTTACCTTTCCCCTTCTACATAATCACAGGAGAGAAGCCTTCATGCTTTTGTTTTGGGAGTCCAGCCTCCAACCCTGCTTCTTGATTTGGGGACTCTCATTGTGTGGGATCTTGGTGGAGTGTGGAGCTTGCTGCCATGTGAAGTTGCCAGATACTTACCACCCCCAGCAGCCTGGGCGTGGCTGGACATGTGACCTGGACCCAGCCAGTTAGACCCTTCTGCCCAGGACTTATCATCTGGGGGTGGAGGGTGAGTCAGCAGCCAGAGGCTTGTGTAGCAGGTGTGTCCAGTGGAGGGGTGGCATCTGTACCACAAGAGGTTGTCCTAAAAGAGGTCGCTCAACTGCCTGTTTCTTGGTCCCCCAGAACTGCCTTAGTTTCTGTTCTTTTTCAAGCTATCCTCCAGCTCTCTCTTCATGATGAGTTTCCCAATAGTCTTCCAGAACATTCCTATTTTTGAGACAGATCGTCATAGTTTTTTCTTGTTTTCAACCACAAACCCTGAAGGCCACCCCATCATGACTCTGGCTCGAGGGTACCTCCTGTTCCCCTTCTTTTTATTGATAGAGGATGTCACCTCCTCCAGGGGGCTTTCCCTGACTGCTCTGTGTTTCTGTGGCTGAGTTTATGACATCTTTTCTCTGATTCCTCACTAAGGCTGTGAGCCACTTGAGAGCATGGGCCGCCTCTCATTGCTGAATTCCTTGGACCCTGCATGGAGCTTAGAACAGGGCAGTCGGTCTGTATATGGAGTAAATTGCCATTAGGATTATTAGTATTACGAAAGTCAAGAGAGAAATGATGTCTGAAACTTGAGGGAGAACCTGGAGAGGCTGCTTCTTTCTTTGGCATTTTCACAGGACATGGGGCATCTGTGGCTTTCACATCCCGAGTGCCTCCTCTCAGCTTGACGAGGCTGGCGACTGGCTGGTCAGGGCTCTTCTGATCTAGAGTTGATTCTTGGGGAGAATAAAGGGACCCTGGGGATTACCCCTTCTTCACTCTGGGGCCTGATCTACTCTCACAAATGTGTAGATTGACTTGTAACCCATGTAAGAGGCTCTCCAGTGGAAAAATGTGACTCGTCCAAAATCTGACCTACTGTTTCTTTAATGTTGTGCTTACATTAAAATGATCTGGAAACGTAGGCCCCTAAGTGTCCTTAATCACTCCTGATGGTATTGATTGGCTTAAAGATATAAGCTCTTATGTTCCCATTTAGTCACTGTTGAGTCAATACATTTTTTCCCTCTTTAATGATAAAATATTATATATTCATTCTTAAAGAAATGCCGAGTTTGCACATATAAATTAATTCTCTCCACCCCCATCTTTGTTCTCTCAAAATATCACTATGGACAAATTGATGTGTATTGGGGTGGGGGGAGGGAGAGAGAGAGAGAAAGGGAGAGGGAGCCAGGGAGGGGGAGGGGAAGGGAGAAAAGAAAGGAGGAGGAGGAGGGAGGGAGGGAGTCAGAGAGCATATATGTATGCGGTAATAGTAACAATAATGGTAGGAAAGAGATATTTATATAGTACTTATTGTGTGGCAGGTACTCTCCTAAACACTTTAAATATATTAGCTTATTTAATCCTGTAACAGTCCTCCAGTGTAGATATTATGATCTGCATTTTACAAATTAGGGAACTGGAGGCACACAAAACTTAAAGGACTTGCCCAAGTTCATGGTTAGCTTATGATGGAGCCAGGGTTTGCCTGTAGGAAGTGTGGCTTCCAGCTCTGTGGTTCCTGCAATCACCTTACTCTGGTGCCTCCTTAGAATGCAGGTCACGAGTAGGATCGTGGTTCCCAGACAGCTGGGTCATCGGTCACTTTTTCGGACCACTGTGTTCAGATCTAGCTTTCACCGTCCAGGGCTGCATGGTATCCCATTGGATGCATGCACCATGGTTTATGTAACTGACACCCAAGAAATGGCAATGGGAGAACAAAAGATAAAAGCCAAAATATACCCCAAATGCTCAAGTAAAAGGAAAGATCTCTGCCTCCAAACAGTTCTCAGTAAAGTTCTTCTAAAGCATCTCATACTATGCGAGGCTCTCTTTTGCACCGTGAGCTACAAAATTAATTGGGGAAACAACATCAGCCTGCAGTGACCCCAGTCAGTGCTAGTTTGGGATGCTTAAAGGGATGAACAGAATTGGTAGGAAAAAAAAGGCAAGAGAATTGAAGACGAGTTTAGTATTATTCTTGAGGAGATGGCCAAATAATGATGAGTGCTAAGGATGGCTTGGAGAAGCCACAAGGGATCTTTGCAGTGATCAGATAAATGGGAAAACACATCTGTTCTATACCCACGTAGATGCTTGCCTTGACATTCAGTTTTCTGTGACATCACCCCTGGCTTCAAAAAGTATTGTATCCAAATGGTGTAAATGAATTAAGGTGATATAGACCCATGCCATTCAACTTAAAAAGTGCTTCCTTCCATCCAAGTACTAACCAGGCCTGACCCTGCTTAGCTTCCAAGATCAGATGAGATCGGGCACGTTCAGGGTGTGAGGTGGATGGACCTAGAGTCTGACATACAGAGTGAAGTAAGTCAGAAAGAGAAAAACATACAGTATGGTAGCATGCATATATGGAATCTTAAAAAAAAAAAAAAGGTTCTGAAGAACCTAGGGGCAGGACAGGAATAAAGACGCAGATGTAGAGAATGGACTTGAGGACACGGGGAGGGGGAAGGGGAAGCTGGGACGAAGTGAGAGAGTGGCATGGACATATATACACTACCAAATGTAAAATACATAGCTAGTGGGAAGCAGCCGCATAGCACAGGGAGATCAGCTTGGTGCTTTGTGACCACCTAGAGGGGTGGGATAGGGAGGGTGGCGCAAGAGGGAGGGGATATGGGGATATATGTATACGTAGAGCTGATTCACTTTGTTATACAGCAGAAACTAGCACAACGTTGTAAAGCAATTATACTCCAATAAAGATGTTAAAAAAAAAAAGTGCTTCCTCTGATGACAAACCCAGATGTCAGTGGCACATGTGACGAGTTTGAATAAAAGTTTCTATAATATATGGGAATGGATAATAAACCACTACTATTTGGAGCAAAATTTTGTGTTATTTCGGTTGTTTTAGTTTACCAGGTACAGAGGAACACATACTTTTTAAAAAATTGAAGTATAGTTGATTTACAATATTGTGTTACTTTCTGGCGTAGAGCAAAGTGATTCAGTTATACATGTATATTATTTCAGATTCTATTGCATTATAGGTGATTACAGGATATTGAACATAGTTCCCGGTGCTATACATTAACTCGTTGTTTATGGAACACACATACTTTTAGATAACAGGTGTCCAATTAGCAAATGTCTCCAGGCTTACGTAAGGAGAGACTTTATTTGAAAGGATTATCGCAAGAGCAGGGGGGAGAGTCTGCGGCAGTAGGGGGAGGCCGCTGCGGCAGTGTGGAGGATACCCCCCCAACCATGAGATCTGCAGGGGTCTCGGAGGTCAGGCAGAAAAGGGCGTTTTGTAACAGGGAGAAGGGAATGAGGCTAGCAAGAACCATGGGTGGAGAAGTGGCATGAGCTGGTGACAAATAAACCGCTATTTTTTCACGAACACGTGTATTCCACTTAGTGGATGGTGGTCTAAGGGCTTTACGTGTTTTTAACTCATTTCGTACTTCAGCGGCACTGCGAGCTGGGTACTGTGATTACCCATGTTTTACACATGAGGAAACTGAGGCCCGCAATGTTGAGGAGTCACCCACAACTTAGTAGTAAAAAGAGGAGCTGAGATTTGAATCCAGGCCGTTGGTTTCACAGTCTGGGCTCTGAACCACGACCTATTTTTAAGGTAATATATTATCTTATGAAAGGTGATTTTAAATATGGAGGTGTAATGAAGTCATATCTTAGATCTCATAGTACTAATTTAGATACCATTTGACTAATTCATTTATCTGTGGGAAATTGTGTATACGGAAGTTGCCTGAAAACTTTTTTTTTTTTTTAATTTATTTATTTTGTTTTTGGCTGTGTTGTGTCTTGTTTGCTGCAAGTGGGCTTTCTCTAGTTGCAGAGAGCGGGCTTCTCATTGCGTGGCTTCTCTTGTTGCAGAGCACAGGCCCTAGGCGTGCGGACTTCAGTAGTTGTGGCTCGCGGGCTCTAGAGCACAGGCTCAGTAGTTGTGGCACACGGGCTTAGTTGCTCCGTGGCATGTGGGATCTTCCCGGACCAGGGCACGAACCTGTGTCCCCTGCATTGGCAGGCAGATTCTTAACCACTGCGCCACCAGGGAAACCCTGAAAACTTTTTTGTGGGGTCTTCTCGCTGGGAGAATGAGGGGGGCGGTGCCCTACGTCTAGTCACTGAGGGTTGACTGTCCTACTGGCTGGTTGAGTCGACTAAGCCCATCAGGGTCCACCTAAACGCAGGCATAACAAGCCTGCGTGTTGTTCTGCGTGGTTTGTCAGAAGGGAGCATCACGGATGCCTCGGGCATCAGAGACGTGTCACTGGACCGCAAAGCTGACGCCCCTCATGCATCCTTAATCTCCTGCTGCTTCCACCTCAGCCACTCCCAGGCCAGCCTGAGCGGAAGGTCATGGTAATGCCAGCCTGGACCAGTGGGGGATGTTTTCTTGGTTTGTTTATCTGATTGCGCAGCTGCTCTAGGGGCTGGGGCTCCTTTAAGTGAACACCTTGTTTTTGAATATATGGATTGCCTTGTCTTTAATGAGGAAACAGGCTTTCTTTATGCTTTGAATATGATAGTATATAATTTGAATTGTAGTTATATATTATGAGAGATTTGATAAGAAAAGGAAATTATAGTTTAATATAAACACAGTGGTTTTGGGGGGTAATTTAGTGAAATAAGATGGCTGTGTGACTCCATGAAATAAGGTCCAGTAATCTGGAAAACCCAGTAATACATCAAAGTCCTATTTGGGAGAGTCCTAGACCTGCAGTGTCCAATACAGCGGCCACCAGCCACCCGTGGCCGTTGAACACTTGAAAGGAGCACTTGGTCCTTTATGTGTAAAATACACACCAGATTTCAAAGACTTAGTATGAAAAAAAATTTTAAATCTCATTTATAATTTTTATATTGACTGCATGTTGAAACGGTTATATTTTAGATATACTGGGTTAGATAAAATAAATTATTAAAATTAACTTAATCCATTTCCTTTTTTAATGTGGCTACTCCAAAGTTGAAAATTACATACGTGGCTCACATTATATTTCTGTTGTCCAGTGCTGCCCTAGATTATCAGATTTTTATTGGGCCAACTGTACTCCCACCCACAGGGATGTCTCTTTTGATAATAATAACAGCTAGCATTTATCAAGCACTTACTACGTGCCAGGCATTTTAAATGTCTTTTCTCTGTTATGGTTCATGTCAACCCTATGTAGTATAGGTACAGTTTTTGTTTTACTTTTATTTGGCTTCACTTTTTTTTTTTTTAATTTTTAAATGAAAAAATTTTTCATTGGAGTATAGTTGATTTACAATGTTGTATTAGTTTCAGGTATATAGCAAAGTGAATCAGTTATACATATTCATATATCCACTTTTTTTTTTTTAAGATTCTTTTCCCATATAGGCCACTACAGAGTACTGAGTGAAGTTCCCTGTGCTATACAGTAGGCTCTTATTAGTTATCTATTTTATATATAGTAGTGTGTATCTGTCAATCCCAATCTCCCAATTTATGCCTCCCCCCCCATCCCCTGGTAACCATAAGTTTGTTTTCTACATCCGTGACTCTACTTCTGTTTTGTAAATAAGTTCATTTGTACCCTTTTTTTTTAGATTCCACATATAAGCGATATCATATGATATTTGTCTTTCTGTGTCTGACTTACTTCATTCAGTATGACAATCTCTAGCTCCATCCATGTTGCTGCAAATGGCATTATTTTGTTCCTTTATGGCTGAGTAATATTCCATTGTATATATGTACCACATCTTTTTTTTTTTTAACATCTTTATTGGAGTATAATTGCTTTACAATGGTGTGTTAGTTTCTGCTTTATAACAAAGTGAATCAGTTATACATAAACATATATCCCCATATCCCCTCCCTCTTGTGTCTCCCTCCCACCCTCACTATCCCACCCTCCCTATCCCACCCCTCTAGGGGCTCACAAAGCACCCAGCTGATTTCCCTGTGCTATGCGGCTGCTTCCCACTAGCTATCTATTTTACATTTGGTAGTATATATAAGTCCATGCCACTCTCTCACTTCGTCCCAGTTTACCCTTCCCCCTCCCCGTGTCCTCAAGTCCATTCTCTACATCTGCGTCTTTATTCCTGTCCTGCCCCTAGGTTCTTCAGAATCATTTTTTTTTTCTTTTTTTAGATTCCATATATATGTGTTAGCATACGGTATTTGTTTTTCTCTTTCTGACTTACTTCACTCTGTATGACAGACTCTAGGTCCATCCACCTCACTACAAATAAATCAATTTTGTTTCTTTTTATGGCTGAGTAATATTCCATTGTATATATGTACCACATCTTCTTTATCCATTCCTCTGTTGATAGGCATTTAGGTTGCTTCCATGTCCTGGCTATTGTAAATAGTGCTGCGATGAACATTGGGGTGCATGTGTCTTTTTGGATTATGGTTTTCTCAGGGTATATGCCCAGGAGTGGGATTGCTGGGTCATATGGTAGTTCTATTTTTAGTTTTTTAAGGAACCTCTATATTGTTCTCCATAGTGGCTGTATCAGTTTACATTCCCACCAGCAGTGTAGGAGGGATCCCTTTTCTCCACATCCTCTCCAGCATTTATTGTTTGTAGATTTTTTGATGATGGCCATTCTGACTGGTGTGAGGTGATACCTCATTGTAGTTTTGATTTGCATTTCTCTAATAATTAGTGATGTTGAGCACCTTTTCATGTGCTCTTTGGCCATCTGTATGTCTTCTTTGGAGAAATGTGTATTTAGATCTTCCACCCATTTTTGGATTGGGTTATTTGTTTCTTTTTAACACTGAGCTGCACGAGCTGTTTGTTTATTTCGGAGATTATTCCCTTGTCGGTTGCTTCGTTTGCAAATATATTCTCCCATTCTGAGGGTTGTCTTTTTGTTTTCTTTATGGTTTCCTTTGCTGTGCAAAAGCTTTTAAGTTTAATTAGATCCCATTTGTTTATTTTTGCTTCTATTTTCATTACTCTAGGGCGTAGATCAAAAAAGATCTTGCTGTGATTTATGTCAAAGAGTGTTTTGCCTATGTTTTCCTCTAAGAGTTTTATCGTGTCCGGCCTTACATTTAGGTCTTTAATCCATTTTGAGTTTATTTTTGTGTATGGTAGGTACAGTTTTGTTTCATATTTTGTAGATGGGGAAACCGAGGCACAAAGAGATTAAGTAACTTGACCTTAGTCACAGAGGTAGTAAATGACAGAGAGGGAATTGAACAAAGCAGCCCACCAGTGGCTCACACCGATGTCTCCCAGACTGGCCACCTTTTGTCAAACTGACATGGGACTTTTGTCCCTGCCTTGCTGTGCTGACTTGACCCTCTGAACCTCGGTTTCCTGACTGAGGAGTAGGCTGGAGCCTCCCTCAGGCCCCTACAGTGCTGTTCTTCCTTTGTTTTCTTTGCATTTCCCTACCAGGAAATGGTGGGGCTGGGAATAGGCCTTTTGGTTAGCCTGGCCCTCTGTGCTTGGGGAGGGGGGTGTCTCTGAGCGCCTGTTCCAGCTCTGCACTAACCTGAGACTTTGAGCAGGCCAGTGTCTCTTCTCTGTGCCTCCTGCATCCTTTTCTGTGACATTGGTCTAAAAGTAAGGAATCCTGAGTTTTGGTTCTAGCTTTACCATTAACATGCTCTGTGACCTCAGGCCAAGCACCATCCCTCCCTGGGCCTTATTTACCTCATCTCTAAAATGAGGAGTCGATTTCCTCTGACTCTAGCATTCTTTGATTTGTAATTTACGACTCAAGAAGAAAAGGAGACATTTTTTAAATGTGGGAATTAAGTGATGCGTTTACAAAATAGAACATCTGTGAAAAATCCTGTGGTCCTAGCCACCCCCCAATCCCCACCCCTAGTCTGCCTATCTGTCAGTCATGGAAGCTGCTTCTGATTCCTGGGCATGGAATTTGTCTTCATGAGTGTGTGGAGATGGGGCCCAGGAAGATAAATCTCCCAGATGACCTGATGGTACTTCCTCTGTTCTCAGACAGCCCCACGGAGCTGTAGTGATTGACCCCATGCCCCCTTAATATCATGGGTACATCTTCAGATTTAATTTTCCCACAATTGCTGATTAGTGAGACATTGGTCATTGACAGAAATTTCCTTTTTGTTTTCTAAAAAATGACCTCCTATTCCTCCCCCACTCCCTTCTTAATCCATCTAGTCTTCCCCTTGCTCTGTGCTGTCACATTACACTTCAGCTTTGGAAAGCAACAGTTATTCAAACAAAGTGTTTTTAAATCTTTCCTCAAACTTTGCAATTCTTTTAAAATTGCTTTCTTACCTAAGTGTTCATCATTAAGAAACTCAAGTTGCACTTTTTCAGAATTTAGATCATTACTTGTTATCAGTAAAGCAACTTGTAAAAGCTACAGACAAGGAAAAGTATCCTATGCCCTTTGTTAACTCTTGAGAGTTTCCAAGGTTAAAACAGATTTATAGGTGGAAAGAGGCTTCTAAACTATAGCTGCTAAAACATATAAGCATGATGAGTCTATTAGTTGGGGTTTAAGTGGGAAAATAGAAACCACCATAGGTATTTCAATCAGGAAGGTGTTTAATATTGGGTATTATAAGACCTCCAGATAGTCTCATAAAACCTTGGGAAACCCTCACATATATGGTCAAATGATCTTCAACAAGAAGGTGCCAAGACCACACAATTGAGAAAGGACAGTATTGTCAACAGATTGTGCTGGGAAAACTAGATATCGGCATGCCAGAGAATGAAGTTGGTCTTTTATCTTTTACCATACCATACTCAAAAATTAACTTGAAATGGATTAAATACCTAAATGTAAGACTGAAACAATGAAACTCCTAGAAGAAAACATAAGAGGAAAGCTTCATAACATTGGGCTTGGCAATGAGTTTTGGATATAACACCAAAAGCAGAGATAACAAAAGGAAAAATAGACAACTGGGACTACATCAAACTTAAAAACGTCTGTGAATCAAAGGAAACAACCAACAGAGTGAAAAGATGACCTATGGATGGGAGAAAATATTTACAAATCTTATGTGTACTGAAAGGCTAATATCCAGAATAGATGAAGAACTCTTACAACCCAACAGTAAAAAAAAACACAAATAACGGTTGAAAAATGGGCAAAGGACTTGAATAGACACTTCTGCAAAGATATAGATGGCCAACAGACATATGAAAAGATGTCCAACATCACTAATCATTAGAGTAATGCAAATGAAAACCACAATGAGATGTCACCTCACATGCATTAGGATGGCCAAATTAGTAATAAGATTGACAATTATATTTAAAAGAACAAAAAATAACAAGTGTTGGTGAGAATTTGGAGAAATTGGAACACTTGTGCACTGTGGATGGGACGGTATGAAGTTTCCATTAAAAATTAAAAATATATTACTACATGATCCTGCAATCCCACCTCTGAGTATATATCCAAAAGGACAGAAAGCAGGATCTTGATGTGGTATTTGCACATTTATGCTCATTGCAGCATTATTCCTAGTAGCCAAGAAGTGGAAGCAACTCAGATGTCCATCACCGGATGAATGGATAAGGAAAACATCCTCTAGACATACAGGGGAATATTATTCAGCCTTAAAAAAAGAAGGAAATCTTGCTACATGCTACAACATAGGTGAACCTTGAGGCCATTCTCCTAAGTGAAATAAGCCAGGGAAGGGGAAGTGGGGAGTTTTGTTCCGTGGGTACAGAGTTTCAGGTTTGCAAGACGAAAAAGTTCTGGAGGTCTGTTGTACCACGATGTGCATGTAGTTAACACTCCTGAACTGTACACTTAAAAATGATTAAGATGCTGAAATTGAAATGTTTTTACCACAATTAACAGGAAGATGTAGTTTCTAGGCTTCCATCCCCCGTGATGCATGAACGTGTTACTGACCCTTTTGAGTTGGGCCCCAACAAGGGTCCTTCTACCTAGTGTCATTGGAGCCGGTAGAACGAGACTGAGTTCATTCAGAAGCAGGGGAAAGTTTTTTTCTTTGATCAAAGAACGGAGAAGTGTTGAGCTCATGCTCTAGCGCACATGGTTTCCCCAGAAGGCCAGTGGTGGCGCTGCTTTATAGGCTTCTTGTCAGTGGGGAGGGCGTGGAGTTCTGGAGGCTCAGGTGCAGCCGTGCTGGTCACGGCTTGAGATCCAGGTGCAGCTCACGGCCTGCCGCTGCCGTCTTGAATTGCAGTGTCGTGCGCAGCACCTCTGCGCACGGCCCACTGCCGCCATCTTGAACTGAAGTGTCGTGCGTGGCGCTTTGCACGCGGGCCGCCGTCACCGCCTTGAAGTGCAGTGTTGTGCGTGCGCAGTGCTTCTGCACGCACCGCCCACCGAGGTGGTGTTCTGGGTGCAGCCTTTTCGCACTGGGGACTCTGGTCCGAAGTGCCTGGTGCGAGGCCTCTGCCGGCACCCGCCTGTGAGCAAGTGAAACTGGACTGAGCGCAAAGGAAAAGAAACCAAAAAAGGTTAGACTTTATTTTATTACCCAGATTCTGTTTTTATTTCCTGGGAATTGCTAATGGGCTTTGCTGGTGACAGAAGAGCTTACAAGGGTGGGAATGATGCAAAACACCAAGACACAGTTTCCAGTACAGTGAGTCCTAAGTGAGGAAGGACCTTTGCGCTCTTTTCACGTGGAGGAAGTGAATGGAACATAAACTTAGAAATCACGCTGATCCGAGTTGGAATGCTAGTTCCATCAGTGACCAGCCGTCTGATCTGGGGCTGGCTTGGTAACCTCTGGACTGGGGTTAGGATTCCCCAGGGCTGAGAGGAGTGGAAGGCAGACCGCAGAACTGGCAGTTCCCACACTGTGGGGGATGGGCAGAGCACCAGGAGCCTGAGGACGTGGAGCCTGTCCGGGCTTGGGACCCCAGGGGCGCCCCTTTTTTCCAGGTGCTATGGCTTCCCTTCCTGAAGCCTCCAGCTTTACCTGCTTTATTTTTCTGTCCTTTGCATCATTCCCATATTCTTTCCTTTGCCTGGGGGACCACCCAGGTCTCAGAATTCCCTTTGCACCTCCAGAAGCGGCCCCAGGCCACGCACCAGAGAGCTTAAAGCACAGGCACTATATGTAATTTTTCATTTAACACCCCTCTTCCTCAAATATAAGCTCCATCAGGGCAGGAATCAACTTTCCTGTTCATAGCTTTGTGTCCTCAGGCCCTAGAACTGGCCCAGTATGTCCTCAATTAATATTGAGTCAATGAGTTTGCAGACGATTGAAATGTTAAGCTACTTGGAAACAGGATTAAAGGAAACAGAAAATTAGGGATGGCTGAAACACAGACTTTTGGTTCAGAGCACTGTGCCGTGTGGTTTCAGGAGGCCTGGGTTCTGGGCCTGCTGTGTTGCTGACTAGCTGTGTGGCCTGGAGCAAGTTGCTTACCCTCTCTGGTCCCCAGTAGCCTTATGCATACGGTGAAGGGCCCTGAGTAAGTTTCACCCCCCCACCCCCAGTTCTAACTCAGCACAAAGGTTCTATGAGGCAGTTCTGCTGCTGCACAATTTGTTCTTTTACTGCAACCAGGGACCTCAAGAAACAAGAACAAGGAAAATCTAAAGCGTACGTGGGAGTGAGGTGGGACTGGGTTAAGGGGGGCTGGCCAGGGCAGATGGAGCATGGCAAACTCATGGGCCATCCCTAGTGTAGTTCCAACCTTTGAAAAATTAACTTCATTTTTTTTTTTTGCTGGGTATTGGCAGCAATTAGAAGAGAAAGTACATTCAACACTCATGACGAATGAAACAATTATCTAATTTTGACCATTTCAAGCAAAATGTCGTCTTTACAAGCCTGATTTTTAAGACTTCGTACTAAATGTTTAGGCTTTGCAATATGGAAAATAATAACAGAAAGGTTATTTGCTTGAATTGAAAGACTGCTTTCCTGTGTTGGAAATGAAACTTAAATAACCTCTGTCCTTGATTCTCTGAATAGTTGATGTTCAGAAAGGCTACTAGAAACGTACACAAAGTTCATAGGCAGTACAGCCAGAGGGACATTCGGGGAGGACCTTAAGCAAAACTGTTTAGTTTCTTTATGGCTCTGGGTTTTCTTTAACCTATAAAGTGAAGGTAATGTGATTGGAGGGTATTGAGATGAAACGAGGTAATGTGACAACACGGAACAAATGCTTGGTGCATGGGCACGTGGTAAGTCCCCTCTGTGCCCCCCCATGCCTCCTTCCTGTTCTGTCTCAGCTGGGGCTTCCCATGGGGGTGTGTTAGCCTGTCTCTACTGAAGGAACAGCTGAGACCTTATCAGGCCTGAGCTCTGTGTGTGCGTGTGTGCTGTGACACTGGTCTTTGAAATCCTTAGGCCCTTTATACTAAGGGTGGCTGTCAGAGGTCCCTTGTCCAATGTGCTTTCCTGGTCCTTGAATGGCTGGGCCTGGCCATTTTACCCTGGCCTGAGATGGGAGAGCCCACACGAAGGGTCTCATTTGCCAGTGTCAAGAGAGCCAGACCCCTTGGGAAGGGGGCCTGACCCTGTAGGAAAGGGGCAGGAACAGGGCAGAGGGGAGGCATCCCCTGCAGACTAGAGCACCTTGGCCAGGTGGCTGGACCCACTTCCTGAATCCACTTCAGCTCCCGATTCTTCTGACTCAGCAGTTCCTCCCTAGCCCCTCTTCCCTGCCTCACAGGGAGCTGGGGAGGTGGGCTGAACCCCAGGAGATGCCACGCCATGCCAAAGCAATCACCTGTGACTGTGATCTAGGTTTTACATCGTCTTCACCTACGCCACTCAGACACCTTAGGGCATAACCAGCTCTTCTCATTTCTCTTTCCTAGTTTGTTATATTTAACAAACTAGGAAAGAGAAATGAGAAGAGCTGAGCCTGGAAGACGAGATGAGGGTCTTGCCATCACTGACCCATCTACTACTTTCATCTTATTTAGGAAGTGAATTTAACAAATCTGTAAGCTTTTAGGGCTGGGTTCTGTTGATCGGTTATAAAATTACTCATTAATTCATGAGCATTTGTGACCTGAAATCTGAGCATCACTGTGGGCTCAGCTTCTGTTTTCAAGGGGAAGAAAACATCCACAGAGAGTGATCCCCAGACACAAGGGTAGACTGTGCTTTCCCACTCTCACGTCTAGATAATCACAAACTGTGGCGTACTGGGGTGGACCCTTCAGCGGGGGGTGTGAACCCTGAAAGTCAGCATTCTGCAAGGAAGTAGCTCTTTGGTGGTCACAGCTGCTGTGGGCACGTCAGATTTGCACAACTTTAAGATCATGCCTACTTCATTTCTGCCAACATAACTAGGGTTTCAGGCTTTGCCAGAGCTCAGGCACTGTTACGTGGCACCATGGGTGTCCTATCCCATGCATCCAGGTTTGAGCCTCACTTCTTCTCTTCACCAACCTGTCACCATGTATGATTGAGAACCTCTCTGAATCTCAGTCTCTCCTCCTCTGAAATGGGAATGGGAGTACATGTCTGCCTCACCCTGTTACTGTACAAAGCAGTCAAGATAGTCGAAGTGAACATGCCTTGCGAGCTCAGCATCTCTGTATGGGTTGGTTGGTGCCACTATTATTGGGACCTTGATGCAGCTGGGCCTAAGCTTCCTGTTGCAAAGAAATGGAGCTTTCTCAGATCAAAAGACCACCCCCTGCTTACCCAACCCAGCCCATCTGAGGGCGGATTAGAACTGTTGTGGCTGTAAACCCCCCAGCCGATATGGGCTGTAATACAGTAAATTATCACTTGTTTTGCAGTCTTGACAAGAAAAATAAATGCAGTTACACTCATGAATGTTGAAAAATGAAGCAAAGCAATGTGGATCGGCGCATTTGAGGTGCTTTTCCAAATGAAAAGCTGTGTACAATGAATGCTAATGGGCTCCCTCCCTCCCACTCTTGGCATGTGGTGCAGTGTGATCTTTCTGAATTAAGGGAGCAGCTGTGCCAAGTGCCCTAGCCACAGGAGAGGTGGCCCCGGGTGGCCTCCCCAGTCGGAGACCCCGTAGGCAGACTCCAATGTCCAGACCCAAAATAGACCCGGTTTCCTAAAGCAGGTACCTGCGTGGTCTCAGTGGTGCTTCTGTACTTATAGAACCTGGCATCTCTCTGCAGTTCTTCTGTCATTCTGGGTAGCAAACATTCACCAAGCATGTACTGTGTGCCAGGCTTGATGCTGGTAGCAGTAGAGATGAATCTCACATGTCCTGCCCCTCCCAACCAACCTCCACTGTCATCAGGCCTGACGGGCATGAGCTAGCTCTGTGCCGGCCAACATGGTAGCCACACGGGGCTATTGAATACTTGAAATGTGGCCAGTCCAAACTGAGATGTGCTCTAGATGTAAAATGCAGACCACATCTCAGAATTGTAGGGTGTATATATATGTGTGTGTGTGTATATATATATGTATATGCATACACATATAGTCTTATTAATGTTTTATATTCAAATGTTGAGAAGATACTATCTTAGGTGTTTTGGGTTACATAAAATACATTGAAAATAAAACTCATCTATTTTAACTTTTTTACTATGGCTACTAGAAAACTTAAAAGTACAGAAATGTGGCTTGTCCTCTCTTTCTATAGGACATCAGTAATCTGGCCCCTGCTGACCTGTTTGCTCATATCCTCCACCGCACTCCCTTTGCTGGTGGCCATCCTGTCAGTTCATGAACCACAGCAGGCTTGTTCATGTCTCAGGACCTTTGCACTTGCTGTTCTTGCTTTCTCACTGGTAGATTCTTCCCCAGTGCTTTCTCAAATGTCACCTTTTGTGACAAATGTTCTCTGACTATCCTTTCTAAATACACCCCTGCCCCCTGTTACTCTTCATCAAAACATTCTTTCCTAGTCACTATTGTAATATTAAGTATTTTATTATTAAATAATTGTATATGTATTTGTTACCCAAGGAGAACTTAAGGGGGTGGGGCAGGGAGCTCAACTATCTTTTTTTTTTCCCCCGTGTTCTAATCTCAGTGCCTACCACAGCAATTAACACATAGTAGGTACTCAATTTTTTAAATGAATGAATGATTAAGTGTCACATTAATGTCACAAGAAAAATATTTTGATCATTTTGAGATGTTGCAAAGACACCTGAGAATACTTCATAGTGGGTCCTAATTTATCAGTCCATTAAGGAAGGTCTGGGTGAGAAGCACATGGCATACGAAGGGTTTGATGAAGAGCTTGATGAAATAGAGGTGGGATCAGGATTAAGGAAATTAACAAGGCATGGTGAAGCACCCAGGGGCTGGCAGCAGTAGGGAGCTCTTCCTACCCCTAGGTCTGAAGGGCAGTGGTAGGGAATGGTGTTACAAGACTGCCTGACAGGCTATAGAAGAACACAGCCACCACCAAAATTCATTCCTCCCACCCTCTGGTCTTCTGCCAGTACTTGCTGTTGGTCAACTCAGCCAGAAGCGGAGGGTGAGGGAAGCTGGAAGATGCAGATCACAGAAGTCAGGCTCCCAGAGAACAGAGTAGGGTGGGGACAGGTCTGGATTGGGGGTGGAGTGCACAGAGAATAACTGTCATCCTGAAAAGGCATGGAAAGCTGTTTTCTTTTTTTAAATTTATTTATTTATTTTTGGCTGTGTTGGGTCTTCGTTTCTGTGCGAGGGCTTTCTCTAGTTGCGGCAAGCGGGGGCCACTCTTTATCGCGGTGCCCGGGCCTCTCACTGTCGCAGCCTCTCCCGTTGCGGAGCACAGGCTCCAGACGCGCAGGCTCAGTAGTTGTGGCTCACGGGCCTAGTCGCTCCGCAGCAAGTGGGATCTTCCCAGACCAGGGCTTGAACCCGTGTCCCCTGCATTGGCAGGCAGATTCTTAACCACTGCACCACCAGGGAAGCCCAGAAAGCTGTTTTCTTAATGTGCTAGAGCATGTTTATTCAAAACCAACAACCCGTATCCTAAAAATGTAAGGATGCATGTGAACACTATAACATCCATTCAGGGATTTCTAGTAGCAGAATTGGAAATATAATTATGGGGAAAAAAGAGATAAAGTTTCCATATATATGTGTTAGCACACGGCATTTGTTTTTCTTTTTCTGACTTACTTTACTCTGTATGATAGACTCTAGGTCCATTCACCTCACTACAAATAACTCAATTTTGTTTCTTTTTATGGCTGAGTAATATTCCATTGTATGTATGTATACAAATAGCTGATTCACTTTGTTATACAGCAGAAACTAACACAACATTGTAAAACAATTATACTCCAATAAAGATGTTAAAAAAAAAAGAGATAAAGTTATTATCTGCAGAGGATATTATTAACTACCAAAAACCTAAGAGAAATAAGTGGAAAACTATTAGAACCCATTAGAAGTCCAGTAAGGTGACTGGGTAGGAAATAAATATACAAAATCAACAATTTCCTAAATATTCACAATAACTGGTTTGAAACATATAAAAGGATTAATTCTATCAAAAAGACCAAAATACAAAAGGCAGAGGAATTAAGTCGAGAGGCAATATGAAGGATCTTTAGAAGGAAGCTATAATGCAAAACTGAGAAAATAGATAGATAGATAGATATCATTCCTAGATGAGAAGACTTGATATTTTTAAAGCTTGTCAATTTAGTTTAAAATATGTAATGTGAATTATAATACAAATTTATAAGCAGTGTTATAAAGTGATTTTAAGGTTTATCTGGAAAAATAAATGGTCCCAGAAGCAGACATTGAAAGAGAATAATGGGGGAAGACTTAACAGACTAATTCTAAGGTTTAGAAATATATCCTGGAATTAAAACCAACTAAATTAAAGCCCAAATAGCGTATACTAGTCCAAGAAGAGACAGATCAATAGAACAAAATATGTTTCTAAAACATGTTTGTGTGTATGTGTTATAGGTAAACCTAACATTTCAATTAATGAGATAAGTCATGGTGAAATTATAATGATAACCCACCAGGGAAGGGTGTGGGCCAGTCGAGGTAGGTCCTTACTTCATACTGTATACCAAAATATATTTTAGATAATTGTAATACATTCTAGTTAAATGTAAAAATTTGAAAACATCTAAGATGTGTGATGCATATGTAAATCTTTAAAAAAATCTTTGGGAGTAGGACATGTTACTACTAAGTAGAAGCAATAAAGAAAAATATTTATGTATTTGTCCCTAAATACTATAAACAAGATGAAAATATCCACAGCAAACCGAGTTCTGATGTTTGCAATATACATACACGAAACAAATGGTTAATACCATTAATATTGAAAGAGTGCCTCCAAATCAGTGGTTCAAGACAAATGATCCATTAGACGTATGTTCGGTGTTGGTGAGACTTCTGAGAAACAGACAAGTATGAGTGTAAGTTCTAATATTTAGGGAGGACAACTTAACATCTGTCAGAGACATAAAGTGTGCATATCTTTTCATCAGAAATTTTATTTTTGGAATTGTATTCCAGGGAAATAATCAGAGATAAGTGTCAAGTGAAAAATTCTGGGTGTGCAAACTAGGATACTTGACCTCCCAGAGTGTTCATTTCTCCGTCCATAGTACAAGAAGATAAATAAGCTGGCTTTGCAGCGTGGCTGTGAGAGTCATTTGAGATGACTGCCCTGGGAAAGCCTTGGAGCTATGGAACTCTGGGAAAACGGTGTGCGTTCTCGGTTGATTTCGGGCTGTTACATTTTCCTGCCTTCCTCTCCTCCTCCCAGCCCCTTGGACACTACCTACTGGGGCACCTACTTCTGCTGTTTTAGCTCAAGGAGGAGCAAAAAAGAGAGAGCTCTGGACCTTTGCTCAGGTTAAACAGGGCTACTCTGAGGATGAATTCTCAGCTTAGCACAACAAGGATTTAGTTAATACCAGCCACATACAGGATGGGACGTGTGGCAGATTGGGGGTAACAAAGGCTCCTTGACCACAGTTTAGTTAGATTCCTCTGATCCCTTTTCTCAACTAGGCCTTGACCTTATCCCGCACTCCCCACCCCCATCCTGTTTTGACCTGCCTAGCCCAATTTTAGCAAGAATCCCGCTAAGTCAGTATAATGCGAATCCCTCCATCCCTTGATATCTGATCAAATTCCTCATCCCTCACCCTTGATATCTGATCACCCTGGCTGCCATCGGTAAGAACCTATTAAGCCAGTTTAGCAAGATTCCCCCCTCTCCTTGGTGTCTCCTCTTAGTAAATTTTCATCCACTGGCCCCCTCACTTTGCTCCTTGGCTGTAAATCCGTAGCTGTCTTTACCATATTCAGAACTGAACCTGATTTTGCTCTCCATTTCCATGCCTCTATTGCAATAGTCTTGAATAAATTCTTCCTTAACAGTTGTAACAAGTGTCAAAATAAAATTTTCTTTAATAGTGGTTACCATGGTGAGTAAATACCAGCCTGCCCAAAGGGAGCTTTGGGTCTAATGGGTAGACAGCTAGGCAGACCCGTGATCAACTGTATGGAACAGGAGCTCATTCATTCAACAAACATGTACTGAGAACCTATAATATGTCAGGCATTGTGGGTACCACTGTGGGCAAGATACTCCAGCTCCTGCCTTCAGGAAGCCTACGGTCTGATAAGATGGATAGATGATAAAAATAAACATAAAGGGAAAAAGTACAGAGAAGGGACAGGGTTCTGGTTCCTGGGGTTCTGGAGGAAGAGGGGGCAGCCCAGGTGAACAGGAAAAGCTTCCTGCAGGAGATGGCATCTGAGCCGGTCTCCAGTGAGTTTAACCTTTGCTTGTGGGATACAGGTGTCCACAGATTCAGAGCCGTGTAACCACATTTGTGAATAAGTATGATGTTGGGTGGCTCAGGAGCTAGCCTACAATGTGCAGACTGTGGGATGGAAGATGGCTGAGGTTTCCAGAGGCAGCCCAGCTGAGAGGAGACACGGACAGGGAGAGATTATCCTAATAGGATTTCACAGAGACCACTTAGCATTCGCTGAGCTCGAGGGAAAAATAGTTATGAGCTGAGGGTGGAGAAATAGCCAAGAATCTGGCAACTCTGCGAAAGCTTGGAGAGAAAAGCTGACAGCCAACGGACAGAACAAGATGTTGCTTGCAAAAAGGTTAAAAGACAAGAGAAAGAAAAGTACACCGAGAGATATGGATGGAAATTGAGGCGCATTATTATAACTTGGGAACGTGCATTAAGATAATTCCAGCTCTAAGAAGGAGCAGAGCCATATCACCCCGTCAGGGGATTCTTGGAATGAGGTGTGGGCAGTGGAAAGTCAGAACTGGTTAAAAGAAAGCAGGTGTGAGTGTAAAACACCATAGGCAGAAATGGGATAACTAGTCCTAATCCCTGCTCTTTGGAGATGTTAATTGAGACCCAGAGAAGGGACATGAATTATCCAGTTACTCAGTGTAGAAAGTGGGAGAGCTGGGAAACTGGAACCCTGTTCATAGCTAATGGGAATGCAAAGTGGTGCGGCTTCTGTAGAAGAGAGTTTGGCAGTTCCTCAAGAAGTTAAATGTAGCGTTACTCATATGACCCAGGGATTCCAAGTCTAGGTACATACCCCAAAGAATTGAAAACAGGTACTCAGATTTGATCCACTGTGGGTGTTCTGTCTACTAGTTCAGTGCTCATTCCGTGACACCCCAGCTGCTCCTTCAATCTTCCATTCTCTCTCCCTCTCTTCTCCCCTCCTTCTCTCCCTCTCTTCTCTCCTGTTTATATGGGGATAGTTGGGTTCTAAGTTGCTCTAACACTTACTAAATACATGACCTTGGTTTCACTGTCCTGTCATTGCCTGGGACCAGATGAGTGTCCTTCCAGCCCTGGTAGTGTGTACATTTTTCATACACTTTGCCAGCACATGTTCAGCAACTGCAGATCTGGTGCCGAAGGGGGACAGTCCCCTCCCAAACCTGCAGACCTGGGAGGCTGTGCAGAGCTGATGCAGTCCCGGTCTTGACACAACTGTCATGTCCTCTCACCTTTTAATTGCTTGTCTCAGAGAGTTCATAGTGTCTTTAATTTTCCTGGAATTCCGAAGCCGTTGTCTATGTTTCCTGGAGTACCTCTTCTTCTAGAGTCAGCCTTTTTTTTTTTTTTAAACTATCTTTGTATGTCTAACCCACCTTTTGGGGGGACAGAATGTTCGTTGAGGTCTTATGCTGGGTTTTTTAAAATTAATTTATGTTTTATTTATTTATTTTTGGCTGTGTTGGGTATTCGTTGCTACGCACGGGCTTTCTCTAGTTGTGGAGAGCGGGGCCTACTCTTCGTTGGTGGTGCACGGGCTTCTCACTGCAGTGGCTTCTCTTGTTGCGGAGCACGGGCTCTAGGCGCGTGGGCTTCAGTAGTTGTGGTGTGAGGGCTTCAGTAGTTGTGGCTCGCGGTCTCTAGAGCACAGGCTCAGTAGTTGTGGTTCACGGGGCTTAGTTGCTCCGTGGCATGTGGGATCCTCCAGGACTAGGGCTTGAACCCGTGTCCCCTGCATTGGCAGGCGGATTCTTAACTACTGTGCCACCAGGGAAGTCCCTTTTGCTGTTATTTTGTTCCCCCTCTACTTGACTATATATTGAAATGGGGCCAGTTACATGACGGTGTTATTTGATCCACATTGGGAATGCTGCAGTTTTTTTTTCCTACTTCCCCTGTTTATTTGGGCACAGTTTGACTCCACCCCTTATGGGAAAGGAGATTAATGGGGACTTGGAAAAGCCATTGGGAGCCTTGTCTCTAGTCTCTGTCTCTTAGTTTATCCAAAGTCTTACATGAGGTCCAACTCTGCTGAGTCAGCAATTGGTCCTGTTCCTGGAGGTGGAGGGGGGTCCCCAAAAGCTTCTATTTGATTTTGAGTCAACTGCTTTCATGAGAGGTCTTTCTATTTCATGAACTTCTGTTTTTTGTTTTTCTAGGGTTTTTTTTTTTTTTTTTTTTTTGGCCCATTTGAGCCCTTGTATGAGGTAACTGCTTTCTGCCTGACATGTAGTTCTCAGGTGGGATTTGAGGAAGGATGTAAATCCATAGTGGGGAAAATAAACTGCAATAGGGATGGTTTATATCTATCCCATGGTTTGGCAATACTTTCCAATTCCCTTCATTCCCTTCCCATTCCCTGCATTCCCTTCAGATTGGGAGCGGTCATTGAGGTTTTCTGTATATCCAACACTTTTCCCCTCCAACAACGCGGTTCCATTAGGAAGGGGAAGATGGGCATGAATCCTTCTCCTTTCATTTTGGACACAGATAACACTTAAAATCTACGACATGAAGTTAGGACTCTTTCTGTGTGTCAGCATTCATAGTATATTCTTTGTTCTTTTCACTTCTTTCTGGTTCATTTCAGTCAACTCTGGACATGGAAGTTCTGTGAAATGGTATTCAAGACACCATATTTTCTGGAAGACCTGGCATTCTTTCTACTCTGCCATGCTGTGTGATTATGAATACACACTTGCACAGCCAGTATGCCATACTCTTATTGGAAAGGGTTTTCAATGACCGTATTCACTGAAATGGCCTATTTATGTGTCAAGTACATTATCAGATATGTGTTTCCATAAGAGTAGAAGAGCACCAAACAAAAGACCGAGTTCCAGGTTGCCAAAAGAGACAGCAGGGCTTCTGCTAGCCCTCTACCCCGAGTGTTTTTATCAGGTTGCCACATGTGGTCTCAGTGGTGAGTGCCTTTTTAGCTGGGCAATGGGATTCGTTTTTTCAGAAGATAATTTCCTTGTTTTCATTTCAAGATCTTAATTTTTTTGATGGTGCTCTTGCTGTTGTTGGTACTGGTATAAATGATCTAATTTACTTTAATTTGCTTCCTTGCAAAGAAGGTGATCCCTCGCCCAGCTGCTGCTCTGGGCAAAGAGGGAGCAGGCAGGCCTGGAGGTGAGCTCTGAACTTTATCAGACCTCTCCAAGGTTTCTGCTAATGAACAGTGCTTAGAGATTTCAGAAACTTTTCCTCAGATTGTTTTAACTACCATGTTGCTTCCTAAGCAGCAAGGTATCCTCATGAGTCTCTATCTGTGGGGCCGTGAGGAAGGGGAGAGGTGAAGTGAAGGTGGGATCACCTCTTCTGGCGGGTCTGTTCCATTGATTCAAGATGCCATGTGATGGGTGCAAGGCACATGTCAGATGGTAGTGTTAGGAAGGGTTTTCTCTGTCCCTTCCATCACTTTGTGCCTCGGCAAACTTCATGGTATGAATTCTGAGGGGTAGCAGGTGCAGAAAGGTTAGGTAGTCCTTGATTCAACTCTGGTTGTACCTGCCTGGTTTGTTTTCTTTGTCCAGTTGTTCAAGGTTGCTGAGTCTTGGCTTTCTTCAACCATGTGTGAATAGACTAAGTGCCTCCAGGATCAGTCTGTCTCATTCCTGTCTGTATTCTCAGTACCTAGCAAGGTACCTGAGAGAGTAGGCTTGATAAGTATTTGCCAGATGGATGAATGAATGTGTGAATGAAGGAAAGGAAACAGATAGATACTTAGAGAAGGGAAGATGGAATGCCATCATTGCATCTCCAGACAAACACTGTTTAGGTATAAGGGATTCAGAATTATGCTGTGACAAAGGAATTGTGAGCAGTGATGGAACAGCATGCCTCCCCAGTTCTACTCCCTGTGGTTTGATTTGACCGCAGAGGATTTGTTTTCACTTATCTAGACATGTACATGATTGAGAATAGGAGGTATAGAATCATCTGATTTTTCTGCCTAGTCCTGTCTAGATTTACTGTCACAGGTCCAGTCTTCTGGGGTATATGACTCACCTTAGTTGTATTTTAGGAGCCCATTCCTCAAGATGGTGGGGGCTGAAATCAGCCTGCTGGCCCATTCCTGGCAGGCACCCATTCTTGGGTTAACTTGAACTGCAGTCTCCCTTAGTGCAAAACTGTTTTCTTCCAGGTCTTTTTATGAGGCTTCTGCCTCACTTTCCTTGGCTAAGACTTTGGTTCCTGGATCCGACCAAAAAACTCAGGGCTGAGCCACACGAGGCAGGAGGCATTGTTAATGTTGAATTCATCTTGCTATTTCAGACCAAAGGATGCTTGAGATTTAGATTCCTTTGTGGTTATCCGGAAGCGCACAAATCTGTGGCTCGTTCCTCCATCATCCAGGATCTGGTTCTCAGCATCCCTGTCTCCTGATCCTCGACTTGAACCTCTGCTGTCTATCTCTACCACCAGCTTTGACTCCTAAAGTATCCTGGCAGGCTGGGTGGAATCTGCATTTTTCATATTCTCCTGGTCACTTAGATTGGACTTGTGTCCACTCCCTGGGCGATCCAGTCTTTCCATTGGGCTTCCCCAGTTGCCACCGAATTCCCAGTCTTCTTCCCCATCTAACCATGTTGAGCTACTATGAATCCCATCTACACCTCATGAACCAGAAGACTATAGATGCTAGAACACATGTTGACAGGTCAGATGAGAGGTTATGTGAAGTAGAGGACGCATGTAGGCAGGCCATGGTGGGGGTGGAATCCATGGGTGAAGGACATACCTCCAGAATAAGCCAATGGAGAAAAATCCTCAAACCAATGAAAAAATGCTATGGCTCTGAAAATCAAAGGACATGGCCCTCTGAACAGGTGTGATTAATGTTCTAAACAACGTCTGCAAGAACATCAAAGAAAAACCCATTGGCGTTAGCAAGAGGTTTTGAGGACCAGATGCAAAATACATTTTTCAAAAAACGAAGATTTTGGGCTTCCCTGGTGGCGCAGTGGTTGAGAATCTGCCTGCTAATGCAGGAGACACGGGTTCAAGCCCTGGTCTGGGAAGATCCCACATGCTGCGGAGCAACTAGGCCCGTGAGCCACAACTGCTGAGCCTGCGCGTCTGGAGCCTGTGCTCCGCAACAAGAGAGGCCATGATAGTGAGAGGCCTGTGCACCGCAATGAAGAGTGGCCCCCGCTTGCCGCAACTAGAGAAAGCCCTCGCGCAGAAATGAAGACCCAACACAGCCAAAAATAAATTAAAAAAAAAAAAATTTTTAGATGAGCATTTTTTGAGTTGTGCTATATAGTACAAAGAAAATCCTAATCATAATAGGACAGGATATTTTTAAAAGCCTGGGACTTGCAATGAAGATAATAAAAAAATGCAGGACCTACATGAAGACTTTAAAACATGGAGGCACATCAAAGAAGATTTGAATACTTGGAAAAATACCATGTTTCTGAATGGAGATGTTTAGTCATGTAAATATGTCAGTTCTCCTTCAAATTGATTATACATTTATGTTATTTCAATCAAAATCCTTAAGGAATTGCTGTTTAGAACTTGACAAAAATTATTCTAATTTTTATATAGAAGCTTAAATGCGTTAGACTAGCTAAACATAATGTTTTAAAAACAAAAGGGAGATTTACACAGTAAAAAGTTATAAAGGGTTATAAAAATAATTTAACACCACAACAATTTAGTTTAGTGGCTGGTGAAATGAAATATAATTGGAACAGAGCAGAAAATAAAATAATAAAAAGATTTGAATGTATGTAAATATTTATTATGTGATAATGGTGGATTTCAGACCAGCAGGGGAAAGAATAGATTATTTAATTAATGCTGCTAGGAAAATTTGGCTATTTAGGGGGAAAGTTAGATCATTAGCTCAAGCCCCCATATGAAAATAGATTGCTTATGTGTTAAATGTAGAAAAGAAAACATAATACATTTGAAAGTTACGTGATATTAGAGTGAGAATGATGTTTCAAAGGACAAAATCAAAGCTGGAAATTGCAATGACTGATTGATAGTATATGTGAAAATGAATGTTAAAAATATCAGAAACAAAAATAAAATACCCCATTTTTCTATTCCCCTTTTTGGCAGTCCTCCTTCAGAGAACTCTTATTCTTACCACCTCCAACGTGTCTCTGCTTGGTCTCTGCCTAAGTCACTCGAGGTCACAGAAGTTCACTCCATTTCTGCTGCCACCACTCCACCAGAACCATTCTCATCAAGGTGGTCTCCAGTGATCTTCATATTGCTAAATACTGTGTCTCTCATGGTACTTGACCTGTGAGCAGTGTTTAGTCTGTTGCCGAAATTTGGCCTCTGTAAACCGGTGCTGGATTAAATCTCGGAGACAGAGTTTTGGGTGAAGTAGAAAGAAATGGCTTTATTGCTTTGCCAGGCAAAGGGGGCCACAGCGGGCTAATGCCCTCAACACTGTGCGTCCCACCCTGGAGGGGGTAGTGAGGAGTGTTATAGTGTTCAAGGAGCAGGGTGCGATCAGCTCATGGACATTCTTCTGATTGGTTGGTGGTGAGGTAATCAGGAGACAGTATCATCAACCTTCTGGTTCCAACAGGTCTGGGGTCCACGTGCTTGTGGGCAGCATACAGTTAACTTCTCCCACCTGGTGGGGGTTTCAGTATCTGCAAAACAGCTCAGAGGACACGGCTCAGAATATTGTCTGTAGCCCTTGGAGAAGAACTAAAGGTCCCTGACTTCGTTTAATGGCTAAAGTATTTTTGTCTTGCTTGACTGTTTTCCTTTCTTTCTGCATGTTTTTCACTTCTCTGATTAAATTTATTCTTTGACTAAAGGTTTTCTACAGACAGAAGGCAGGCGGAGGACATGGGTAGGGTCTCTTCTGGGAAGGCCTCATAACGTCCTGCTCGGTTACAAGTCCAGTTGGTCCCTCTCTTCTTGAAACTCGTTCATTGTTTGGCTTCTCAATCACCACGCTCTCTTAGTGGCCCTCCCACCATGTTGATTTTGCTTATTCTCCTTTGCTGGTTCCAGGTCCTCTTAGAGTGTTGTGACGCTCTTAGAGTGATGTTCTCTTTTCTCTAGCTACATAGACTATTTCAGTGATCTTACCCAGGTCCGTGGCTTAAGGACCATCTGAAGGCTGATGACTCCCAGTTTTTTATCTCCAGCAAAGGCCTCTCTCAAACTCTAGCTTGGTATATCCAACTGCCAACGTGACACGTTCATTTGGTTATCTGATTGGTTTCTCCAGTTTAACAAGTGCATCACCAAACTCATCATCTTCCCACAATCCTGCCCCAACCTGTACCTCCCATGGTCTTCATAAAGTGGGGGAAAATAGCGATCTCACTATCAAATAATACAAATACAAATTAAATACCATTTTCTTCTATCACAGCAGTTGGCAAATGAAAGCCCACAGGACAAGTCTGATTTTAGAAATAAAACCTGTTTTTGTAGCTAGTCTGTTGAAACAGCCATATCCGTTCATTTACATATGGTTTATGGCGGCTTTTGCGATGCAGTGGCAGAGTTGAGTAGTTGCAGCAGCGACAGTGTGGTCTACAAAACCGGAAGTATTTTCAGTCTGGCTCTTTATGGAAAATATTTGCTGACCCCTGCTTTGTCACGTGGACAGCAGGAACTTGAGTAGAAGCAATGGCAGATCAACAGAAAGCATCTGTTCTCTATGATTGGGTGACGATATATATTGTTGTCCTAACAGGGACACTTTTGAGAATGAAAGGGATGCCCCAGGCAGGCAGGGAGTTATTATAAGTATAGATACCTCTACATAATGGCTCTTTGAGAATTAGATTAGAAAGGGAGAAATGCAAGACAGTAATAATTAGAGTAAGGTAAGTTAATATAGTTAGGTCAGAATAATAGAAACCAGATATTGGTAAAAGCACAAAGTCTTCTAACAGCAGAGGGGATCTTTATGACTCTTGATATATCTTTAGATACTGTCAATAGAAAATAGTAAATCATGCAGTTATTCTCAACCCCACACTGGACAGAATGCTGTTTGTTATGCAACATAACAGGCAGGGGACAACAACTCAGGGACTTCTTAAGCTGTGCAGGCAACAGAAGATGTAAGACGAGAAGAAAATGTTCAAGTCTGATGAGTGGATAAGGGCTTTAGAAGACTGGTAACTGGGATGCTTGCAATCGTGGAGAATGGCCGACAGGAAGGAACAGCTGTAATTAAGTGCACATCCAAGGAAGTGGCAGGAAAAACAGTGCTTTGCAAGTTTGACTTAGCAATGAGCCAGCTACTCAGTGCTCTAATGAGGACCAAAGAGTGAAGGCACTTGTGGGGAATGAGACCTGAATAATCAGCTGGTTCTTTCCCATCTGTGAGCTTTCCATGTGATGAAAAGAAAGGGAATTGGGAGGTAGATTGGACCCGGGGCTGCTCTGCAAGGACATCTGATCCCATATCACTCTGCATGGTCAGGAGAGGGTGCTTGGAGGTGAGCTCCTGGAGCACAGCTTAGCAGATGCAGGCTCTCAGCATTCTCCCTGCCACATGGGAATAAGGACCAGGCCATAGGCTGTGGGATAAACCTACAGCCCACGGCCTCACGACGGAATATGTACGTTTGGGTGCCTGTGGGGTGACACCACCACAAGGCAGTGGGTATGTAGCAACTAAACATAAAGGACTTTGGCTTCCTACTGTCAGGGGGGTGCCAAAAGGTTTGCCTCGGGAAGATGAATTCACAGCAGTGGACAGCAGCACTCAGCCTCCTAACAGAAACACCATCCTTCAATCCATGTGGGTCCAGCCTCTGCCAGATGAGCCACAAGCTGTTCCATGTTAGCAAATGCCTTTTCAGATTGGGCTGATCTTCCTTACTTATTCCAACTAGGATCTTACAGTGACAGAGTTCTTAGGAATTGACTAGTCCAGAGTTTTTCAACTTGAGGACCTGGGGATCTGGGAAAGAGAAGTGGTGGTCCTTGAACCACTTTTAGTATTTCAAGACGCTTGTGTGATAATGCACTTAAGCTACACCGGTTCAAAGAAATCTCGAGTTCCTTGGGTTAGGGTTCCAGTGGAATTAACCCATTGAGCAAAGCTGGTGATCTCACCCTGCTCAGGATTTCTGAGGAGGCAGTTATGTGTTTCTTTGATTAAGAGACAATGGGGGCTTCCCTGGTGGCGCGGTGGTTGGGAGTCTGCCTGCCGATGCAGGGGACACGGGTTTGAGCCCTGGTCTGGGAAGATCCCACATGCAGCGGAGCAACTGGGCCCGTGAGCCACAATTACTGAGCCTGCGCGTCTGGAGCCTGTGCTCCACAACAAGAGAGGCCGCGATAGTGAGAGGCCCGCGCACCGCGATGAGGAGTGGCCCCCGCTTGCCGCAGCTAGGGAAAGCCCTCGCACAGAAACGAAGACCCAACACAGCCATAAATTAATTAATTAATTAATTAAAAAAAAAAGAGACAATGGAAGCTGAATCCCCTGGTGGTCCCGTGGTTAAGACTCTGCACTTCCACTGCAGGGGGCACGGGTTCGATCCCCGGTAGGGGAACTAAGATCCTGCATGCCCTGCAGCATGGCCAAAAAAGAAAAGAAAAAGGAAAACGGAGGAAGAGGTAATTTTTACTTCAGAAATTTCGTTTATGTCGCAGACACATCTTCCTAAGCATGTGGTCCAGAGAGACGTATACCCGTAGGGAAGGCTGAGAACCACTTGTCTAGTCCATTGAATGACCCGCATCCCTCCAGCTTTGTAGATGATGAAACTTAGACCCAGAAAGAAGTGAGACACTGTGAAAACAGCCCAAGTTGCAGGAAACAAAAACAGGATTCACCAGCTCTGAGTCTGAGATTTCAAGGGAAGACATGGGAAACACCAGCTCAGGCACCTGGAGACCCGGACCTACTTGTAGGGCTGAGGATTTAACATTGCTTGAGGACCTACTATGGGCTGCGTGCTGTTCTAGGAGATTCACACATCACACGTCATCTCATTGACTCAGAGTGATCCCGTGTGTTAGGGATTATTCCCCGAGAAAGTCAGATGAGGAAAACATGGTTCAGGGAGGCTGAGTGACTTGTCTAAGGTTATATGAAGAGTAAGTAATGGAGCTGGGGTTCAGATCAAGGGTATTGTGGCCCCACGGTTGATGCTCTGCCCCCTACTCCATCCAACCTTGGAGAATATACCTCTCCCGGTTTGGACTGACTTAGGGACAGGTGGGGAAAGGGTTCCAAGATGGTCTTCCTGGAAAAGAGGAACCGTTGGCAGTGCCTGCAGACGTGTCTGATCTGTTTCATGGCTCCCCAGAAGCAGCACCTGCCCGACTCTCTGTAAATGTTGGATTAATTGATTTGATTTATTCTCTTGGCACTCCAAGGAGCTCTTTTATAGAAGAGAGAGTTTCACTGTTTTGCAGAGCTCCGAATTCGGACCTAGAGCAAGTGGGGAAGACTTAGAAGGGAGCTGGTTGTGATTTAAGAGAAGGTGAGACTCTTGGAAGAATGGACTTCTTTTATTTGCAAGTTCCAAGGACTCAGTGAAAGGCTAGAGCTGTCTTGGCTGTCAGAAGAACCCCTGTTTTCAAATATGAGGATGGAAATATTCCCTGCTGCTGCCCCAAGTCACTGTCTCCAAAGCCTCGTCATCCTTAAGGTGACCTTGGTAGGTCAGATTGGTAGGTCCAGGGAGGAGCTGGAGAAGCGGTTCACCCAACAGCAGTGGCTACAGGCCTGTGAGAGATGTTGATGACTAGGGCATTGGGCTCTAAATTCCTGTTTAGTCTTCTCATGACCAGGGCTGGACCCTTGTAACCCCACCGATGGTAATGGGTAGGGCAACATCTCACGGGTATTGAGTGCTTATTTCTTGAGCACATCATGTGCTGTGCTGGCGTCCTCCTTGTGACCCTCTTATCCATTCTCTTCCTTTCTCCACCCTGCTCACTGCCCTGCAAGGCTGAGCTGTGGGGACCCCACCGATGTCCTCTGGCTTCCTCTGTATGGCTGGAGATTGGGAAGAAGGAGAGAGGAGAGTGTGGTCTGGGTATTTATTCCCTGGACACCTCCCTGTAAAATTGCCTGAGGCTAGCCATGGCGCTGGACTGAAGGTCACTGCTCCACTCAAATGACCTTTTTTTTCAAGTGACCACTCTCCTTTTCACCACTGTCCCTCTTGCTGGATTCCCTTCCCTAATCCCTCCTATTCCGAGGGGTGATGTCAGCTCTGCTGCACTTGTGCTTGTTCTTGCCCTGCTCGTACCTTTGTAAATAGTGCCTTTATTAACTCTTGTGAAGTCTCCCCATTTGAATGTGCCAGGTGTGACCCTGATTGATACCTATGCGTTATCTAATTTGATCTTCCTAAAAGCTGAAGGAGGTAGAGAATCATTATTACCATTGTCCTCATTTTTAAAGTGAGAAAACTCAGGTGTAGAATGGTCTGGTTATTTTTCCTAGAGTCACATCGTTTGTAAGGAGTAGGGACAAAGTTTACATCCAGGCTGTTCGGATTTTTCACTTCTACACGAGGGTACTTAGTTCCATTGTCAGTTTTCCAAGCAAGCCTAAGACACAGGAGAAAAAAAGAAAAAAATAAATAAAGGAAAAAGCAGGCTGTGTAGCCTTTTTGGGACTTGTCCCCAGATCCATATCCTTATCTTGACTCTCCAGGGCTCACCACTGCAGAGGGTAGGATTGATCTAGCCACATGGGGGCTCAGAGCTCCTAAGGGACAGGCCACGGGAGCCCTAAAGAGGTCATTTCCCAGAGGCCTGAGCTTTTAACCCCTTTAGCTAAGCTCTAACTTTATCCCTTCTTCATTTGAGCATCTGAGGCTCAACAAATGTCAGTAGCCTTAGCGCCAACTTCATATTAAGCAACAGTGATGCCTCTTGCACCCCTAGAGGCCAAGTGATTTGTGGCGGTTACTGTGGTTTTCTTGACTGTGAAGAGGGGAGAGGAGTACCACAGACCAGGGGAACACCTGGTGAGGATGACGCCAGCCCCAGTGCCTCCCTGCATGACTTCTGTGCTTTGGAAGCAGTTGCCTCAGGCCTGGCATCTGCTTCTGTGATGCATTTTGCTGATCTGTCCTCAGAGGGGACAGCCACCGCAAGGTGTTTCATTAGGTGTCTTAATAAGCCTTGTAACTGCAGCCTGGCCCTCCTCTCCCCTGCGGAGCTGCTTTCTGCATAAGGCAGGGAAGGGTGGACGGTTCAGACGTAATTTGCATTGGCAGCAGGAATGTTATTTTTGCATTATAAAGCACGGTAGGTGACCTTATCAGAAGTGGGAGAAACAAGTGGGCTTCCACGGTTCCAGGTGACACATGGAGGCTTGGTGTGCCTGGGGGTGACGGGAAGGGGTTAACTCCTTCAGAGGTCGGGCTCCATCCCTGGGCGCTGCAGGCTGGTCGGCTCCCCTGCAGACCCCAAAGAAGTCTGTCTTTCTCTGGACACCCTCTGGACTCAGCAGGCATGGCTGTCTCATGACTGAGTACAGGGATTTTTGTGTTCTCTTTGGGGGCACCCTGAGGTCTGGTCCAGCTGGAGGTTTGATTCTTCTTCTGCCCCGTTCTCCTCAGTCCTCATTTCCCAGTGGCTTGCGGATGTCTCTGATTTCCCGAGACGTTCTGGGATAATCTGGCCTGTCCTTGAGCATGTGCTCAATACTTGTTCGTTTCCCCATACTAGACTGCAGGGTTTTGTTGGCGCTTGCCTTGGATTCCTGTGTCCAGCCCGTAACCTGATAGCATCCTGACGTGCCCTTCGCCCAGGTACATTCCCATGTAGCACATGGGTTGTGTGGTCTGTGAAGGTGCACCTCCCTTCACACTCACTGCAGAGGCCGTTTGTTCTCTACAAGGAGAGTCTGGGATTACTTTTTAAGGAGATCTAGTAAGTATTCAGCAGGAACCCAGAGTCAGATTTTTTCACAGGCCACATGGACACACACACACACGCACGTTTGCTCTTCGATTTATCATAAGATGGTAAACAGATTTAAATAAAATAATAAGCCCCTCAGACATGGAAAGGATGACCTTGGAAAATCAACCAGTACCATCATCCCATTTTACAGGTGAAGTAACTGCCATCCAGAAGGGGAGGTGACTTGGTCAGTGCCACACAACAGGTTAACCCTTTGCACTTTCTGCAAGCTGGAGCTCTTTCCACTATAGTGGTTGGTGGGGTGGAGGCACGGACAAATCAAATAGGAATTACATGCATCTTAGAATAAGGCGCTTGTTAGACTGCTGTGATGATCTGGAGAACATTCACATTCTCAGGCAAGGGAGCGGTGGGTTCCTTGCTGAGCAGTATCCAGGCCCTTTGTCCTTAGGCAGCACCTCTCCCTCACGGGATATCTCTATCCTCACCTGCGTATTAACAGGGGATGGGAGCTTAATATGATGGTCCAAGGTCAAGCAAAGCATCAACCTATTCCCAGAAGGCTGGATGTCAGAGACCCCAAACTCAACACTAGCAGAAAATACTGAGAGAAGGTGCCTGGATAGGGAGGCTGAATGGAGAGTCATGGACGGACAGGCAGAGACCAAGTGATCCCTCCAGAGTAGACAGCTTGTCAAATCCCAGAATCCTATCTCTTAAAATGCAGTCTGACCCAAAGTAAGGGTTCAGAATAACGGATGGATGGATGAATGAGTGAACGAATGAATGAATGTCAGAGCAGTATTAAGCTAGCTCTGGATCTGTTGGAGGTACCCAAGGACAGAGTGTTTTGGTGAATTGGGAGAGAGCAGAGAGGGTAGGAAGGGAAGTGTAGCAGCCCTACATGATTATTGTCATAGAAGTAAATGGTCGGCGTGAATGCCCTTGAGAGGTTCCAGCCAGGGGGCCTTCTGCCACTGTAGGTAACCAAGTTGGTTTTCTGGCAAAGAATGGTCTGGACCACCAGGAAAAAAAAATGAACCCCTGGCATTTCTGAAATCACTAGTCCTGGGGACATTCTATACACCTGGAAATCATCTTGTAGAAAGGACTTCCCAATTCAAATGGCAAAATGAGGCACTCTGGTGGTTGGCGCACTGACTCATCTGTGAGGATGAGTTTACGAGTTCTCATTTTCTTCTTCATGCTTTTTGAATTTTAGAGACTTCTACCATGAACCTATGTTATTTTTTCATCGCAAAAAAATGTTTAAAAATACTATTCCTACTAGTGTGTTCCCTATTATAACTGCTACTAGAACTGCCAAAGCTACATCATATGTTTTTTTAAGAGAGTGAAGTGAAATAATGAATTTAAGGTACCCAGCACTGAGCGCCTGGTACGTAGTTGGCACTCAGACAAAGGCTGTCCCCTCTCTTACCCTCATCTGCATAACTGTTGTCCCCGATATGTATATTTAACTTAACTGTTTCGTTTTAAAGTTCTTCATTATCTTCTGTATTGTTCTGACAACTTTTATTCACGCGATCGATCTTGCAGTCTTCTTGGCTGAGTTTCTGAGATTTTTATACTCACATACAACTCACACATGTTTTGCATTTTTTTTTTTCCCTGGCCAGTTACAGAATTTTCTGCCTAAGAAAGGAGATGTACTCTCTGAGGTCACCATAGCGTGATGGGGGTGGCCTAGTCCTCACCCCTTACTTCATTCTAATAAGAATGTGACATCCAGAATAATCCAGAGATACCTTTAGTCCAATTCAGGAGCCACACATGCTCACTCCCCTTGTAGAAACCAAAGCTGCCGCCACGGGTATGGCCCCCTTTCTCTGTACATCTCAGGGAGCCCCCTCCCCTCAATCCATCTCCTCCTGCTAATACGTACCCGTTCCACCTGTTGCATCCTCTGTATTTCTCATCTTTGGATTGAGGCCACCGGAGGTTGTCACCCTTGCCAGCTTTCTTTGCAGAAATGACAACTTGAGATGCTACCATCTGCCACATTTGTCTGAATTCCCTCCAGTTCTGGAGTTTCTGCTTCCAGAAAGAAGTAATTCCTTGGGTTGATTTCTGACAGGTCCCTGCTCGTGGCAGCTGCTCCAGCAGAGGCCATGTGGGAGCGGCCAGTCTCGGGGAGGGGGGAAGTCCGAGGAGCAGAGCCCCCCAGGTGACTGCAGAGCCACGCCAGTCTCGTGATTCCGTCAGCACACGGAAGCAGCGTGGGGTGCGCGGTGTGCGCTGTGTAATGCTAATTTACCTCCTGCCCGTGATTGCTTGTTGGAAGCTATCAATAGTGGCAGTTTATTTTCCACATCTCTTTAGGGAACCAAAGTTTATCTCACACAGGAAGAATCCTTTAATCGTGGAGTTTTTAAGCCGGAAACTCCTTTGGAGGGAATGTAATCCACATGCTTATTTGGTAGGTGGAGAATTTGAGGTCCAGGAAGTGAATTCCATTCTCCACAGTCACACGAGGCTGGGCTAGTTGGGCTTTCCTAACCTTGGCCTCATAGGGTTTAGCTGCTCAGCTCTCTGATAGGGGCAGCTCGTGTTTTGCAGACACTGGGCCCTTTTCCTGTTTGCTTGTCTTCTGGAGTTTTGGAAATGTTCTCAGTGCAGCCTCTGTGGAAACCACTTCCAACATGAGGAGGGAGACCTGTGAGTCCATGTCTGGCTGCCTTTCCTGAGACCAGCTTGCTGTTGGAGAATACGGGAGTTTTCTGATTCTGAGGATTTTTCTTAAGAGTTGGTCTTGTAACAGTGATTTGTGCCAAATCTTAGGAGATGGGGAATTGAACTAGAATTAAAAAGAAAAAAATTACGGTGATGATTAGAATGGACGTGGTTTCTGTAGCATGCTGAGGTTCCTCCTCTGAGCTGTGATGTTCCTCAACAGGAAGCAGGTGCCAGGTCCCCGCATGAGGGGATCTCTGCTTTGGCGTTAGGCCCCGGCAAGCAGTAGGATGGGGGGTGGGCAGGCTACAGTATACCTCTCATGGAGAGTGGGCCTGGGGAGCTTAGCAGCTGTTAATAGCTCGCTGAGCAGCCTGGGGTTGAGGACTCAGAAGCCAAGGGCAAACTGACCCAAGGCAAAGACTTTGATCAAGTAGCACAGACACCTCCATGGCCATTAAAGAGAAAGACAGAAGCTCGATGAATAGGAAAGCCACTGGGGATCCCCCAAATATGTGGGGGGACTGGGGCACTAATCATCAACCCAGCTGTGAGCATGGAGTTCAGACAACGGGCAGGAAGAGTCCACAAACCAGAGGTGAGGGGGCTGCAGGAGCTGGGACCTATACCCATCATTGCGGGTTGAACTGTGCCCCCCCCCAAAAAAACCCAGATATGTTAAATTCCTGGCCCCTGGTACTCAGAACGTGACCTTATTTGGAAATAGGATCCTCGCAGGTGTAATTGAGTCACACTGGTGTAGGTGGGCCCTAATGCAGTATGACTGGTGTCCTAATTAGAAGGTGACCACGAGAAGACACAGACACACAGGGAGAACACCATGGGGCGATGAGGCAGAGGTGGGGTTACACAGCTGTAAACCAAGGAACGCCAAGGATAGCCAGCAAAGCAACCAGCAGTTAGGAAGAGGCAAGCAAGGATTCTCCCACAGGTTTCAGAGGGGGCACAGCTCTGCCCACACCTTGATTTTAGACTTCTACCCCCCCCCCCAGAGCTATAAGCCAGTAAATTTCTGTCATTGTCAGTTTCCCAGTTTGTGGTGCTTTCTTAGGGCAGCCCTAGGAAACCAACAAACCCATGTACATCACCAGGCAATGGTTTTCAACATTGGCTGACATTCGGACCTTTGGTACTCTTTTAAAAAGCCCTCATGCCCAGGCTGCACCCCAGTCCAATTTCATTAGAATCTCTGGGGGTGAGACCAGGCATAAGGGCTTTTAGAGCTCCCCAGGTGATTCAACGCGAAGCTATGTCTGATAACCACAGCCTAGAGTACTTGCTCTTCCAGGACCTGGGGCAAGGTGTCCAGTGCCCTGTAGTCACTGAGTGCAGGGGAGTCTGAGCTTGGCTCCCACCTGACCCTTGAGACACCTTGGCACACCTGTCACAGGATTCCTGGGGTCATTCTTCTTAACCCTGACTTTCTCCTCTCTCTTGTCAGCTTTCAGCCACCAGGGTTCAGGAAAACAGCTACTCTCCATCATATGTAATGCATGTAGCACTGTGCCTGGCTCACAGGAAGCGCTTTCTAAGTCCGCTGCTATGATTTCTCCAGCCACCTTTATAAAAGCCCTTTTTTCTTAATCATCACTTCCTGGAGGGGGATCCGAGAGTGGTAGGATTTTATCCTGGCTTAAAGAGCCATGTTTCTCTATGTGCTTGAAATGTGTACTTTACTTTCTTTTAATTAAAGGTTTTTCCCTCCATTTTGCCTGAGAGCCAGATCATATGAAGGGTGGTTTTTTGGTTGTTGTTGTTGTTTGTTTGTTTTTAAGAGAGTGAATGCAGAGTCAGTAGTTGAGCTTCAGAGTGACAGCGAGCTGGCTTTTCACTCCGGGATTAAAGACAGCCGGGGATTAGAATCCTGCCTGAGGTGGGAAGGGCCGATGGGGCTGGGGAGGCTGTGTGAAGCATAGGTATCCAGCAGGCGGGCAGGAGAGACCACCTCCTGGCGCCCAGGCCTCCTCCTGCCGGACAGATCCCTCCTTGTTCTGGGCCTGGGGGAGCACAGGGAGGAATCAAGCGTGGCTGTGGTCTCAGGGGGCCCACAGTTCAGGTGGGGGATGCAGACACTTAGAGGAGCCCGTGCTGTGCAGTGGGACACAGGATACACAGGCCCATGTCCTGGACCCATCCCGGGGGCCGGAGGTGTGAGAGCCACAAGTACCTTCGGTCCAGCCCAAGGCCCAGGCTCCCCTCTCCCCCAAAACAGGGTCTCCCAAAGATGCCACTAGGAAGGATGGGGAGGAGAACGGATGCTGGGTAGGCAGCCAACACTGCAGGCCACTACATCAGTGAAGAAGTGGGAGAGGAAGGCTGGCACCCATTCGTGCTGGACCTAGAGTTCCCTGCCAAGGAGGTCCATGCCCTCCAGAGCAAAGGGCAGAATCACAGATCAGAGAAGCGGCATGATTAGTTTTGAACTTCATCCCTTCTCATTTTCTCCTCCGTGAGTGGTCACTGGTCAAGGCCACTGGCCCATTGGTTTGAGCCCAACTTTCCCATGATAATGGAGCTTCAAGGCCATGGTGACCTTATAGTTCAGGGATCTCGTCTTCATTGGGTTTCCCTGATCTCAGAGAAGACATTGCCTCTTCTGTCTCCAGCTTCACAGACTCCAGTCCCAGCCTGGCTAGATCAGCCTGGGCTCCCTGATTAAAAGGGCACAGAAAGGGGCAAGGACTCAATATGACGGGCCCTTGTCAACAGACTAGCTTCTTATTTGTGCTCTCATTTCATCATCTAACAGTTTAAATGGGAGCTGAGTACTCCCAAGCTGCACCCCTATTGGAAAATGTATTCAGTTACCCCTCCCACTTCCCTGGGAGGATAGAACGTACCATCCATCCAGGTAACAAATGAGACCAAGAGTCATCCTTGACGACTCCTTCCCCTCAGCCCCCAATCCTGTCCACTTTTCCTCCTAAATATCCCTTAGATCTGTTCTCTCTTTTGCCACCAGGATGCCATCATCTCTCTTTTTGGCCTTTTTACTGCATTCGGCACATAGCAACTGGAGAGAACTTAAAACCAAACTCTGATCATGTCACTTTTGTGCCTAACAGCCTTCATGACTTTCCATTGTTCCGGAATAAAATCCAGATTCCTCAGCAAGCTACAGAGCCCTGGATCACCTGGACCCTACCCCCATCTCCATCCTTAACTGGGCATATTCACCCTGTAGCTCCAGGGACTTCTTTCAGTGCCCTGAATATGTGGCACGGTGGGTTCTGTTCTGCCGCAGAACATTTGCGTGTGCCGTTTTCTTGGCTGCGAATACTTTCTTTTTCTGCCTGACATTCCCACCCTGTCTCACTGTTTAACTCTCAACTTATATGTCACGTCCTTGGGGTCAGGCCCTGTCAAGTGATCTTACAGTCCTTTTCCTTCATGGCACATGCCACAGTTTGTAACTGTATATTTATTGGAATGCTTATTGGTGAATGTTTATCTCCTGCCCCCTCCCCTGGCCAAACCATTTTCCTGACTCTCATATAGTCCAGTGCCTAGTACACATTAGGCACTGAATAAATATTTGTTGAATGAATTAATGATTGGCGAATGAATGTGTGGGAAAAAAACAAGGCTCTGTGATGCTAAATAATTTGCCCAAGCTCATGCAGCTTGCCTGTGATAAAGCTGGGACTAATATCCAGGCCTACACATCCCAAGCCCCTTGTGTTTTCTGGTGTTAATTTCTGAGGGTCTTCTGTCCCACGCCCTGGCCTTGACAGAAGGGATTTAATGTCACCTTCTCCAGAAACCTGGGGGCTGCTCCAGTCATAACGACTCTTGCATGGATGGTGACCTGGAGGCTTCTCCATGGAACATTCTGATTCTGCTCTATCCTTTCAGTTGCTGGAGACTGTCTTGGAGGACTTGCTGATTTATAGACAAGACTGTCAATCTAAAGAGGTCTAAAGAGGCACATTACTCCACCTCCTTTAGAAAGTGATTTTTAAAGTGATACTTGGACCATTCAGGGGAAAAAAAACTCTTCCAGTAAAGACAGTTACTCTGCTGTGTTCTGACCTGGGTTTGTCTTCTTGTGGCAACGTCCCAGAGAGTCAGGAGACACAAGAGGGGATCATCAGTCTCTCCAGATTAAGTGTGAAGATGGGGATGAAGGGTGTAGCCTCACAGTTTATTCTGTCCCTTAACAAATATTAATCGAACTCCTCTTTGTTGCCAGGCACTGTAATAGGCTCTGAGGATCCAGCTGTGGATGACTTCATGGTCCCTGAATAAATAAGTCATGTACATTTAGTTAGTGTAATGCTAGGAGGGAGATGAATCACTTGCTGTTGGAACAGTCTGTAGGCAGTCTAGACTCCAGCAGGCCTGGTGGAGCCACGGCCCTGGGATTTGTCTGTCCCCCACCCTTGGTGGCAGGCATGGGTGGAGCTCTGTGTCAGCATGGAGAAGGGAGTTGAGATCTTTAGAGGGGGTGGGCAAGGGCAGCTGTGACGATAGGATGGCAAGCCCGTGAGGTGTGCCTGAGCGTGGCAGGGCCCAGACCCTTGCTTTCCCATCCGAAGATGATGCGCATATCAGAACCAGAGGTGCGGGGGGGCTGTGAGGGTCAGAAATTGTGGGCAGGGGGGGCAGCAGGGGGCCGAGAGCACTCACAGTGGGGGCCTAGGGGTCCTCCGGATGTGCCTTTGTGGGCTCCACTCTGTGACAGCATGAAGAATGAACTGGAGCCAGATCCTGGCTCTCCCCTCTTGCCCCTGTATGTGGGCCACCCATATCCTTGCTTCAGGCCTTGGTCTCCCCATCTGTATTATGGGCGTGGGAGAAGGGGTTGGTGAGCATTCATCTCAGGAGTGCCTGCCATTAGGGAAGGTGCTGGGCACTGTAGGTAAGTCTGATCTCACACTGCCTGGGTTCAGAGCCCACCTCTAGTACTTCTTTGCTGCGTGACACAGGACAAGTTACTTAGTCTTTCTGTGCCTCGCTGTCTATTTTTAATATGGGGAGGGTAATACCTAATTCTTCGTAGTGAATTTGTGAGGATTAAATGAAACAATGAATATAAAATGCCTGGCACCATGAGACAGACATAGCTAGTGCTCAATAAACACTAACTACTATATAATTCTTTGCTAGTCATTTTACATAGAAAGTAGACCTTTTAAAAATGAGGGGGCTTCCGTGGTGGCACAGTGGTTAAGAATCCGCCTGCCAATGCAGGGGACATGGATTCGAGCCCTGGTCCGGGAAGATCCCACATGCTGCAGAGCAACTAAGCCCGTGTGCCACAACTACTGAGCCTGTGCTCTAGAGCCCGTGAGCCACAACTACTGAGCCCGCGTGCCACAACTACTGAAGCCCGCGTGCCTAGAGCCTGTGGTCTGCAACAAGAGAAGCCACCTCAATGAAAAGCACGCACACTGTAGCGAAGAGTAGCCCCGGCTCGCTGCAACTAGAGAAAGCCTGCGCACAGCAGCAAAGACCCAACACAGCCAAAAATAAAAAATAAAAATAAATAAAAAATGAAAAATTTAAATTAAATTGACAGTAAAATTGTCCCATTTTTATGCATGACATGTCTGCCAAAAGGTGTCTGAGTTAGTTCCAGGAAGTAAGGGGCCAATTGGGGATTCAAATCTGGGCTGTTTTGTTCCAAAGCGTGCCTCATCACGTTACGTTTTGGTGCGTTTTCTGGCTCACGAGCTCTAGAAACCGGATGTTGGCCCTTGTCCAGGTCTTACAACTCAAGGACTTGAGTTTTACTAAAGATGTGGTCTGTCTTTTCATGTTTAAATGCTCTGCTTGGCTCTGCATTGCCAAGCTTGTGAGGAATCATGAGAATCAGCCTTGAATGTGGGAGGGCTTTACAGAGAATAGAAACGTCCAAGGGGTTTCTGTTTATTCAGCAACTGGGCGCACACACATGCCGGCAGAGACACCCAAGTCCCAGCAGCCATTTGTGATTGGTTTGGGGAACCTGTTTCCTGGGAGGTGGGCAACTGAGAGAAGACAAAATTGCCAGTAACGTTGCAGTGGATGGACCGTCTGGTGTGGGACCAAGCCTGGTTCTGCATGGACAGTGGGCAGAGGAGGCTGGGTGACCTGGTCCCGGCAACTTCCTTGCTTAGAGCTTCTAGGATCAAATTCTAGAGCTAGAGAGAGCTGGCTGACCCCGAGCCCTCATCTTATGGTACAAATGGGAAAACGGGCCCAGGGGGAGAAGTGGAGAGGGTCATACTGGCGGAACCCCTGTTGTGTGCCTGCCCATCGTTCCCTTCAGGCTGTCTGAAAAACCTTTACTCTGCACCCTGAAATCCCCACTTGCTAAAATGCAGAATTCCGTCTTGAAAAGACATGGATAGTCATTGTGTTTTGCCTGATTAAGGAGAAGGAGAAGTATTGTCTACTTTTGATCTCTCTCTCTCTCTTTCTCTGTCTGTCCCTCTCTCTGCCTCCTTCTCTCTTTATTCCCTCCTTTTGATTATTAAGATAGAAAGTTTGGAAGATTCAGGAAATTGTGAAGAAGAAAATGATAATTACCTGTGAACCCAATAACCAGAGATAATCATTGTTAATAATTTGGTATCAGTCCTAGTTATCTGTTCTCTTTCTTCTTATCTTTTTTTTTAAATCAAAAATTATATTCTTGTTTAGAACAGTTTTAAAACCAGTAGATTCTACAAGATTCACAGTGAAAAACAACCTCCTCCCTGTGATTCTCTCTCCCTCAGGGCAACCAGTTTCACCTCTTTATTAGCTGCTGTTTTCTTCTCGTGTTTAACACCGCATTTCTAAGTAACATACGAATTCTGTTATTCCTGTTTATTTCATTTTCATATTACCTACTGCCTTCTCTGGAAGCCTTCTTAAACTTCCCCCCTATGACACACGTTCACACACCCCAGCATGCTTCCCTCCTCCATCTTCCCAGTTTGGTTGGTTTATCATAATCTGGAGGGAAGCCAGTTTTCCAGGTTGGCATCATTTTCGATTTATTAACATTATTTACATCTGGGCGATGTAGTATATTGTGATTACATTCATTTTCCCATTACTCCTGTCATAGAGTTAATAACTCCCTTTTAAAACTGATTACTTAGTTTTCTTTTAACTGATCACTAAGTTTTTCCAACTTTTCCCCCAGAAGTGTCATCTCATTATGTCCAAACTCATCAGGTCACTTATTGGTTTCATTCTTTTAGTCATATGCCTGTAGCCCTCTAACTTCTTAGTTTAATCTGGACTGTGAACTCTGTGAACCCTAGGCAAAGCAGTTGTCCTGGGATTTCCTCTTCTCTCTCTCCTTTTTCCAGGTGCCATGAGTTCTTCTTTCTGTGGTTTACCACCTCGTTCTATTAGAGCACAGTATCTAGGAGCTTCCTGAGAAAGGCTTCGTGGAAAGTAAAAATTTTAAAAATGTCTTGTGTGGCTGACAATCATTTTATTCTGTCTTTACATTTGATTGATAGTTTGGCTGGGTATAGAATTCTAGTAGATATAATTTTCCCTCAGAGATATATTTTTATGGACATACAGTAAAATTCATTCTTTGGTTTATAGTTCTATGGGTTTTGACAAATGCATAGAATTATGCATACATCACCCTAGTACATACAGAACAGACCAGTCCCTTGAAAAAAATATCTCATATTGACCCTTTGCAGTCAACCTCTTCCTTCCCTACTCCCTGCCCTTGGCAATTGCTGGTATGCTTTCTATTCCAGTTGTTTTGCCTTGTTCAGAATGCTATATCAATGGAATCATAGAGTACATAGCCTTTTGAGTCTGACTTCTTTTACTTGGCATAATGTATTTGAGAGTCATCCGTATTATATTAACTAGTTCATTCTTTTGTTGCTGAATAGTATTCTATTGCATGAATTTACCATAATTGCTTTGTCCTTTCACCATTAGGATATTTACATTGTTTCTAGTTGTTGGTAATTATAAGAAAACTGTTATAAACATTAGCGCACAAGATTTTTGTAATAATGTAAGTTTTTATTTCTTTTCGATAAATACTGAGTGTGATTGCTGCTTATATGATAAATGTGTATTTAACTTTATAAGAAACTATCCATCTGTTTTCAAAAATGGCTATACCGTTCTGCATACTCATGAGCAAAGTGTGAGGGTTCAGTTTGCCCCACAATTTCGTCAGCACTTGGTATTATCTTTTTTTTTAAATTAATTTTAGCCATTCTAGTAAGTGTGTAGTGGTATCTCGTTGTGGTTTTAATTTGCATTCCCCTAATAAGTAATGATGTTGAGTATCTTTTCATATGCTTATTTTTTCTAAATATCATCTTTTGTGTTGTGTTTGTGCAAATCCTTTGCCCATTAGAAAAAATTGATTGTTTGATTTCTTATTACTTGAGCTTTGAGAGTTTTTTTATATATATATGTATTTATAAATATATATATAAATATATGTACATATTTATATATATATTCTGTAACATTTTGTCAGACATGTGATTTTAAAATATTTTCTTCTGGTCACTGGCTTGTCTTTTCATTCTCTTACCAGTATCTTTTACAGAGAAAAGGTTTAAATTTTGATGAAGTCCGACTAATCCATTTTTTATTTTATGGATGGTATTTGGGTGTTACATCTAAAAATTCCTAGCCTAACCCAAGGTTATAAAGGTTTTCTCTTATGGTTTTAGATTTTACATTTAGGCTTATGCTACATTTAGAGTTAACTTTTGTATCTGGGAAGAGGTATGGGTCAAAGTTGGTTTGTTTGTTTATTTATGCATATGAATGGTCAAGTAGTCCATCACCATTTGTTGGAAAGACTCCTTTCTCATTGAACATTGAATTGTCTGTATATTATCAATCCTTCAGAATTTTTTTCTCTCTGTAAATCTTTAGAATCTTTTTTTTTTTTTTTTTTAAACTCAGTGTTTTGAGGATTTCGTAGTGTCTTGGAGTAGCTATTTTTTATTCATACCACAGGGCTCTTTGGCTATCATTTCCATCTACAACTTCATTATTTTCTAGTTCTAGGATCTTTTTTTGACATTATTTCTTTGATAATGTACTCTTAATCCTTTTTTTTTTTTAACGCTATTAGTTGACTTTTGGACCTCCTAGACTAATCTTCTAGTTTTCTTATCCTTTCCTTCTCTCTCTCTTTTTCCCTTTTCTTTTGTTCTATTTTCTGGACAGTTTTCTCAGATTTATCTTCTAAGCTATCTTCTGTAATTTCTATTTCAGCTTTCATATTTTTAACATCTGAGAGTTCTCTTTTGGTTCTCTGAATGCTCCTTTTTTATGGCATTCTATTCTTGGATGAAATATCTTCTCTTTAAGTTTCTTAAAAATGCTCTTTGAATTGAATTTTGTTTTCTATCTGTCCTTTTATCCCCTCTGTTTTGGTCTCTTTTGCTCATGTTAGAGGTTTCCTCAAATGCTGGTGATCATTGGCTGTCCATTCATCTTTAAGAGAGGGGGACTAAAATGTATATATTAGGTAGGAGGGGGCTTGTTCACTGAATGGCTTAACTGTACAGAGAAAAGCCAGTAAACTGGCTTTTCATTGTTGACCATTGGAACGTTCATACCTAAGATGTTTTCCTGTCCATCTGTTCAGCTTCCCCAAAGATAAACCCTCTGCTCTTTGGAAGGGATGGGCAGTATATGTAAATCCTGGCTTCCATTGTTCTCAGAGCTAAGTGGGGGATGCTCTCTCCCCTCAATGTGTTGGTTTCCTTGGATTACCCCTGGTTTTGTGTGGCACATTACCCATCCTCAGCAGGTCATGAAATCCGATAAGCCAGATCTTTTCTGCTGGATCAGTTACCATTTGTCTGTTCCTCTTCTTCCAAAATGTTATTGACATCCCTCATTTGCTATCATTTCCTTTCCCATTCTCTTGGTACTTGTGGTTTATGTCTTTTTAATTCCTACACTGTCATTTTAGTGAGAGTTGGGGAGAAAATGGAGGTTAATGCATGCGTTTGTTATGTTAAACCAAGTTTTTCTCAAGTCCTTTTTTTCTATAGCTATAGATTACTGTCTACACACATGTGCACACACACACACAAGCTCCTATTTGCTAACGATATACATTTTATTTTACCAAATTAGAAACAAGCTATAAGTACTGTTAGATAGCTTTTTTCTCATTTAAAATGATATCATTAGCATTTTTCTGTCATTGAATATTCTCTAATAACTGAACTTTTCCATCAATTAAATTATATCATATTGCTGTGTTATTTTTTATTTAATCATGTTCTTACTCTTCAGCATGGAAATTGCTTCCAATTTTTCACTATTGTAAATTATATGGTTGTAAGATTTTTCCATGTAAATCTTAGTTAAAATTCCTAATGAGTTCTTTTAGATTGAAATTGTCCATTTGATGGTGTGGGCATTTGAATGTGATCTGTAATTCATATTTTTATATGTAATGCATAATGTGATACATATTGTCAGATTGCCCTTCACAAAATCTTTGTGCCAACTTTAGTCCAGGCGCCAAGTGATTACTCACTAAACCTTTGCTAATATGAGAAGTCATCACTGTTTTAAAATCTTTGTTAATTTGTTAAAAGGAAATAACACTACACATATTGATTTGGATTTTCTTTATTACTTGCACAGCCAGACATATTTTATATGTTTTGTTCTCTGTGAATTGTCTGTTCATGAACATTTTTACATTTGTCATATATGTTTATAGGATCATTTATAGAATAAGTTTACCCGCTACTTATATATTAAAATATATTTTCGCAGTTTTTACATTCTTTCAGAATTTTCGATATTCTGATGAACAGTTTTAATTTTTAAATTGTCAATTATATAAAACAATATATCTTCTTTGGCTTTTGGGCTTCAAAACTTATTTTCCCATCCCCAAATTAGATAAATATTCTCCTATAGTTTTTCCTAGATCTTTAATGATTTGATTTTTTTTCATGTTTCTCATGTTCAACTCTTTATTCTTTATATTTATATATTAATTAATTAACTGGTTAATTTTTGGTTCATCATGTGGATAGGACTCTAAGTCTGTTGTTTTACAAACAGTTAACCAGTATCCCAGCACCACAAATTAATAGTCTAAAATTTCTCCACTCATTTGAAGTGGGAACTTTCTTATCAGACACATTCTCTTATTGGGTCTGTTGATGTTCTTTGTACTTGGTGTTATTAGTTTACCTGTTTTTATGTCAGTACAACACTTTTAATTATTATAGGTTTATCAGGTATTTAATACTTGAAAAGACATTCCATTCTCTACACTTTAGTAAAAAAGAACTGTGACTCTTTTTGTTTCCTTTTAGATGATCTTTAGAATTATTTGACCAAATTCCAAAAAACTCTTGCGTTTTATTAGAATTGCAAATATTGTACAAATTATTTTTTGTGAGAATTTCCATCTTGACTTTATTGAGTCTCTGCATTTGGAATCATTACATGTATTTCACTTTTTTCAAGGATTCTTTTATATCCCTCAGTAAAGTTTTACGTGTTTCTTCATCTGGCTCTCACACATTTCTGTTTAAATTGATTCCTAGGTATTTGCTACTATTGTGATTTAATTTATTCCCTGTTAGAGCTTCCAAGTGGTTAATTGCTGCTATATAAGAAAGCTCTTGTGTTTTACTATTTATTTTTTAACTTCTCACCTTACTGAACCCTTTCACTGGTCCTATAGATTTTTGAGTTGATATTTGGGGTTTTCTAGGTATTTAATCATATCATCAGGCAAATAATGGTAATTTTATCTTTCACTTTTTATCATACATCCCTTTCTTCCTTCCTCACTACCTCCTTCCCTCCCTTCCTTTTTAATTTCAGTGCTTAGAAATTTCAAATAAATATTGAATAATATTGGTATAACCATGTTTCATTCTTGAATTTAGTAGAAATGACTTCAGTGTTAGACTCTTACACGTGATGTTGTCTTTTAGTTTCAGATGGGCACTCTGTTATTCTAAGGAAGTATTCATCCATGTCTAGAATACTGACTTTTAAAGCCATGAATGTTGAAAAGATTTTATCCAGAGCCTCTTCAGCAACAATAGATGGAAGATTGTTTTTCTCACCTTCATCCTGCTAAAATGATAACATATTAATACATTGCACATTTTCAAACAATATTTCCATTCCTAAAATAAGCATATTATCTCCGAATATGCATACATTTTTTTAAAAAATAATGATTAATTATGATTGATTCCGGGACTTTTTTGTGTGTGTACATTTTTATAGGTGAGACTGTTGTATAGTGTTAAGTTTAATTTTCAAAAGAATTTTCAAAGGTTTGTTAAAACCAAAAAATAAACGTGGTTAACACCTCAAATAGCTCAGAAGGGCTCGTATTGAAAAGCCACCATATGCTACTCGCTCCTCAGCCTCCCAGATCCCATTTCTATTTTTGTGTCCTGGTGGTTATGTCTACACGTGTAAATACTTCACTTAAAGTGCTTTTCTTGACTTACTAACTTCAGGCATTATCTGCTGGCTTTCTGTGGAGAGGAATAAGGACTTGCCTTCTAAGTCACCCCTACCTCCCATTACAGTAAGATTTTATTTTTTATGCCTCCCACAGGTAACCTCTGCCAATTCAGACAACATGTGTAAACCTCCACTTCTTGTTCCAGGCTGCATCAGAGTCTCCTTGGTAAGAAGAGGAGGCCATTGGTGCTCTCCCCTTGCCCCCACTCACCTCTCTCTTTTCCATCTCTCAGCTTTGTCTTTACTCTTTTGTGTCCAAGCTTAGTAATTTGTAAACTTTTCTCTGTAACTGATGCTGAAAACTCGGCCTCTGTGCACTGGTGCTGAATCGAATCTCAGAGACAGAGTTTTGGGGGAAGTAGAAAAAAATAGCTTTATTGCTTTGTGGGGCAAAGGGGGCCACAGCGGGCTCCTGCCCTTGAAAACTGTGTGTCCCAACATGGGAGGATTTGGTGAGGAGTTTTATAGCACTCAGTTCAAGGGTGGAGTTGCTGATAAGATTAGAGTGTGTGCAGGGCCTACACTCCTTTAATCTGGTCTCAGGTAATCTGATGAGTTTCTGTGGTTCCTTTAATCTGGCCTCAGGTGGTCTTTTTGAAGAGCTTCTCTGGTTCCTTTAATCTGGAATGAAGAATGCTGATATCTTCCATTTGTTGGGGGTTTTAGTTCTATAAAGAGTTTAAAGATATTATTCCATGTATCCCTTGAGTGACCCAGGAACCTGCCTCAAAGCTGCACTATTGTTTCTTGGCTGCTCCTCCCTTGTCTCTGCATCCCCTCCCTTCCCTGATTAGCAACTGTTCGAATCTTCCCTTTGGAGCTCAGGGAAGGTCATGGAGGCTGGAGCCTGTTCCCTACAAACAAGAAACGGGGGACATGGAAAGGCTTCTGTGCCCAGGAGGCCCACAGGGTCCTGCTTGGTTTCATAACTATTCTTGCCTTTCATGATTGATCAATCGCATGATGCTAAAAGTTGAAAATCCATAAATAGAACTCCTATTACTGTGATTGTACAAGTTGTGTCACTGCAAAGCCAGACAGTTGTGCTAGGATCCTGTTTTGTCTTCCGCTGGACTCATGCACATCTTCTGTACCTTTCAAAGGAGAATGCTCCTAGCTTCAAGGTTGAATGAATTTTCTCTTTTGTTTATAGTCCACTGTCTACTTTTATCATACAGCTAAACTAGCAACTCTTCCTGTTCTATGAGAGACCTCATTCACGTCCAGAGCCACTGGTCCTACTGTTCAAATCATTGCTTGACACTCTTCCTGGGCATCAACTGAGGTGTCCTTTTACAGTTAGTATCTTTGGTTTCAGCCCAACAAGGAAAGATTTCATTTTCTGCCAGTTGCAAGCCCGGAAGTTTATTTGCTTCCAGACACATTTTAGGGGTTCACATAACCCTGGTATTAAAATAAAATGCAAGAGAGCACAAAAAATTAAATAAATATTTTCATTCCAAACAGGATTACATTCTCATGTAATTTCCTAAGAAAGAGTATGTGGGAAGTAAAATTTTTGAAACCTTATATAACTCAAAATGTCTGGGTCAGATTTAATTGATAGTTTTCAGCCAAAATTTATATACCCAGAAAAACTATTTTCCCTTAAAAATTTGGAGCTATGGTGACTTTTCTTTCTAAGACAAAGAAGTCCTAGATAAGAAAGTTGATAAGAAGTTGATAAGAAGTCCTATTAACTGAGGTTCCTTCTTGTCCTTGTTGTTTTTAAGCTCAAATACTACTTAAAACAATCCAGTTATCATTTCAAAGAGACCCTAGGAGATAACTGTAAATGGTTTGTTTGCTATTTTGGACAGAAAATATTTAAGTTTTGTCACCTCTTTCATTTGGTCTTAATATCAGGCTTGTGCAAAACTTCTAGAATGTGCTGGGAAGCAGACAACAGCCTCTAGGTTTGGGACTGGTGGAAAAATTCTTCCTTGTTGGGCTGAAGCAAATGGTACAGACTGAATTTGCTCCCTGCTTCCTTTTGCCGGAAATCAGTCTCTGGTTTCCGTGGTGGTTTGGGCTTTGCTTCCTCCGTAGATGCTGGCAGTCTCTTTAGGTTCAGGTGAAAACTCATCTCTCCACTTAGTCACCTGGCAAGCCCTAAACCCCTCCAGGCTGGCCCTCTATCCCACCCCGTCCCCTGCGCTGGGTATGTTTGAACCCAGGGAGGCACAACTGACCAACATATATTATTCAGTGGGTCCCACATCTTTAGTCTCTATAAATGAATGTGCTCTGCTTGTTCTTTACTCAGCTCTAAATGCATTCATGGGCGCTCCTTTCAAAGACCCTACTACAAAAACAACATCATCGAGTAGGTAGGCTTCACTAAATATTCCTTCTGTGAGAAGGAGAAAGTAAACACTTCAGAGCAAACAGCTGAAAATTAATATCAAACTTTTATTTTTCAGTGCTGACTCTCATCTCCACCGATTTTATTTAACTCTTCCTTTGTTCTTCCTCAGCCTTTGGCCTAGTTTGCTCTATTTCTTTTCTTTATTCCATTGTATTTTTTCTCCCCTTGATTATGGAAAGCAATTAAGCTTTGTTTCCAGCTTCTATCCACAGGCTTGCATACCTACACCCAGCGTGGTATTAGATAAGACAAGGGGCCTTGTGCATGATGGGCATTTGCTTCTAAGAAATAAATAAAAAATATTTTCCCGAAACATAACGGTTATTCTCAAGAAGAAGTCTTGTGAATGACATGGTTTCCATCAGGTTACAGATCATAGAATTCTTGGGTCACCTACCTCTTGATGAAACGTGGTACTACAGATGATAGCAAGGCATTTGTTTCCTTACGTATAAAATAAATGGGATGGGCTACATGATTTCTAGGATTCCTTTAAGTGCTCACATTTTATAATCCTGTGAAATTAGGTAACTAAGTTCATTTCCGTAGAGTAATAACAACTCATTCATTCACAAATACATTATTGAAAACTTACTTTCATATAAAAATTGAGAACTTGCAAAGCAATTTACGTATATTATCTAATTTAGTACTCCTAAAAAAATCCGTGAGTTCAGTATGATAATTATTATTATCTCAACTTACATATGGAAATGGTGATGCAGATGTTTAGGTTAAGATCACTGACGGAAATTGCATTACAGAATTCCTTTTGCCCAATACCTATTGAATTGAGCAAACAAAAATACAAGCAAATAAAAACAGGTAAAATTCACCACAACATCTAAACAAGGTAAAGAGAATAATTAAATGCAATAAACTCTTCAAACTGGTAAATAAGGAAAGAAACAGAAAATACTGTTGGGAGGTAGAGGGATATAGCTGGACTTCTCTTTCCCCATCCACAGAAAGCATAGCCTGAAATTATTCACTAATACCCAAACAACTGGAAGAAAAGAAATTGAATGAGTAACTGTTATCCTTTCCTTTGTCTGACTAAGGACTAAGAAAAGGGGCCTGGGCCAGGGGTGGGGGTAGAGAGGAGTGAAAGGAGAAGGGTTATGGCGATGATTAACCTTTTCTGATGGTAGCAAAGGCTTCAGGACTACATGCTGGACTGGAGAAATAATACAAAAATAGAGACTATCTCCTCATAGGAAGAGTCAGTGCCTGCAAATGGATGGAGTGAATCTGATTATAAGGCTATTTCACAGACTCTAGGAAGAAGGAATAGATCTTCAGTATTCTAACCATGACTAAATATCACTCTAGCTGAGCTCTCACCTTCTGTTCCATTAGGTTACAGAAATTTGGCAGAACAAAGAATACTCACTTTTCAAACTTCAGCTTCAAGGGGAAAACAAAATGTTCCCTGCTTTGGTGGGAAGGGAGTCAGGTGTCACTTATGCTATATATCACAGAAAATAAAATGTCAGGACAGAGCCACCCAAGCAGAGCAAGAAGGAAAGAAATGGTGAGGCAACATTAGAGCATACTACAAAACAAGACAAAACAAAACAAACAATCACAAACAAGCAGGAGGCTACAGCATGCAAGAGCAGTACTTCCAACCTAGATAGAAGTATAAATTAAGGAGCAGAACTGAATTATTCACAGTTGTTTTACTCTGTAGAATGCTATTCATAGTAAGGGAAGAGTTCAAGGATGAGGTGATAAATTCACAGAATGAGATTAATAGGGACAAAAGGAAACAAGTTGAGGCCCCAAAATAGCTTTTGTAGGATTAAAGAGCCCATAGATAAATTAGGAACAGCAAAAAATGAAGCACAACAGAAGCAAAATAGAATTACACTGCTGGAATAAAGTATGAAGGAACGTCTTGACAGGCACATGAATGCAGATGAAAGTCGTCAGGGGAAGATTAAAGATAGCTAAAGGGAAAAGGTTTATTCAAAGATATATGTATTTATATAAACGTGGTTTATTCAAATACATAGCATAATATAGCTTAATTTAACATAATAAGAACAAATCCTTTTTGAGTTGACTGTACATGAGACCCTTTTTTTTTTTAGAGGTTTACATGTGTTGACTAATTTTTCACAACAGGAGTATGAGGTCAATTATTATTAGTATTCCTGATTTTTAGTGAGGAAATTAAGACAGTTAAGTGACTTACCCAAGGTCACAGAGTTAGTATAGAGAGCAGAACTGTGATTCAAAAGAGCAGAATTATGCTATTCTGACTCTAAATAGAAGAAATTTCCTGAAGTGAATACATAATTAAATTTGCAGTTCAAAAGACATTGTATTGCAAGCAATGGCATCGTTTTACCTTCCCAGCAGCAATGTAGGAGGGTTCCCATTTCTCCTCATCTCCCCAACACTTACTATTTTTTTTTTTTTAACATCTTCATTGGAGTATAATTGCTTTACAGTGGTGTGTTAGTTTCTGCTTTATAACAAAATGAATCAGTTATACATATACATATATCCCCATATCTCTTCCCTCTTGCGTCTCCCTCCCTCCCACCCTCCCTATCCCACCCCTCTAGGTGGTCACAAAGCACCAAGCTGATCTCCCTGTGCTATGTGGCTGCTTCCCACTAGCTATCTATTTTACATTTGGTAGTGTAGATATGTCCATGCCACTCTCTCACTTTGTCCCAGCTTACCCTTCCCCCTCCCCATATCCTCAAGTCCAACACTTACTATTGTCTGTTCTTTTTTTTGATTATAGGATTCCACTTATAAAATCAGTCTGTCTGTCTGTCTATCTATCTATCTATCTATCTATCTATCTATCTATCTATCTGTCACATATACCTCTGTATATCTATATCTGTATAGAACAGGCAAATTCATAGGCACAGAAAGTAGATTAGAGGTTACCAGGTTGGGGGAGGGGGTTATTGCTTAGTGGTCACAGAATTTCTCTTTAAGATGATGAAAAAGTTTGAGAAATGGGTACTAGTGATGGTTGCAAAATATTGTGGATGTAATTAATGCCCCTGAACTGTATGATTAAAAATCATTAAAACAGCAATTTTATGTTAGACATTTTACCACATATAAAAAAATAATAAAAAAGATGTGTTCTGGGAAAATTGGGTACAGAATGCTGAATGCTAAGACATATCCTAGTTAAGCTATTAAATTTTAGGATGAAGAGAGAAATCACCCAGTTTTCCAGACGCTAGAATATCCTTCACAAGGAGAAGAAAAAAAAAAAATCTGGCTGGCCTCCAGCTTTTCTACAGCAACATTGGGTTTGGGGAGACAGTGGAATGTCTAATAGATTTAATGGAAAGAAAGCACAGCCCAAGAATATCATGGGCTATAAATCTAACAAACAGTTGTCCTCAAGAATACATGTACTCAGAATAAATATAACTTCCATGAGATCTTGAAAAAACACTGAGTCACAAAATCCAGCTAATTAAAAGTGAATAAAAATAAAAGATTCATGAATGCCAAACTCATGGTATAAGGATTGATGATGGCTAGTGACTCTATTTAAATATAGAACTAACAATGAACAACTCAGGCAATTACAGGTATAGATTAGGGTGTGAAGGTTATAGACCCAGGCAGCCACCAACAATTAAAGCTGAGAAATCAAGAGATAGGGACAAAGTGAGAGAGTGGCATGGACATATATACACTACCAAACGTAAAATAGATAGCCAGTGGAAAGCAACCGCATAGCACAGGGAGATCAGCTCTGTTCTTTGTGACCACCTAGAGGGGTGGGATAGGGAGGGTGGGAGGGAGATGCAAGAGGGAAGAGATATGGGAACATATGTATATGTATAACTGATTCACTTTGTTATAAAGCAGAAACTAACACACTATTGTAAAGCAATTATACTCCAATAAAGATGTTAAAAAAAAAAAAGAGATAGGGAGAGGGAATTTGAGAGGAAGTGTGAGCGTACTAATGCAGTCTTTCACAGCATGGAGTCATTAAATGGTGTCCAAAATTACAATAAATAGTTAAAAAACAACATAATTACTCCAGACTCTTAATGTTTTCTTCGCAATCTGTATTCTTAACTTCAGAGGGATCTTTTGGCAAATATCTCACGGTGAAGAAACATTTGACGGTCTAGATTTCCTTCCATTTTGTTTTAATTACCTTTTTCTTCTGTTAGATACAAGTACAAATTTTTAAATAGTACATGATATTTTATCCCATATTTGATAGTATTTATTCCTCCGTATTCTTCTGCCTCTCCACCCATTCGAGATCCATCCTTTTGTCTCTGCATATATCATAAGATATTTACAGTGATGTTGGCCATATGTTAATGATAGCTATTTCTGGGTGGTGAGACTTGGGATTTTTTTTTTAACATAGATCTTTGTATTTTTTGGCATTTCTCAAATTCTTCAAAGTGAATTATGTATCATTTTCATAGTAGCAATGAAGTGATCTTTCTTTAAAAATAAAAAGGCAAGCAAATATGTCAAGATGTTAATGGTGGTTATCTTGGATAGTGGAACAATGGACGTTTATTACAGGCTTTCCCAGTACCCCAAAGTAGAGCGTTCCTATGAGACCTTTGGTAAGTCAAAATGGTGTAAAGCAAAGGAGCAGTTTCCTTAGGACGCATCTTGCTAATAGATATGCAAAATAAATGGAGATAAAACACAGATGCTGACAGACACAGTTCAAAGCTATGGCTGCCTGATGCTGAGATGCTGCATATAGTTCCCAGGGAAGGAGTTGGAGGTGCCTTTCTTGCTGCTCAGGGTGTGCTCTGCCTCTGTAACACTCCCTGCAAAACAAACGCTGAACCTTATTTTCGCTTTTCGCCTTTTTTTGCAAGAGTGAAAATCCTCTTTGGATTTCTTTCCGTTGGCTTTTACGGAAGACCTACTTATGTAGGTCTTTCGTAAAAGCAAAGTGGCGTGAAGCAAACTTTCGAAAAGCGGGGGAGACCCGTATTTTATTCTTTGTAGGTTTCTCTATTTTCTGACATTTTAATTTATTGAAATTTTAAAAACATTTAAAAAATGAGGTGCTTGTCCTAAGTTAGATAGAAAGTGGTGGAGCCATGATTCAAGCCTTGATACTGGAGGATGGGAAGATATGAGACAGGATGGGCCACGTCCTGAGCAAAAACAGGCAGCAGCACTGAGAAACTGCTGTCAAGTCTGATTTTCGTCTTATGGTTGGGGGACCATATTTCAGTTGTTGAGTTACTTCCTTGTCATGAATCTAATGCCTAAAGTTGTATAGAAATCCTGAAACCATAGGCTGTGAGAACTGAAAGGAATCTGGAAATCATCCCATCCACCCTGCATGTTTAACAGATGAGGGGCTGCAGGCACCAGCGTCTATTTCATCCGTCATGGGTTAGAGCTGCAAAATGTTTTTGAGGCAGTCGTGTGCAATCCTGAAGGTGAACTGGGCTTAGCGCTGTGTGTTGGCTCTGCATGAAATAGGTCAGTCTCCAAGTTCTAACCAGTCCTGGGAGGAGGCCATTCTGTGGCCAGGGAGTGGGGTGCCTGATGCAGATTCAACAGATGTGTAGTTCATGCTTTTCCTGTGCCTGGAACTGTGCCAAGTAGGTCTTCTCCTCCTCCCGCTCTCTGTTTTGTTGGTATAGAAGTTGGGTCTCAGCCTGAGGGCAGGTGAACTGCACGGGGTCACTCAGTGTAGTTAGTTGTAAGGGGTTGAATAATGACCCATTATGTCCAAGTTCTAACTCCCAGAACCTGTGAATGTGACCTGATTTGGAAAACAAAGGTCTTTGCAGATGTAATCAAGTTAAGGATCTCAAGGTGAGCTCCTCCTGGATTTAGGACCTACATCCAGTGATAGGTGTTTTTGTAAGAGAAAGACTGAGGGAGATTTGGAACACAGAGACACAAGAGGAGAGAGCCACATGAGGATGGAGGCAGACACCAGAGTGATGCAGCCACCCAGAAGCTAGGCGGGGCAAGGAAAGATTCTCCCCTAGAGCCTTAGGAGGGAACCCAGCCCTGCTGACACACCTCGATTTCAGACTTCTGCCCTCCAGAACTGCAAGAGAATAAATTTCTGTCATCTGAAACCACCAAGTTCATGGTAATTTGTTACTACAGCCCTAGGAAACTCATATATCTGGTAGGAAAGAACCAGTCTTGGCCCAACTCTGTTGTCTGTGGTTTTGGCTCTGGGTCCTAATAGATCATTTTTGATCAAGATGCAAAAAGCAGGGTATAGCTTACTTGGTGTAGATGGTGAAGGAAAAGCTCAGAAAATCCTGAGAAGTGGATGAAGAATTGGAGCCACATGTTTGGAGTGAGACAGAGGGCACTTCGAGATCACAGGACTCAACACCTCTACTGTGGATGCTCAGAGTTCAGGGAAATAAACCTTATGATTCTTTGGGAATCCAGCCTCTTGCAACTTCCCATAAAAATCCCCATGAGGATAGCCAAGGCAGAGATCTTAGCAACTAAGACAGGTAACCCTTGGACAGAATCTGGGAGAAATGTCCCTCAACTCTAAGGCTAATTGAAATGGTCAAGATAAATGTTAAATCAGCCACCCCTCCAACAAAAATGAGATGTGGCTTTAATTCTTCCCTGTTCCTCTAGTAGAAGTCTGAGGTCTGTACCCACCTGAAATGGGACAGACATCCTTTAGAGCATGAACACGACTTTCTGAAGCAGTCCAAGTTGTATTGTTTTCCTCCCACTCTTTCTTTTTACATCTTGCTGGAGGCTGAAACTCACAAATACAACAAGGCAAAAATTAGCAGGGAAATTGTGGCAGCACATTGTATCTTGGAAGGTGTAGTTTTCGCAAGTAGAGTGCTATAGGTGGGCTGGGAGGAAAGCTTCTGTGCATGGTGGTTTTTCATGTACACCATCTGTTCATAGTGTCAGAGAACCAGACAGTAAGCATAGGAGATGATCCAAACGCCATCCTTCTGAATCGAATCATAATGAATAATATCTAACGTCTATTGAGACCTTAGTATTTGCTGGATACTCTTCTAAGTAAGGGGTCCACAAACTGCAGCCCGTGGGCTGCCTCTGCCACTTGTTTTTGTGAAGTTTTATTGATACACTGCCTCATTTATTTGCTTATCTATTTTTTATGGCTGCTGTCATGCTCCCACAGTAGAGCTGAGTATTTGTGGCAAAGATCGTATGGCCTGCAAAGCCTAAAATACTGATTATCTGGCCCTTTATGAGAGAAGTTTGTCAGCCTCTTTTCTGAGCCATTACATATATTAACTCAGTTAATCCTCATTGTGATTTTAGGAGGCTGGGATTTTTATTATACCCATTTTGCAGATTGGGAAACAAAAGCATGGAGAGTCTTAAGTAATTTGCCCAACAGTGCACTTTAGGAAACGACAGAGCTGGGATTTGACTGCAGGCAGTCTTCCTCCTGCATCTGGATCACCATGCTGTGCTCCCAAGTATAAACCCACAGAAGGAAAGAATCTTCTGTGTATTAGGATTTAGGGTGTGAGATGTGCCTGTGTACCTGCTTCCCACGTGTGTATACAAGAAGAGGATCTGACAGATGAGAGAGATCAGCTTGCTCTCTTTGTTCTGTTAGCAAAGTGTGGGAGGCCTGGGTCTGTGGTGTTGAGAAGCGAACAGGTTGAGACTCAAGAAGTTTAGTCTCAGACTCATGATCTATGCTATAAAAATGATACAGTATCAGTAATGCATGGGCTCAGAAAATATGCTCTTCAGAGAGCCTTCCTGGGGAAATAATCCCTGAACAGATACTTCAGAGCATCAAAAGATGAACCAGAAATCAAGAACTCAAAACGAAGAAATCATGGGATAAAAAGGCTGGTGAGCATCCTTTGGGGAGGCATCGAAAGAAGCCCTATTCAACTTGTCCCAAAGCTCTAGAGGAGAATTTCCTTCTCAGCAAACTGTCTCTATGAAGTACTTTGGCTGCCTTGTTCACAGCTGTATTCCCAGGGCCTACAACAGTGCCCAGCATGTAACAGGTGCTCAGTATACATTTGTCATAGAACAAACTGGTGACATCAGTGAACCGGCAGCCCTGTGGAAGGGATGCTCGTGCCTTTCCCAATGGCATCTGGATGTTGCTTCAGTGCAGATAAGTCCACTATAAACTGTAATCCCTCATTAAGCCTCTTCTTCAGGAAAGGCTTACAAACCACAGTCACAAGCCCAATTAAATGCCACAACTCAGCAGAAAGCACTAACCCATGCCAGGAAATGTGGCTGCTAGGAAATACGACAAGATGTTTGTGTTGTTGTCTTTCTATGGTGGGCGATTTTCTCCCCTACATTCTACTTTTCTGGGTTTTTTTTTCCCCTGGGTTTCACTTTAAAATGAAAAACAATGAATACTACACCACATCTCCAAATTTGGTGTTTGGGCATCTCTACAGGAATTCTCCTGTGTGATGTCTAGGCAGCTCTTTGGGTGTTGAGCCTCGTAGGGATCTAGGAAGCTTGTTATGGGTTGAAATTTACCTCCCTCCAATTCATACATTGAAGTTCTAGCCCCCCGTACCTCAGAATGTGACCTTATTTGGAAATAGGGTTATTGCTGATGTAATTAGTAAAGATGAGGGCATACTGGAGTTTGGTGGGCCCTGACTTCAGTGCGGCTGGTGTCTTTATGAAAAAGGGAAATTTGAAGACAAACACGTGGGGAGAATGCCATGTGAATTTGAGGGCAGAGATTGGGGTGATGCTTCTCCAAGCCAGGGAATGCCAGAGATTGCCAGCAACCCACCAGAAACTGGGAGAGAGACATGGAACAGATTCTCCCACACAGCCCTCCGAAGGAGCCAACCCTGCTGACACCTTGACCTCAGACTTCTAGCCTTCAGGACTGTGAGATAAAGCATTTCTACTGCTTCAGCCACTCGGTGTGTGGTCCTTGGTTACAGCTGCCACAGAAAAGTAACACAGAGCTCGTCGCCTGCCTGGCGGCTTTCAGCCCTCGGGCTTCTGCACTTCATCTTGCCCTGCTCTGTCTTTCCGTCTGTGTCCGGGTGGAGCTGCCGGGGTCTTTGGTGGCGAGGAGTGTAGACTCCCCTGGACTGGATGAGGGAGAAAGCAGCAAGAGGGGGGATAACCAAGGGGTAGGGAGGCCTTTGCCTCGTGGTCAAGGAGCCTAAAGTCCAAAGTGGATTTTGGTAGAAAAAGTGAGACAAGGGAAGGAGACTGGGGCTGGATATTAGGGGAAATGTAAGATGGAAGTGGGAAATCAGATTTGCAGTTGACAGGATCGGAAACAGGTTGAGAAGTGAAGGGTGAGAGGGGAGGAGGGAGCAGTTTGGGGTGAAGGCCGTGAAGAATGTCAGGGGCTTCAGGGACTTGATTTCAAAGCTCCCGTCGATAGCCAAGGGGACATCCTGGTGGCTTCAAGGACACAGCTAGGCCTGGGAGACCCTCTGTGTCTGTTTCTGTGAGTCGGCATTTCCCTCCAAGTAGCCTCTTCCTGCCCTCAGACGTGCAGAGCCAACTGTGGTTGCCTCCCATGGCAATGAAAGCCCCCTCCCAGACTGGCCCACAGGAGTGACGCTCGGAGGCCTTCCTGGAAGTGGGAGTTGGGAAGGCAGTTTCATGCGGGGCGGTGTAGGGCGATGGTCAAGAGCCCAGGCTCTGGCCCTGTGTTACAGTGTTGTGACCCCAGGAGACCTGTCCCTTCGTGGGAAATGCGGGGACCATCCAGTGAACAGGAGCTGGCCTGCTACCCTGGGGTATCACGGTCCACCCAAATAGGCTGGGTCCCTGGGAGCCTGTTTGCACAAAACAGTGGTTCTCAAACTTGAGCATGCATCCGCATCACCTGGGGTGCTTGTGAAAGCACAGGTAACTGGGTCACACCCCAGAATTTCTGATGCAGTAGGCCAGGAATTTTTTTTTAGAAATTCACGTTCTTATTTATTTATTTTATTGATTGATTGATTGATTGATTGCTGTGTTGGGTCTTCGTTTCTGTGCGAGGGCTTTCTCTAGTTGCGGCAAGTGGGGGCCACTCTTCATCGCGGTGCGCGGGCCTCTCACTGTCGCGGCCTCTCTTGTTGCGGAGCACAGGCTCCAGACGCGCAGGCTCAGCAATTGTGGCTCACGGGCCCAGTTGCTCCGTGGCATGTGGGATCCTCCCAGACCAGGGCTCGAACCCGTGTCCCCTGCATTGGCAGGCAGATTCTCAACCACTGCGCCACCAGGGAAGCCCAATTTGTTTTTTTTTAATCAAGTTCCCAGGCGATGCTGATGCAGCCGGGTTGGGGACCACATTTGGAGAACCACTGACAGAGAAAAATGTTCCTTGGGGTACACTGGGGAGAGCCGTGGCTTCCTGGTGCCTCCTGGGGTCATTGTGCATGCATGGGAAGTGAGACTGGGACCTACCTGATCCTGCTGGTTGGTAGGACCAGCTATCTCACTCTCTGTTGTAGTCAGAGATCCACAGGAGGGCTCAGGGACGCTGCTGCCGCCATGACCATGATAGCTAACATTACATAGATCTTACGATGTACCAGCCAGTATTCTAAGGACTTAACCTGTATAAACACACTTAGTTCTCATAACAAACCTTTGCGGCAGGTACTCCTATTACTGTCATCATTTTCACTTTACAGATGAGGACGCTATGGCTCAGAGAGGTTCAGTAACTTGCCCAAGGTCACACAGACTGTAGCTGACAGAGCTGGGATTTGATCTGGCAGTCTGAATCCAGAGTCCACGCTCTTCTCCTACATTAATCCCCTGACCTCTCAGGAGAGAGGGGGCAAGAAATGACCCTAGTGACATTGGCCATTTCATTTGGCCTCTCTTTGCCCTCATTCTCACCTCAAAAAAGGAAATAGCGTTTCCCATCTTAGATGAAAGAAATACCTTTACATTTTAAAAACAAAAGCTGTCAGGATTAATTGGATAACAGCTGTCAAGTTCTTGCAGCTCCTTAGAGGCTGGTAAAAGAGGAGGAATAATTATGGTGCTATTTTCTATGCAGACCCTAGTACATTTGGGGGAGTAAATAAGTGTCTAATGATATTCTTGGTAATTACCAGTGATTGAAGGGGGACTGCTCACGTCAGCAGAGAGGCCTCGCTGAGGTTGGGCCGTAGAGGGAGACTTCACCTTTGATGGTGGGTGGCCAGAGCCCTGCTGTCCCTAAGAGAGGTGCACAGGGTGTGGCCCAGGGTAGGAGGGAGCCTCCTCCAGCAGGCTGGCATACTTGCCAGCCCTGGATGGAGAGACGGGGCAGCACCGCTGGTCCACCTGCCCAAGTTCATGGACCCCTGGCTCATCAGGGCTGGCAGTTAGAGACCAGCTAGGCTAGTGGTTCTCAAAGTGTGGCCCGTGGATCTGCTGCATCAGCTTCACTCAGAAACTTGTTAGAATTCTCAGGCCCCACCCCAAACCTGCTGGGGGTGGGACCCAGCCATCTTTCAACAAGCTTTCCAAGTGCTTCTGATGCATGCTTCACTTGGGGAACCACTGTTTTAGAGAAAAATAGCACTGACTTTGGAGCCAGACACACCTAAGTGTGAATCCTGGCACTGCTGCCTTCTGGCTGTGTGACTTTGGACAAGTCACTGCACCTCTCTGAATGTCAAGTTCCTCATCTACACAGTGAGGTTGGGAGGTTAGAGAGGTGGTTTGTAGGATGCTTGCTCTGTACTTACAATTCCTTCTAGTCCCGCCACAGTTTAGAGACTGTCTTGTTTCTTGGCTTTGAGAGAGTCTATTTCATCTGCTGGGAACATGCTTTCTGCACCCTCTTCACCTGTCTGACACCTGTATAACCATAGGCCTCAGCGTGGAGTTTATTTGCTCCAGCAAGTTGTTGTTTTCTTTCTTTGTACGCCTCCTCCCCCAGATCAAGTCCGGACTAGATCTCTCTCCATGTACACGAGGTATCACAGGACTCCCCGCATCCTCACAACTGCCTTTTACCTGGCATAATCTCCACGGGGGCAAAAACAGTCCTGCTGACTGCTGTTTCTCTAGAGTGTCAGACACATGGCAAGTCTGCAGGTAATATTTGATGTTAGAACCGATTTCACTCAATTTATAAAATGCTTGGTTCATGGGGGTTTGGGGGAGGAAACTGGTGAAGGGGTTTGCCTTCACGCGTGGAGGAAACTGAGGCATGGAGGTACTAGCTGACGTAGGGATGCAGTGGCAGGGGAAACAAATGGAGAAGGTGAGCCCTGGTGGCTGAGGATTTGAGGGGAGGCTGCTGTGGAATCAGGGTACAGACAACCTGTAGCACATCTCTGCAGGGCAGAGGGCCCGTCTGATGTCAGCATCAGACAGTGTAGTGCCCTCACCCCAACCAACCACCATCTGGTCTGCTGATGAACCACAAAATGACGTGAGGGCATCTAGCCAGCACTCACAGTAAGCCCATCCTAGCATCTCCAGGGCAGGCATTTTGCAAAGCTCAGGGTACCTCTCAACCTAATTTATGTATGTATTTATTTGTTTATTATGGATAGGGTTATGGACCTCTTTGAGAAATAGATGGGCCCTCTCCCCAGAAAAAAAGCACAAAAACACAAACCTTCCCCAGTGTTGACCTTTCCACTTGGAGGGGACGTGATGGGGTTGCTTTCAGAATCACACCCAGATGTTGGGAGATAAAAGCGTCAGGTGAGGCCAAGTAGGCTTTAACACTTTACGTCTCTTCAAGCCTTGGTATTTTAAAACTTGGGAGATAATAGCAATGACCCAATTTAGTAATGTGGAGGCAAGACAGCACTATTTTAACAGGCTTAGTCATTTCTTCATTTTGCATTTTTTCCCCCTTTTCCATTTGTGGCTTTTCCCATTGCACGTATACGAAGTAATAATCTAGTATATTCCGTAGAGCATGGCAAACATGCTCTATATAAAACACTGTTGAACATTCTCTGAGTGTAATTGGAGCATAAATGTAACTAATCAAAATATTATCATGCCAGCGGATGTGTGAAGAGTTTGGAGATTTAAAAAGTATATATATTTTAGTTCCATGTCATTTCCATTTAGAGATTTAGAGCTGCAGAAGCAAAGGACTCAGCCCAATGAATGTTAAGAACAATTTGGGGTCTGACAGTGTTCCTGGCAGACCTGTTGTTCTCTTTACTCTTTTTTTTTTTTTTTAAATAAATTTATATATTTTATTTATTTACTTTTGGCTGCATTGGGCCTTCATTGCTGCACGCGGGCTTTCTCTAGTTGCGGAGAGCGGGGGCTACTCTTCGTTGCGGTGCGCGGGCTTGTCATTGCGGTGGCTTCTGTTGTTGCGGAGCACGGACCCTAGGCACGTGGGCTTCAGTAGTTGTGGCTCGTGGGCTCAGTAGTTGTGGCTCGCAGGCTCTAGAGCGCAGGCTCAGTAGTTGTGGCGCATGGGCTTAGTTGCTCCGCGGCATGTGGGATCTTCCCAGACCAGGGCTTGAACCCGTGTCGCCTGCATTGGCAGGCGGATTCTTAACCACTGTGCCACCAGGGAAGCCCTCTCTTTACTCTTAATATGACAGCAGCTTGACAACTGGTTTCAGTTTTGTTCTTTCCTCCCACTCTTTGCCCTTCTTTCTACCTGCCCCAGCTCCCCAGAGGAAGGCCAGCCAATCCCAGGGAACGTGTGATCACTCCTTGCTAGCAAATACAACACGCCCACTTGTGGTGTGGAGCCTAAGAGCTAAATGATGATTAGAATTTCCTGGGTTTGAATCTTGCCATAGAGTTCTGCGATTTCACATGTCAAAGAGCAACTCAGACAAACTCCCATTTTCTGGTATATTAGAAAGGAAGCACATTTCTTTCCTTTTTTTTTTTTGACACATGATAATTAGAAGGCTTTCATTGATAGTATGAATAATGTCGAATGATATGTTTGTTACCCTGGCTATTGGTAAATTGTTATGTTTATGATTGACTTAATGATTATTAGTTTTCATGATACTACTGGTAGAACTCTGTTTCTCTTCTACATATATTCTCTTACTTTATGATGCACTGTATCTTTTGACATTTTTGTGCCCCCTGCCCTTTTATTGTGATCAGACAGCTAAACTTCATCATTCTGGACTTTTAAATTAGGCCATGTCCAGGAGAGCTATAACAGAGGTAGGTATAGGGTCAGCAATGCAGGAATAACTGTTCTCTAGGCATTAGTGAAAGCCACAGAGAGAATTGCATTTAAGTAATTTAGTGAAGGACCGTGGCTGGGCCAGGCAGTGTGGATTTCAGGAACGGCATCACCTGAGCGAACACCCAGAAGCAGGGAAGTCTGGAGTGTGTATTAGTTTCCTGTTGCTGCTGTAACAGCAATTTCTGGAGGTCGGAAGTCCTAAATGGGTTTCACTGGTATAAGATCAAGGTGTCCACAGGGCTGTGTGCCTTTCTGGAGGCTCTAGGGGAGAATCTTTTCTTGCCTCTTCTAGCTTCGAGAGGACACTTGCATTTCTTGGTCCATGGTTTGTTCTTCCATCTTCACAGCCAGCAGCATGGCATCATCAAATCCCTCTCCGATTCTGCCTCTTCCGCCTCTCTCTTCCAGAATAATCCTCCCATTGCAAGGTCATCTGACTGGCAATTGTACTTCCATCTGCAACCTTAATTCCACTTTGCCACATAAATATTCACAGGTTCCGGGAGATTAGAACATGGCATCTTTGGGAAGCCGTTACTATACTTACCATAGAGTGGATGAGGGCTGTGTAGGGGGAGAGTATTCATATACAAGGCAGGAGATAGAGGCAGGATACAGAGGCCTCCAAACATCCCCATGAAAGACTCTGGACTTTATAGGAAACAGGGAGTTTCCTAGAAAGGAGGACTTTCTAGGAAGTTTAGGACACATCATGGTCGGTTTTGCATCTCAGGAAGATGGTACTACTTGCTGTTGCATCGGTGAAAGAATTAAGGACTAGACTGATTAGGAAGTTGTTGCAAACATCCATGAAACAGACAGGAAGTCCATGACACAGATGTCATGGATGTGAGCTAGGCCAGCGGCTGTGGGAGTGGAGAGGAAGAAGATGAAATGAGAAACACAAGGAGGAAGCATCCCCAGAATTTGATGACCGATCAATTGCAAGGGGTGGGGATGGGGCAGCAGATTTTACTCTGTTTCTCAGTAGAGTCCTTGCCATTTTCTTCTTCAGTCTGTCGAGGTCTCCCCACTATATTGAAAACTTTGGGGAATGGGAAGGACGGAAAGGAGCTAGTTTTTGAGGACCTACAGTGCAGCAATCATTATCTAGATACGTTATAAACTATTTCATTTAATCTTCATGACCACAGTATATGATGTATTTTTGTGGCCATTTTGCCAGAAAAGGAAACTGAGGCTCACAGAGTTTAGGAGATTTATCTGAGGTCATCCAGGCAGAAGAGGAGTAGCTGGGATTCCAATCCAGACCAGGTAACTCTAGGGCTTCCTTGTGAGTGTCCTGCATTATCCCCACACACCAGGACTAGGGGGCTCAACAAATAGTTGTGAAATTGCATTTCAGAGCTGAGGCTGGAGTGCCCTGTGTGTGCAGAGTTCCCCTAAAAGGCATCGGGCATTTGGAATGCTTAAGAACGCTCTACCTCCTGGAGGAAACATGTGTTTTTCTCCCCCTCTTAAATAGCTCTTTGAGGAACCACTGCTGTGACCATACAGCTCAGGCACGGTGGGCAGGATTGTCCATGGTGCAAACTGAAACAGGAGTCAGTAAACCTGACCCTGAGTCTTCATTGTGTTGTGTGACTTTGGGCAAGTCCCTTCCCCTTACTGGGATTTCTAAAGTGAGTTGGTTGGAGCAGTTAAGCTCTTATGTGTCACCTGGCTATAGTTTGTTATGCTTTGATGAATAATCTACAATTTCTAGACCAGCATTACTCAATAGAACTGTCTAGGGTGATGGAAATTTTCTCTACCGTCACTGTACAATATGGTGTCTACTAAGTCCTTGGACTACGGCTAGTGTGTCTGAGTAAATTAATTTTTAATTTAATTAATTTAAATTTAAATAGGCACACGTTGCTATTAGCTACTAAATCGGAGAGGGCATTTCTAGACCCTAAAGTCTCTGCTTATTGAACAAGCGTAATTGGTGTGTTTATGACTTTCTACCCCTGTAGCTTTGGGCAAAAAGACTTTACCTCTCTCTTCCTCACTGTTCCTTGCTTTAAAACAGGGATAGCATGGCACCATCTCACTGGGATGTGGAAAGGTGCTTAGACCAACGCCTGGCATGTACTAAGTTCTCAGTAAACATTATTGACATCAAACATGTTATAAATTGCATTGGACCCATTATCACCTGCTGCTGGCCATTTGTTATGAAATTAACATTTATTGAGTCAAGTCCAGTATTACATATAACATACACTGAAAACAGATCCATAACAAAACTTGGACGCGTAGCTTTCATTATCCCATTTTATAGATGAGGACATTGAGGCCCAGGAAGGTTTATTGACTTGCTCAAAGTGAGGCAACTAAGAAATGACAGAAGTGGGACTGAAACCCAGTTTTCTTGACTGTATATCCAGGACTTGTTACATGCCGCCCCAGCTGCCTCGGCTTCGGGCAGCATTTGGGTCCCTGCCGCCATCCGCTCCCTTCACGTAGGTGCTGGCGCTGGGGGCTGGCAGGGCCACCTGTCTGCAGGGACAGCTCTGAGCTCTCAGAGCTCCGGGCCCTCAGCTGCCAGTTGCGAGCACACTCATGTAATCTTAATGAACAATGTGCAAAGCCATTAAAAACTCAATTAGGGTTTTCTTTTTACTGCCGACGTGAGGAAATGCAATGCTGAGGTGCTCATGTGTAAACACAATAGCCACCATCTGCTAGGGAGAAGCGTTTTGCCTCCAAAAAGGGGATCTATGTTGCAGACACATCACTAATGGGGCTCTTATCAAGGCATTATTATGCACGAAGGGGGAAAAAATGCAAAGTTTATGGCCAGCCAGAGAGTACTTCCTGGTTTAATTCCACAGTTTTTGGTACTATGTATAATAACTAGGAGGAAACTAATGCTGTTTTATGTTTCTGATCACGCCGGTGGAGTTTTGGGGAAAAAAAACAAAGAAGAAGAAGGGAAGAAAGTGCAGTTACAGTCTTTCTCTTTCTTGTTTCTGACTGATCTTGGCATAATGGCAGGCTCATTTTTGATCTCTAGGAAACTGACAGCCCTGGGATGATATTTATTAAGCCTACCTGTTGATCAAAGAGGGCCCCACTGAGCTGCTGATATATGAGGGCTTTCAGTCCCGAACAGTCTCTGAAACGGCAGGCCTGTGCTCAACTCAGAGATCTGGCTTCCTTTCTGGAGGATGTGGCCAGACCTCTGTAAGGTAGACTAGATGCACATGGGGTCTATAGATGGCAGGATCCCACCCTTCCCTGAGATACTGTGCTTGCCTTGCTGGATGCTGTGGTTTCCTGCCTCTGTGCCTTTGCACATGCTGTTTGCTCTACTTGAAATGCCCTCCCAAATCACCACCAGGCCCACTTCCATGGAAGGTATCCCGACTGGGAAAGAGGAGAGGCTCTCATATTTTAATGTGTGGAGTTCAGCTCTGTACCACCAGTATCCCTTTACATCCGCTGATCTACACTAACCTGATGGGGCTGACAATATTCCTGGGAAAGGGATGTCAGGAGAGAAAACAAATTGAGCCCTGTGCAGTTAGGATATGAGAATACTGGAGGGAGCCTGTTGCAGGGAGTGACTGCAGGACCACGGATGGAGGAGGAACTCCATCACAAAGGATGACGCCAAGTGGAAGTAAGAGCTGACCTGTAGGGGGCAGACGTGCCGAGTGAGCATAGACCCTGATGGAGGAGGGGAAAAAAGCCATGTGAGTTTGCAGAAAGAGCTGCCTCTTGAACCTTGTGGACTCTCGGGCCAAAGCAGTTCTATTGTGTGTCCCCTGAGTCTGTCCCAGGGCAGAGAGACAGTAACAAGGACCCACCCAGTCGTGGAGACATCACAAGTGATGACAAAGGCACATGAGGGATCTGCACCTGGAAGTGCCATGAGGACAGGGGGACTGGTGTCATTAATTGGGATGCCTTGGGGACTTCTGGAAATACATAGGGAGTGTTGCTTGGAGCTGCAGTTTAAAGCTGGTCAGATTCCATTGTCAGGGCTCATAATATGCTCAGTGATGGGTGAGGTTTCACTTCTATTCATTCTTCAAATTCCAGCTCAGCTTAGTCCATTCCTGGAAGATGTCCTGACCCACCCTGGCTGAGTCAGTCACCACTGCCTCTGTGTGTACTCATGGCTGTGCTGCACTCCAGCGAGGCTGGATTTGCTGCATGGTCCACTGATTGCGGCCTCTGCAACTCAGAAGCACCTTCTTCCATGGCTGCTGCCCCCCCTCTACACAGTCTCTGCTTCACTGAGCTCTGGTTCATCTCATCACTAGTGTCCGGTTCCGAAATTGGGGTTGGGTGTGCCTTTTGGGTGGAACTCAGATCCTCTGCCTGAGTCTTAGCTACAGAGGAGGCTGGGAAAGAGGACATCTTTTTCATTTCCATAGAGGAAGTGGGCTCTGCTTAAAAATTTGAGGGGTTCCCCCAGACATAGGAAGGGAGTTCAGATATTGAGTGGCATGTTTCTACTCCAGATCATCAGTCTGCTGAGCTTGGAGGGTGGCCTGAGAACAGCCACCCACGGGGGGTGGTACCTGAGGAGCCACAGGTGACATGAGACTTACATTGCCCAGCTGCCCTGATGAGTTTCCACTGCTTAAAGGTGGGTCTTGCCTGCCCTATCCCCAAAACTTACTTTTTTCTGTCCAGATTGGGAGCCAAATGATTCAACCCTACCATTTGCTTTTTATACCATACTCCCCTTCGAAGACATTCATGATGGGATCTGGTACCACAAGGAACCTTCTACCCTCACATAGGAACACTCAGATTCCCTAGGGCACCTGCAGTTTAGACAGTGTATAGCTGCTAGCTTCTGATTCGGTCGGTAGCTTGGGAGTGTGTGTGTGGTTGTATTAACACAAATATCTGGAAAGGTGCATATGTTACCTTACATGATAAAAGATGTGATTGAATGAAGGATCTTGCACTGGGGAGATGATCCTGCATTGTCTGGGTGGACCTGATGTCCAGGGTCCTTATAAGAAGGAGGCAGAAGAATCAAAGTTGGAAAAAGATGTGTCTGTGGAACTAGAGGTTGGAGTGATGCCCTTCGAAGATGGAGGAAGGGGCCATGAGCGAGCCAGGAATGCAGGCAGACACTAAAAGCAAGGAAACAGTTTATCTCCTCAAGGCTCCAAAAGGAAAGCAGCCCTATAACACCTTGATTTTAGACTTCTGACCACCAGAACCATAAGAGAATAAGTGTGTGTTGTATTAATCCACTGAGTTTTTGGTATTTAGTTATAGCAGTAATTGGACACTAATCCAGGGTCTAAATCTTGTGTCCCCAAGCCTCCACCTGCTTGACTGCTGGGCCTCTGTCTGCTCTCCTAAGGCTCTCCCCAGTCACTCGTAAGAATCCTTGGGCATGTTGTGAGTGCATGAGTATAAATAAGATGAGTTGCCCGTGTTGCCCCTTTCTGGACTCCTCATGGAAGCCCACTGCCTGCATGGCGTAGGAGACCCTCACCATGGCTGCAGCTGTGGGTGTCCTTCCCAGTGTCACGGTGCCCCTCCCCTCTTGCGGGGCGAGCCAGATACTGATGCTGCTGACCTCCCCCACCCCGCCACATCCCCAGACGTTCCTCTCTCACACTCTGTCACTTGGACTCCAAGGCAGCACTGCTCCTTCCCCCAGGCTCACTAGGACGTTCCTGAGCAGGACTTCTCCTGCTGTTCCCCTCTGGCCTGACCTTTTCCTCCTTTGCGGGTAGTGTAGGTGGGGTGGGGTGAGATGAGCAGTCATTGTTTTCTTTATTCTTTTTTTTTTTTTTTTTTTCAGTTTTCTTGTTTATCTCCCTGAGACTTGCACCCAAACACATACCTTTCTGTCTGGTTTACAGGCCAGAGGATGCATATCAAGTCACACAAATCGCCATTAGGGGGTCAGGGTGGTGGTAATGAGGAACATGATTTGTTACCCTAACCCAACCGAACTCTGGCCCCGGGAGACGCAAAGTATCTTAATGAAGGTCCAGGATGTTTCTTTCCTTCTCAAGGATTTATTTTTGGAGTCCATTATTTTCATTCTCTTCTTTCTTTCTGCTTCTTTTTACCCAAGGACACTGCTCTTAATGATGTGCCTATTTGGAACATCCTGCAGCCTTGCTTAGTAACTGTTATCATTTCTCATGTTATCTCCTTAAATAAAGGGACTTGTAGGAAGTAGGGGCTCTACAGGGATGCCAAAATAATAACGATAATGCTAGTTGCAGAAATAAACGTCAAATGTTCAACGGCTCAATGACCCAATAATAGTTTATTCCTTGCTTACTTGAAGTCCAAAATGAATGTTCCTAATTGTGGGTGGCCTTCCTCGTGGTCATGGTCATTCAGGGAACTAGGCTCCTTTAATTGTGGCTTTGCTGTCGCTTAGGCTCTTGGAATCCTGTACTTTCAGCTGGTGGATGGGAAAAAGACAATGCAGCAGTGATTCTGGAACCTTAATGTGCATACAAGTCACCTCATGATCTTGATAAAATGCAAATTCAGATGCAGTAGACCTGGGCTGGGGCCTGAGAATCTTCATTTCTTACCAGCTCCCAGGTGATGCTGAGACTCCTGGTCCCAGAATCATCCTTTGAAGGATGAGATAAAAGAGGATGGAGCAGTGGGAGTTGGGGGAGGGTGGAGGTTGTCTGCTTGTAAGCACCAAGCCTAGAAGTGGTAGACTTTGTACTCAGGCCCCATCGGCTGGAACCTAGTTGCACGTCCTCACCAAACTCTGAAAGGAAACTGGGGAATAAAATCCAGCTATGTGCCCAGAACGAAGAGGACGGGTTTGCTAATCAACCAGCGGTTTCTGCTACATGAAGACTTGGTGGAGGGCCACTCACTTCCACCAGCTCTGCCTTCAGGGAAATGGCAGCATCCTTTATTAACAATCATGGAGGCAGCCGATGGAGAGAATCCCTAGACTTGCTGGGGTGGATGGATGTTACACGGCTCCAACTCCTCAGTGGGCCTGCTTCGCCACTGGAGCTAGGATGCAAAGAGGGGGAACCTGAGCTGGTGGACGGGAAACCTTCCCGACTCTCGCTGCTGTGGACGCTAAGACCCCTGGTGTGAACTGGCAGGAGGATAGGGGCTTAAATGTCCATGGGGCGTCCCAGGATTCTGAGTGGAGAGAGCCAGACACCACTTGTTCCTCAGGCTGTCTTCCCTACCTGTAGCTGTGCCCCGCCCTCCCTCTGTGGCCAGGGGCTTGTGGGGCTTGTGGGTCATCACTCCTCTGTCCCAGGGGAACCTTCTGGAACCCTGTGGGATGTAGGTCAGCAAACAGACATGGGCATGGATGCCAACCTCTCTCTATGCCTCAGTTTCCCCCCTGCAGTGGTTCCTTCCTTGCTGCCTCAGTTGGGAGTTTGTGATGATTAGAGACAACATCTGACAAGGGACAGCTCTCCATGTACCCTGTGTTACTGCCTGGCTCTAAACTAGGAAACTTGACTCTCTTGGAAACATGGGGAAGATACCACTTTCACTCCACTTTCAGCGGCTCCTACCCCAGGGGGTGGGTGAGTTTTCTGATTGGTGGGATGTTGAAAGTCTGTTAGCCACTGGTTCAAGTTTCTGTCTTTATCACCTTGCTTCTTGTTGGCTCATTTTTGGGATGAGCCCTAGGGATCTGGGTTGAGTTGGAAGGAAGGAGTCCTTGATCATCCAGCTGCTTTGTATGCTGGTTCAGGGAAGAAAATGCAGGAAGCCTAATTTGGCCTCAAGTCCAAGTTCCTTTCTCTAAACCAGCTTTGTGAACAATAAAGTGGAGATTTTGAACTCTCTCGCTCCTGTGTCTATTTTTAAATTTGTTCTGAACCCAGAGGAGACAGGCTACGAGTGACCAGTACCCTGTAGAACCCCGACAAGATACGGATTGCCCAGCACTTATTATCTGGCAGCTATTAGTCTTTTGGGGATTAGGGTGAAAGAATGAGGCTACTTACAGCTACTGAAGTGGCTCATCTTGGTTGAGGATAAGTGGTCTTAAGGTTTCATTCCAACTGAAGATTTGAGTGGCTAAAATAAGATTTCAAAACAGCAGTGGTTTTCTAGGTGGGAATATTCATTCCAGAATCACTTGAGCTTATCTACTGTGTTGTTTTTTTTTTTTTTAATAAGTTTATTTATTTATTTGTTTTTATTTTTGGCCGTGTTGGGTCTTTGTTGCTGCGCGCAGGCTTTCTCTAGTTTCAGTGAGCCGGGGCTACTCTTCGTTGCGGTGCGCGGGCTTCTCATTGCAGTGGCTTCTCTTGTTGTGGAGCACGGGCTCTAGGCGCACGGGCTTCAGTGGTTGTGGCATGCGGGCTCAGTAGTTGTGGGACACGGGCTTAGTTGCTCCACGGCGTGTGGGATCTTCCCGGGCCAGGGATCTAACCCGTGTCCCCTGCATCGGCAGGCAGATTCCCAACCACTGCGCTACCAGGGAAGCACTACTGTGTTTTGTGATGCAGTTTATTTCATAGAATCGTAAGACTCTAAGTCACAGAGTTTAGCCCTCACAGGTGATTGTGAAATTTCCTTAGAAGGCTCCTCAGTTTGTCCAGGCTCTGTTTAGCCACCTGCAGTGATGAGGAACTCACTTTGTCTCCCCGGCAGTCCATCCCATTTTGCATCCACTTGACTTGTTAAAAGGTCCTTTGAACTGAAATGTGCCTCCCCATGGTTTCTTTCATAAGTCTGCTCTCTCTGGTGACCTTCATCAGTGAGCTGTTGCCACAGTAATGTGCCTAACAAACCAAGAGGACACTCAGTGGCAAACAGCAGTGTGTGTTTATTCTCACGTTTCTGGGTCTGAGCCTCCATGGTGGATCTGCCGATCCGGGTTGGGCTCGTTGGCTGTGTGGCTGTGCTTTCAGCTGTGTGGGTGGCTTGGCTTGGTTCTTTACCATCCATTGAGCTTAGTTCTCTTCCACATGTGTCTGTCCTTGATCCCAAGCTGAAGACGGCAGCAGCTACTCGGGGCACATTCTTCTCATGGAAGGTGGCAATAGTGCAAGAGGGCAAGCCCAGCTAGGCAAGCACATTTCAAGCCTCGTTCTGTTAGTCTCCTGTTGACCAAAGCAAGTGGAGCCCAAAGTCGTGGGACGGGGACATGCTCTCTGCCTCTGTTGGGAGGGACTGCAAGGCCAAAGGTCAAGGGCATGGAGCCAGGGAGGGGTGAAGAACTAGAAACAACCATTTAATCGGTCAAAGCAACTCCAAAGAGGCTCACTTCCTTTCTAGGAGATAGGCTTTTCCAGTGTTTGAAAATAATAGTCATGTTTTCTGCAGATAGTAAAAATAGCATAAACTTTGAGGTTGAAGAACATCTGGGTCTCATCCCTCTCTGTCTGAGTGGTCCAGGGCAAGTCACTCAGTCTTTCAATAAAATGAAAACTCTCCTTCTCCCAGGGTCATTCTGAAGATTAAATTGAACAATATATAAATAAGACAGTAAGCATCACACTGGTACCCCTTAAGTGCTTAGCAAGTATTGCTTACCCTCCATTCCATCTTTCAGTTGGTTCTCAAATTTCTTCAAGGTCTTCTTCACTTACTTGAATATACTGTACTTTTTATATGTCCTCCTCTGATATATTCCTTGTACTAATGCAAGGCTCCAGGTGGAATATGTTAGAACAACACCTGGGTGCAGTAGAGTTTCTGCTTCCATTGAGACAACCCAAGCTCGAATGAGGTTATATTTCACCTCATTTCACCCATGGAGGTTGCAGTGAACTAAATTCCTGAGTTTTTATTCCACGGTTCCTGTTGGAGCTACTGTTTTTAATATTTGCTGGTTTTTTTTTTTTTTCTGTACGTGTTTATAGACTGTTTACTTTGTAGAATACTTCGTGTATGTTACCATCTCTTAACTCTTAAAACCACCTTGGTGAGTAGGATTTTTTATTCCCAATTACAGAAGAGAGAGGAAATACTCCAGAGAGGAAATGTGGGTTCCTGGGGATCAACCATACCCTCCTAGAGGGACTGGATTTCTGGCCACTGTGTTTACAGGTGTGACTGATTTTCAGAAGGATTTTCTTTCTCTCTCCTTGTCTCTACCTCCTGCCCACTTTGTGGGTCTCCAGGATCCTTCATGATGGTGAACAGCTCTGGGAGGGCCTCTGGCCAGAAGGCGCACCTTCTCCTGCCGACCCTGAAGGAGAATGACACCCACTGCATCGATTTCCATTACTACTTCTCCAGCCGCGACAGGTCCAGCCCGGGGGCCTTGAATGTCTATGTGAAGGTGAACGGTGGGCCCCAGGGGAACCCTGTCTGGAACGTGTCTGGCGTCGTCACTGAGGGCTGGGTGAAGGCAGAGCTTGCCATCAGCACCTTCTGGCCACATTTCTACCAGGTATGGTGTTTTACCGTAGTTTGTTTTTTTTTTAAGTAATAATCTATCTGTACACCTCTTGCCCTGTTTAGAGTTTAGGTCTAGAAAGGACTTCATTTACTCACTTGTTCAACTCGTGTTTACCAAGCTACTTCTCCTAACCAGGCCTGGAGGATGCAGAAGAGATCCTCTACAGCCCCTGCCACCCTGGAGATCGCAGTCTGGAGGAGGAAACTGATTGATAAATAAATAAACACTTAGAATATAGTGGGATGCATGTGGATTCCACAGGATGCTGGAGGAAGCTAGCTATTGAAGCCTTCTATACAATAATTTCTTATAACAATCTGATGAGGGAGATACTATTATCATGCCTGTTTTACAGATGAAAAACTTGAGGTTCAGAAAGATGAGATAACTAGTCAGATATTGCCCCTGAGGAAGACGGTGTTTGGGGGGCAAGACAATTAGGATGGCTTCTAAGAGGACCAGACAGCTTAGGCTGAGTCTTGAAGATGAATAACTAATTATTGAAAAAGGAAGGGAAAGGCATTTGAGTTGACAGGGGTGGTGAACGCCATGGGCTGGAGGAGTGAATGAGAGATGTTGGCAGAGTTTGGAAACTAGGTTGTTTATAGGTCGAAAAGGAGATCTACTGGGAGCTAAGCCTGCAGGGATGGGTAGGTCATGGGGGGCTTTGAATGCCAGGCTAAGGAGAGTAAATTTATTCTTCAGGCTAGAGCAGCACTACTCAAACCATCTGTGGTGGAGGACCAGTTTTTTTCCTCCTCAACTTGTGAACCAGTACTTTTATAAACTGCAATAAAAGTGTCACAGTAATGCCACATTGCTGGGACACTCTCTAAATGCCTCTTATCTCGTTGAGGAGCCTCTTATCCCGTTGAGGACTGATGACACATGCTCTGCAGGATGTCACCAGCCCACAGAGCTCAGTTAGAGGAACACAGCTCCATGTTGTGGCCTGGGGCTGTTGAAAGTTTTTTGTTTTTTTTTTTTTTAAACTACGCTATTAAGGTACAACTTACATATCATAGAATCCACTTATTTTAAGTATGCAATCCAGTGATTTTTAGTAAATCTGTTGACTTGCACAACCATCACCATAAACCAGCTCTAGAACATCTTCATCAACCCCATAAGATCCCCTGTGCCTATTGAAAGTTAATCCCCATGCCCACTGATGGAAGGTTTTAAGTAAGAAAGTGATGTAGATCTACTTTTGGAGAGATTTCTCTGGAGTCTGAAGCAGAACAGGGACCTAAGGGTGGCAAGGTGAGTGGCTGGGAGATTCGTAGGCATCCTTCAGTTCAAAACCCATGGTATAGTTCTTTCAGATGTACCGTGCAAGCAGTTATAGACAATATGTAAATGAATGGGTGTGGCTGTTTTCCAAGAAAACTTTATTGTACAGAAACAGGTGATGGACCAGATTTGGCTTCCAGGCCATAGTTTGAACCCTGATGTAGGTGATAAAGCTGAGGTCCAGAGATGGACAGTGAAGTCCAAGAGCACAGAGCAAATCATTGGCAAAGCTGGGACCAGAATCCTGGTGCCCTGGTTCCAAAACTCCCCCTGTTTCACTGAGTATAAACTTCAAGTGTCTCCATGAGTCCATGGACCCATCAAGGAGGCCTTAGGGTTCTAATCTGAAAACCCCCTACCTAGGGTCTGATGCAAATGGATACAGGATGGGGCCACAGATGCAAGTGTAAAGACCAGGAAAAGTGACCCAGGAGAGGGATAGACCTATGGTTGGCCATGCTCTTTGTTGGGGTATAGAGGGAAAAAAGGACATTTCTTAGGCATCTCCTATGCCCCAGCTCTGTGGTAAGCATATTGCCACTCATTTATCTGACAGTAACTCCTGTACTGGGTAGCAACATGTCCTGTGTTCCAGAGAAAGGGATATTATTGGTCAGTTGAGGTCCCTGTAATCCTGGCTAGGGTCCTCTGTTCCAAGCTTAGTTTCCTGCTTTTAGGGAAAAAAGCATGCCCCTTCTGAGAATCTTCCGCTCACTAGCTGTGCGATGTTGGGTCTATCCCCTCATCATTCTGAGTCACAGTTCTCTCGTTTGTAAAATGGAGATGTCAGTGGGTCCAATGAAGGGTTCTTATGTGGATTAAATGAGATAGTATATATATAACATCATATCAGGCTTGCAGTGGGCCTCAGCAGTTATTGGAAGGAAGGGAGGAGGAAGAGAGAAGAACAGACAAGGAGGATGGAGGAGGGAGGCCTTCTTTAAAGAAATACTACTGTGGTTGAGCTCTGAGCCATCCCTGTCCTGAGCAGCCTCATTGGGGAGAATGTTCTGGTTTCCAGCCTGTTGGGCACTGCGGCATCATTCCATTCCATTCCATTCCATTTTCTCTGCTCTTAGCTCTGCGGTGAAAAAGCCACTAATGCACTGAGAGCAGCGGTTTAGAAAAGACACGTGTGCCTTTCAGACACACACACGGCCACTGACAGATAGTCCCTCGGCCATACACACAGGGGAGCCCACACAAGTGCACACGCACCAGCCTGCTCTCAAGCCCACCACAGACGCAGGGGCACCACCCACACATATATCGGGGGAGAGAAAAAGGGGCCCATCAGGAGATTCAAAGACACTTGCAAAATGCATTTTAAAATTCACCAGACCCCAAGCTCTGGCTCTGCATGCATGATTCTGTGGACTAAATACCATTTTGGTTCTCAGCACTGCTTCGCTTCAGACCCTGATGGCTTATGTATTCATTTATTAAAGTCATATTTCACAGTCCTAAAATTGACTTGTAGCTCTGTAATAAGCAGGGACATTTCATCTTTCTTAGTAGTGGGCTCTCTGGCCCCAGGCCGTCAGCGGGGCCTGGCACGAGAACGTTCCCCCCACTGTCCAACCCTCGCCCGCCTCTTCTCAGTAGAGCAAGGGCTCATCCGGTGCCGCTGAAGCCACACTGCACATGGCTGCCCCTTTCCAGGTGATGTTAATTCTATTTCATGTTTTTTAATGAGTCCAAACTTTTCTGTCCCAATATTTAAAAAAATAAAAGAACTTTAGTTGTGCAACCACTTGTTCTCTCTATTCTCTATCACCTGCCTCGGTGAAATTACCTTTTATTCAGCTGTGTAGACCCCTGAAATTTAAGACTCACCTGACTTGGACTCAACTGGACTCGAAGCCCAGTCCCTTTCTCAGGAGTTCCTCTGGCATCTGGCGCTCTGTGCGTTTGGTAACTTCTTGCACAATTCAGGAGGGGGCATCACAGGGAGGGGGGCCACTTTACCTCCTTCAGACTCCACCCCATCTCCTCTTTCATTCACCCACCACCCCTCCCCTCTAAGCAGCAAGCACTCCTCCTTGTCTTAGGCAGGCCTCCTTGGGCTGGTGTGGGAAAGAGCGTCTCTCTTGATTTCACCCCAAGCGGTCTCTCCCCCACCCTCACCATGAAAATATATGTGGTCCTCTTCTGAAGAGGAGTTCTGGTGAGCCAGCATTTTTCTGTCTCTTATCTTTTGAGAAGGTGTTTACAGCCCCTTGAAACTTTTGCTCTACAAATTCTCTGCTTGAGGACTTCAGTGGTGAGCATAGGATGCCAGGCCCCTTAAACCGTGTCCCGACATATCCACACCCTCCCCCAAACAGGCACACAGCCTGCCTTTTGTGGAGGGGATGAGGGTGACTCATCTCTGAGCCTCTCTTGGGATGTGACTTACTGGCTTTGCCCAGCAGCTCCTGTGCTGGGAGAGGTTTGCGCCTTTCCATGCAAGCTCCACTTCCCCAAAACCAGGAGGTCTCTAAAGGTCTAGGGGTTGGGGGGTGTGCAGTTGACAGTAGGGACACATGGAAACCTTGGGGTTGAAGGCTGCCCTGCAGGGAAGTTGGGGTTCCCAGCCCAGGCCTTCTGCTCCAGTCCCTGCACCCCAGTGTCCCTGCCTCCATACCCCGACATGGAGCTTCACTGGGTGGCCTTCTTCTGGCCCCTCCCCCCCGCCCTCGCTGCTCCCTGTCAGCTAGAGCTCCCTCCCTTCTCACAGTTCTTCACTCACTCCTCTGGCTCATCTCCCATTCCTGGCTCTCATTCCTCAAGGGCCTTGGTGTCCTTCCGAGTGTGCTTTGCTTGGAGATGACCATTCTCCTTCACCTCAGAACACCTGGGCAGGTCTTTCTGTCACTGAGGGTCTTGACATCACCCTGTCCCTTTGTGGTGTCTGTCCCCAGGAACTGGAGCTGGTAGGTCTTCCTAAACAGGACCAGAAGCACATTGATGGGATAACCACCTCCACCCGAAGCTGCAGATGTCTTCTGGGGCGCTTTCTGACCAGAAGGGAAGAGAGGACTCCAGTGGTCCACATTCCCCAGGACTTGGTCGGCTGGGAACCTGGCCCTCAGCCTGGGGGCTGAGGTAGCTGTAACAGCTGCCTTTCCTGAACCGCACAAGACAGTGCTCTGTTCTGCTATTGCATTTGTTTGAGAGGGCTTCTTCCTTTTTTATCAGCAGTGAGAATCCAGGGGGGCCCTCACATCTCTCCTGAAGTTTGAAAGTCCCTGGTCGTGCTGCTTCCCTGTGAGCTGCCCTTGCAACCCCTTGCTTCAGCCAAACCTGCTTTCTCTAACAGTGTTCTGTAGTACCTTGCCCTATGGCTTCATACAGAAGCTCCTCGTGGTCAGAAACTTGAACCATGAATCCTAGCAGTAATTTGCATTGCCAGATTCCCATTCAGAACCCCAGCAATAATTTGCATTGCCAGGATCTCGTTCAGAACTATAAAGCGTGCAGCATGGATAAGGGGGTGTTTAGGGTTTGGGGGCTATATGTAATTTCTAGAAGCTGACCTTGCCAACTTAACCCCAGTATCCAGTGCTCCTCCATGGCTAAGGCCCACCATCCCATAATCTTTTGGTGGCACGTTCTAGCCGCCATTTGAGATCTCCCTCTCTGGTGCCTGGCATTGTGCTCCCCAGGGTTGGCCCTTGTTTCTGGAAGCAAGCAGCTTGCCCAGGAGGTTGCATGTGGGCCTCAGAGTCAGCCCCATTGTGAGTGTTCAGGGGACAGGCCTCAGCAGGTGAGTCCAGGTGGGCCCTTGAAGATCCAAGCCCATCCATCGTGGGCCTGCCTTCCTTTTCTTTCTGGGGAAGAATGGTGGACTCCCTGGCACTGTTCCTGATACCCCCAGCCTTGTGACCTTCTTCTCTCATGCCATTGAGGGCTCTATCTCATGGCAGTTTGCATGACTTTAAAAAAAACCTCTATCTCTGGAGCTGGATGCCAAGAACAGGACCCTCTTGGCTCCTGTAGGTTTTGTGAGCATTCTGCTCTGAGCAGTCTGGCAGTGATGGGGAGGATTTTCCCCATCTGTTCTGGGAGGTACTTTATTCTCAGCTGCATTCAGGACCTGCCTTTTGTTGTAAACATACCGTGGACCCTAATTCTAATGTCTTGTGAGTCCGGAGCCTTCATCAGGGGTTCTGTGGTTTGTCACCGTCTCCTTCCCCATGCTTCTGCGCTCTTTCCCCTCCACCTCCCCAACTGCCGTGACACCTGCAACCACCTGTGCCTCTTCATTTCCATGTACCTCCACATGGACCCAAAGCCCAGCCTCTACCAGTTCCTACCTGTCATCACTCACATCAGAGTCTGTTGAGTGTAGGAATTTTAGTGGAAACTTGGGATGAGGGCACAAGGGGTAGTCTCATTGGGAAGCCCATTACTTTCTTCCTCTCCCACCATTCCCTTGAATTTTCCTTCTCATCTCCCATCACTCTGCCCAGAGTAAGGACAGTAATAACAGTAACATTCATCAGTATCTTACTGTACGTATTGTAAGCATTTTACAATTATTCATTCATTTCATGAAAAAAACAGTACCTTCTTCCCCTTGTTTCTTACAGAATATTACTCTCTCATATTTGAGAAACCCAAGACTCACCTACCCCAGTGCGTTACAGAAAAAAATTCCCCAGAGGAATTCTGACGAATAAAAGATTCTCTGTCTCATTATAGAATTCTTATTTCTGCAACAGGAAGGAGAGAGAGCGGTGAACAAATGTGTGTTTCACTATCATACATCCATTCTCTCATGACCAGCCTTGGGTTCGTTCATGGAATATTTGTTAATAATTATGATCTAGGTTAGATACTGAGTAATGATGTGAGAAACAGAGTGTCAGAAGAGTTTAATAGAGTTGGACTTTGATTAACTGGGAAAAAGTCAGGACTCTGCTTAACCAAGTGTTTTGGTTAAATGAGAGTAGGGCTGCTTTTCATTGAAGTCCAGTGATGGACATGGCTGCGAACCAGGAGACCAGGGCCTCCGTCCTCGATCCACCTCTGGCTTCCTTTCTGAGCTTTGGTAACTTAGTTTGCCCCACCTCTTAGGGTTGTTGAGAGGCTAGATTGAGACTACCTACTAATTAAAGGTTAATATGGTTGACCTTTATTATTGTGGTTTTATTTCTCTATTTTTATTATTATTCAGCCTTAGTTCATGATGTGCCCCTCTGTTCAATACTGATACCTCTGCCAGTATCCTGACCCCGATTGACTTCTGTCCCTTCTAGAATCTTGTTTCATCAGTCCCTCATTCCCTTGTATTTTATGCTATTTCCCTGACTCATTCCTCTCCACCTAAAACCATGTTCCAATCTCTACCATCCTAAGAAATCCACTTTTGGGCTTTCTGCACTTGGCCTTAGGCCGTAGTCCTTTCTCTGAACTGTCTACTCTGTCTTCCAAGGTGACCTCATCTAGTTCTATAGCTTTAAATGACATTTAGATGCCAAAGCTATCATATTTGTAACTCTGGTCCCAGATCACCCATGAGCTTCAGAATATAATGCCAGCTTCCTACTCAGTATATCCATTAAGATGTTTAATTGGCATCTCAAACTTAACATGACCAAAAGAAATCGTGATGTAGCCCTGCCTGTGTGCCCAGACACACACGTTCATCTTCCTCATGTCAATAAGTGACACCAGAATCAGCCTAGAAGCTCAAGCCTTAAATTGAAGAGTCCTCATTGCATTTTTTCTTTTCTTCACTCTTCCCCTCTTAATCTAACAGCAATTATTTTCATCTCTACCTTGAAAATATCTCTCAAACCATCAACATCTTTATTCTTCATGGCCAACACCATTGTCCAAGCCATACTCATCGTTTGATTGGATCACTACTATAGCTAACTGTTAGGTCTGTTTGTTTCATTCTTGCTCAAGTGCCCCCTACCCCTGAGTCAATTTCCACAGAACAGCCAGAATGATCTTTTTAGAATGTAAATTAGATTATGTCACTTTCCTGCTTTAGATGGTTCAGTAACAGCAGAAAATTCAAGCTCCATACTAGGTCTTGTAGGACTCCATGTCATCTGACCCTCAACTAACATTCCAGCCGTGCCTTGTGCTTCTCTAGCTTATTTACTATATCCCAGCCACACCAGAGTCTCATTCTCACGTTCCCAGATCATCCCTGAGTTCTTTCCTGCCTCATGGCCTTTGCATGTTCTACCACCTCTTCCTGGACTTGCCAATTTCATCCTTCCGGTCTCCTCTTAATAATTACCTCCTTAGAGTTCTCTCCCGACCACTCTAAGTAAAGTAGACCCTCTCCCGCTTAGTTACTCTTAATCACAACATTTTGTTTATTTCCTTCATAATACCAATCACAAAATGAATTTAATTTTCCATATTTTTCTTTTTAATTTCCATTTCCATTCATAAAATGTAAATTTATCAGGGGTTGGCCCCTAACCTTCTTGTTCACTTTTATAGCCCCAGCATGTGCCTCAATGCTTGGTACACAAGAGGGTCTCTATAAATATGAATGAATGAGACACTGTTCCTGTTCCCAGTAGGTTTAGAGTTTAGAGAATGAAATAATTCATGGACAAGCAGTTACAATCTGGTGTGATAGTTGCTATAGTAGAGTTAATTGTACTGTGGTGCATACCTGACACAGGGATAGTATAACATGCAGAGAGATATGAAAATGTAATGCACCTCAAAGCACTTACCTTTTATTGTAAATATAAAGGAGCTCATTTTTATTGCAGAAAATTTGGAAAATCTAGAAAAGTGTAAAGAAGAAAACATTCAACTGCTGTAATCTCCCTAATGTCATTAAAATGATTACATTTATAAATCATTGCCAATCCTACTTCATCTTTTGTGAATTACATGCTGAACTCACTTGCTGATTTTTCTTTTGGAGAGTTTGTTTTGTTGATTCTCAAGAATTGTTTACACAAAACATGATATCTACCGTTTAGCTGGCATATATATTGATATTACAGATATTGTTCTCAACTTGCCATTTGACTTTTAATTTTGTTTTATTCAGACTTTTGTTAACATATAAAACATACTTTGATATTATTGTTATTATGTATTTAAGAAATATACAATATTTCAACTTTAAGAAATTGATTTTTAAGCTTTTGTCATTAATTTATTGCTTCAGGAAATTCAGTTAGGAAATGTATAGACCCAAACCTGTATGGTTTCCTCTTTGAAGGATTTATTGAAGTTATACGTTAGTCTACTATATGATCTTTGTGTAAATAATCCATGAGCATTTGAACAGAAATTTTATTCTCTCTTTATATTTGTTTAGTAAATGCATTATTATTCATATTAGATACATGCTTGATATTTTATTTTTTCCTGTTTGGTCAGAGTCTAAGACAAGTGTTAAAATCTTCAGATGCTGGGGTTTTTTTCCCATCATTTTCTCCTTTTAAATCTATTGACTCACGCATTTTTTTTTTAATGACCATTTTAGTCCACTTAATGGTTTTTATATTTCTTTTTGGTTTAAGTTCTACTTTGATGCTTTTGCATTATGTTTACAACAACTATTTTATGTTTATTTGCATTTTCCTATTATGTCTTTGTTCAACTTGTTATTTTTAAGGTTATTGAGTCATTCTATATTAGGTGTTTATCTTATAGCATACGATTAGACATGGTTTATTTAGACAGTCTGAGAGCTTTTCTCTATTTTAACCTATTTATATTGTCACAAAAGAAATTTTTTCTTTGATCATTTTTACTACGCAATTTGAATGCTTTTATGCTATTTCTTTTAAATGTTTTTCTGTGTTTGGTGTATTTTCTTTTCATTTTTTCCTATGGACTTGGCTTTTGGTTTCCTTTGAATTATTAAAAATATAATTAGATACATAATTCTTCATTGAAAGGTCTTCTGTTGACTTCCTTCTCTGCAGGATGAGGCAGCTATCACACTTTCATTTCTACAAACTTTCCCCCTACCCTCTGCACAATTTTGTTTGTTCAGTCTCTCGTAAGGACCCTGCTATCTTAGTAAACCCCTCTTCTGGAGTGATTGTCATGCTGGTGCCAGCTGCTCTATGTTTGATGTGACTGTCAGCCCCAAGTCACTGTACATAATTCCCAGGCAGCAGTGTGTTGCCTTAGTGATAGATCTTACCACCCAAGGAGGCTGCCTCTTCACAGCCATCACCACGCTTTCCACCAGTTCCCTGCTCACTTGTTATAGCTGTAGAGCTCTGGACCCCACTGACACCTCTGGCCTCTGAATCCACTAACCTGAAGTGACCACATGGACCACGAAAAGATTCCACATGGGGGTTTTTCTGTTGATCTTATCACCCACCTTACATTCCATCCACAGCTTGAACCGAGGAGTAAAAAACAGGAGAGAGAGGGTCTATTTGGTTGGCTGTTGAGATGATAGAGGTGAAAAGTGATGAAGATTTGAACCAGAGCAATGGCATTGATATCCAACTGGTTTTGATCTACAGGATGGTTGCTTCATATGGTTCAACTTAACAGCAGAGATGGAAAGACATGGGCAGATAGGAGAAATACTAAGAAGACAGAGTCAAAAGAAAAAAAAAAAAAAAGGATGTGAGGAGTGGGGCAGACGGAGAAGCCCAGGCAGATGTCTGCATCTCAATTTTCAATGACTGGATGGGGCAACCCACTGAAGTCCATAGTTCAGGAAGGATGGCCCATTGGGCAGTGAGGGAGACAGCTTGATAGGGAAGCTGCTCAACTCTGTTGTGTACAGATTGTGTTGGAGGATCTATGTGATATCTAGGTGGAAATACAGATCTGTGAGCTGGATAAGTGAGACCCACGTTCAGGTGAAAGGTCTAGAATGGAGATCTGGGCTTGGGAATTATCAGTGAATTGATAGCCATTGAAGGAAGAGTGTTCTCAGTTTACAAAAATGAATAGAAGAAGCCCACATTTGAAGAGTGGATATAGGAGAAGTGCTTACAAAGAAACCAATGGTAGAATAGACACAGATCGATGAGAAGAACCATGAGAGTGAAGTGTCGCCTGAGCCTACATAGAAGAGAGACCCAGAGAGGGAGAAGCTATGAACATCAGTAATTGTAGGAAAATGGTCAAGTATGAAGAATAAGTATAGCAGTCATTTGCTGAGAACCTACCATGTGCCACATATAGTTCTAAGTAGTGTATTAACTCCTTTCACCTGAATCATTACCCAGTGAGGTAGACACTGTAATTACAGATGAGGAAACTGAGGCACAGAGCAGTAAGGTAACTTGCTCAAGGTGTACACATACAAGGTGGTACAACCAGAACTAGAACCCAGGCATTCTGACCCAGATCCCAAGCTCTATACTATTTTCCTTCTTAAAGTAAGATAAAGATTGAAATATATGTATTGGATTTAAGCAGTAAGAGCACTGCTAAGATTACTGGTGTCTGCCATGCAGTCAGTGTTGGGGGGACTGCTGAGGACAAAGTCCAGGTGACGGGGGTTGAAGTTTTGCACTGGGAAGTAGGGAGGTGTAGAGTGAGTGTAATTAAAACCATTGAGAATTTTAAATGTGATTGAAACACAATTGAACTATAAATACAACTGCTGCCAAAGGGTAGCTTTTAAAGAGTAAGAGAAATCCAAGCATTTATGTTTGTCAGAGTCAGGAATAAAAGGGAGGATTCGGAGATACAAGATAGGGAGAGAGAACCAAGAACCAAGAAGCTGGAAAATGCAGCAGAGGTAGAGGTCAAGGGCGCTGGGGTGTGCCTTGCAGAGAGGGGGCAGTGGTTGGTGTGTAGTCATCTAACCCATGAAGATTAGGTTGATGGGTAAGAAGTTAGAAGTCAGCCCCTCTGTAGACCTCTTGCCTCTTAAAGATGTGATGTGGGTATCTTGCAGGGATTGGGTAGGTGATGTTGAAAGGGGAACATTTGTGTGGGGTATAGGAGTGGAGAAGGCAGTTTTGCAATAGACTTGCCAACACTGAAATGAGGAACTGGGGCTTTCGGTGAGAATGGTATGGGTGATTAGTCAACAGAGTGGGGGAACCCTGGGTTTGTTGAGAATACAGGGAGGTCCATGCAGCATACAGTCTCTAGAAAAGTTGAGATCCAGGGTACCATGTGCACTGCAGAAGCAGGTTTAAGAGGGGTGGGTTGGGAGAGGAGCGTGTGGTAGCGGTCTGTGCCAAAATACACTGAAAATTCCAGTTTGTGGAGTGGAGAAGGGCAAGTGTGAGCACGTGGCTGAAGCTGATTGGAAGATGAGGCCATTGGAATTAGGGAGGTCAAGGGCATTGGTCATGCTGTCCACACAGATAGTCACATCTCCTTGTGAAGGTGGATGGTGGGTGACAAGGAAGGCTGTTTACTGAAATCAGCAGTTTGGGAGTCAGAATGGAGGATTCAAAGAACTTGTTGCCCTTGGATTCCCAGATACCAATAGTGGTGCCTGGGGCTTATTTTCAAGAGGTGTTATTAGGTAATTCAGATGGACTGTAGTCCTTGGAGATGTGGAATTAAATTAAGGTAAACGCTCCTTGGCTTATGCTGGCTTCTCCCTCATCCTTCGTAAGAAAGTTGAGATATTTGGAAGTCATTCTTCTCTGTGCTTCCTTTGAAACAACAGTGAAAAAGGTGCAGATCGGGGTTTCCAGGCCACTTTTGGGTGGTTTTCCCTGCATCCCAGTGTTAGTTCTGAAAACCATTAGAAATGTTCCATGTGGCTGATGATTCTTTTGCTAGTCACCGGAATGTGGCCTTTTTACCTTACTTTGAAAATCCACGTCAATTGCCGGGGTAGCATCCTAGCCTAATATAAAATCTCTTTTGGCAGTTCTAGTGGGAAGCTGAAACATAAATTGTTTGGGGGCTGGGCAGCTGCGATGAATTCCTACAACCACTTCTGCGAAATTGACTCCTGCCTTGTGTGTTGCAGGTGATATTTGAATCCGTCTCTCTGAAGGGTCATCCTGGCTACATCGCTGTGGACGAGGTCCGGGTCCTTGCCCATCCATGCAGTAAGTCTCTCCCCTCATCCTAACGCAGCCTTGCTCCGTGCCAGACTGGGTAGCTTGGAGGCTGCAGTCCCCCCCCTATTCATTCAGCTCACAAACATCTCTCACTCGCTTACATACTCAATGCAATCAGTCCTGAATAAATCCATAATTTTGCTGGCCTGTTCAACAGGCAGCACCTCCAGGACTTTGCAGAGAGCGGCAAAACATCTTTGTTTGAATCTGTCTGCATTATTAAGGGAGTCTAAAGTCCTGATTGTTTATTAGCGGGATTCAGACCACTGAAGTGGAAGAATTAGAGGGCTTTGGATAGAATCTTGTGCAATTGTCTCAAAAAAAGAACAACACCAAAACATGGAGCAAATTAGCACAGTGTTCACTCACAGGGAAAAGGACCCCAAAGCTATTAATTCTTCAAAAGTAATTTTAAATACCCTCATCAACTCCGTGTAGGCATAGGGAGAGATTTCTCACAGTGGTTAGTACTTATGGTACAGTGTCGAGAGTTCTCAAAGGCATTCCACTCCTCCAAGCCCAGCCAATTTCCCCTGGAAGTTCTCTCTCTTTGTGTATTTAGTCTAAGATATTTGAATGTGTCTGAGCAAGGAGCTGTGGTTCCCAGGTTCACTAAATCTCAGAGGGGACAAGTCCTGGGTGCAGGTAGTTGAGATGGCATCATATCCAGTGACATTTGGTGGGGGGATCGTAATCAAAGGGATATGCCTGGGGATTATGGCAGCCCCATAGGAGGGCTGGTTAAGTTGCCAGCCCCATTAGTTTGTTAGTGTCTGCAGATCGCAAGTTCCTATTAGTTTCTTGGCAGCCGTTGGGTAACTAACTCCTAGCAGGGTTCTCTCTACTTCTTCCTTATAGCCATGAGTCATGCTATGGGCTCTGGTGCAGTTTGCTGTTCCCTCAAGAGATAGAATACGTTCTGTGCTTTTATGCCTTTCTTGCCTCCCATTTTGAGGCTCTTCTCATTTCTGCCCCATCTATGTTGCTTTAATTAGAATGATTCTTTCAACTTCTGCTACAATGAATTCATCAGAGCCCCAAACGTCACTTCCCTCCCCTGGCACTACAGTGACATTGTTTGACCCATTGTCTTAGAGCACCTTCTCTGGAGGAATTTGGGATGAGTTCCAAGGGGTTTTGGCAAGACAGTATTTTGGATAACTGTGTTTGGTGTCTGTGTAAGGGAAACCTCCTCCCCAGGAATCAACCAGCATCTCAGAAATGCTGAGATCCTATTAGATTCTCCATTAGTCTGGCCTAAGGTTCCCACCCTCTGGGTTACTTCCTGAGTCTTTGGGATTTTCTCAGATGGATCTGTCCATTCAGTTATGCCCAGCAAATGTCTCTGCTGAAACAGACTTTATGTGAAGAGAGTCCCAGAAATCCCCCAGCTATGCAGGGTTTATGTACTGGGTATACACCTGAGTCCCTCTTACCAGGATTAAGTCTTCCCCTCCCTTGACTCCTGGGAATCAGCATCTGCTGCCCATTGGAGAATGATGGTTGACCTCAGACCATGTCGGGAGATGTCTGCTCCACTTGTGATGCACTTAACCTCACACACTCAACCTTGCGCAGCCATCAGTTTTGAGGCAGTCTCCCTGAAACAGGATTTCAGCAATCCCCAAGTCCTGCACACACCGCCTCCTCGGAGCTGCATCCAGCTGCATGCCTGCTGCTTACCCTGTCTTGGATGCCTGCACTAGGTCTTTCTAGTGGGCTCTTCCTAAAAGAATCTGGCCTGGTTCTCTCTCCTGGGATCCCAGAATTCTGTCCTCTACTGGGAGTTTTCACCTCCACCATGACACCCAACCTGACACCTGTCTGTCGTCTCAGCCTCAACTCTGCCTTAACTCTACACACTGTGCATGGTTTGCCATTGCAGCCCCATGCCGCCTTCTCCCAGAGAAATCTCCATGGGCGAGGGCTCTCTGGAGGGCGTCTGAATGCCTTTCCATGCCTGAAGTCTCATGGATCCTCTTGGAATCCTCCTCCCATCGAGGCCGCTTCTGAATTTTGGATTCTTCCGAGAGCTTCATACGCCTCCTGCTGAGGAGCGTGCATTATGTGGTTGTGGAATTGCTGAGAGCAAGTTACCCAGCAAATGGGCCATGGGACGTAACTCAGGAAGACGTGACCCTGGCTGTGTTCTTGTGTAATGTGCTTCATCTGAGTTCAACTTAGATGCTTAGGAGGCTTAAGCTTAAAACTTCCTAGAAATCAAAATGTGCAACTCTGTGAAAGGCGCTGGAATTCGAGAATTCCATTTAACTCCATGTGCAAATATTGGTGGTGCATATAGTCCCCTGAGTTCTGTCCATAGCTCCTGAGTCATGTGGGGTTGACCAGGGCCTAGCAAAGGCCCCTTCCCAAGGCCCCATGCTCAATCCATATCCAGTCAGGGTTTTTATTCATTCTTTCTTTCAACGAGTCAATTACTGAGCATCGGTTATGTGTCGGGAACTTCTGCTGGACACAGAAGATACTTAAGTGACCAAGATAGGTAGGTCTTTGTTCCCATGTTGTATACTTAGCAGAAGGACAGAGGGAGGAAGGACATTAAGTCACTAATATAATTTCAGATAGTGATGTGTTATGAATATAATGAATGTGAGGAACTGGGATGTGGAGGGGCTCCTTAGGTAAAGTGGTCAGGGAGATATCTTTGAAGATGTGGTCTGAGCTGAGCTCTGAGTCACAGAAGGAGTTCACTGTATGAAGGTTTGGGGAGGGGGCATTCTAGGCAGAGCAAAGGGCAAGTGATCCCTGCAGTGGGATCAGCTTGATGCTGCCAGAGTAACCTGAGCGTGGGGAACATGGGGGAAAGTGTTTCTGAGTGAGAGGGAAGCAGGGCCCTGAACATCATTGTGAGTGGTTAGATTTTTTTTTTTAACTTATCAAACTGTGTAATTTATTATTTTTTAATTGAAGTATAGTTGATTTACAATGTTGTATTAATTTCTGCTGTGCAGTGAAGTGATTCAGTTTTTTTATATATATATATATTCTTTTCCATTATGGTTTATGAGTGGATATTGAATACGGTTCCCTGTGCTATATACTAGGACCTTGTTGTTTATACATTCTGTACATAATAGTTTGCATCTGCTAAACCCCAGACTCCAGTCCATCCCTCCCCATGCCCCTCCCCCTTGGCAACCACAAGTCTGTTCTCTATGTCTGTGAGTCTGTTTCTGTTTTGTAGATAAGTTCATTTGTGTCATATTTTAGATTGTGAGTGGTTAGATTTTTTTAAATTAATTAACTTTATTTTTTCCTGCGTTGGGTCTTCGTTGCTGCGCGCGGCCTTTCTCTAGTTGTGGCGAGCGGGGGCTACTCTTTGTTGCGGTGCGCGGGCTTCTCATTGCAGTGGCTTCTCTTGTCATGGGGCATAGGCTCTAGGCACGTGGGCTTCAGTAGTTGTGGCACATGGGCTCAGTAGTTGTGGCTTGCGGGCTCTAGAGCACAGGCTTAGTAGTTGTGGCGCACGGGCTTAGTTGCTCCGCAGCATGTGGGATCTTCCTGGACCAGGGCTTAAACCCGTGTCCCGTGCATTGGCAGGCGGATTTTCAACCACTGCGCCACCAGAGAAGCCCCATGACTGGTTGGATTTTAATCTAAGTGTAGGGAGGCACCACTGGAGGGGTTTATGCTGGGGATTGATATGATCTCATTTAATTGTTTAAAGATTACTTTGGCTGTTCTGTGGAGGAGGGGTTGAAGGGGGAATAGAGAAGAAGTCAGGAGACCTATGAGAAAGAAAGTTCTAGAGTCATGTAAGAGATGGTGATGTCCTGGACCAGGTGGTGGAGAAACATTCATTCACCATCCGACGTGTTTACTGAGCATATGCTCCATGCCAGACGCTAGTCTGGGTTCATGGGAGTGAGTAAAACAGATTCATTCTTTGCCCTCATGGGCTTCCAGTGATGTGAAAGAGACTGAAAATAAAACAAACAATCAGGTTAATTATCTGGTCTATAACAGATGGTATATTAGTCAGCTAAGGCTGCCATAACAAAATACACAGACTGGGTGGCTTAAGCAGAGTTTCATTTTCTCACAGTCCTGGAGGCCCCAAGTCCAAGATGAAGGTGGCAGGTTTAGTTTTGTCCATGGGCTCCCTCCTTTGCTTGCAGACGGCCGCCTTCTCACTTTGTCCTCACATGGTCTTTCCTCTGTGCACATCTGCCCCTGATGTGTCTTTGTGTGTCCAAATTTTCTTATGGGGACATCGGTCAGATTGGGTTACAGCCCGCCCTAACAGCCTCATTTTAACATAATCACCCGTTTAAAGTCTCAGTCATCAAATACAGTCACAATCTGAACTGTTGAGCATTAGGGCTGCAACCTGTGAATTTTGGGGGGATACAGTTCAGCCATAACAGATGGTAAGCAGACTATGAAGAAACATAGAGCGTAGAGATGGAGAGAGGTAGTGGACAGACTACAGATGAATTTAGGAGGTGGAGCCCACTGGTCCTAAGTGATGGGGTTAGAGTAGGGGCCAGGGGCATCAGAAATGGTGCCCTGCTAGGTTTCTGGCGTCATCAGCTGGGTGGTGTGATTCTGGGGAGGAGGTGTGTGTGACCTTCCACGGTTCCCACTACGCATGGGTCCTGGAGGCTGCTCATGGGATCGCGAGTCGTGCAGCCTGCTAGTAGCTTCTGAACTGTCCTTCGGCCTGACAGTGCTTTTCCCCCAACCGCAGCCTTAATGCATTTATGACTTCACTCATAGCTTGTGAAAAACTTAACTATATTAAAAGAATGCATCTTCTTTAGGTCCTCAGGCTTGGAATTCTCCACTCCAGTTCCCTAAAACATTTTTTAAAAATTAATGTATGGTCAGAGTTTATCAATAAGCGATTCCACTAAGTCTTCCAAAAGTTCCAGGGGGCTTAGTACATGATTTGCAATTGTATTCTCGATCGATTTGAGCTGAAGTTATGACTTTAAACACTTGCCTCTCAGCTTCTGAAACAGTGACCGGAAGATAAGTGTGATACTCAACGGAAATTATTTTCTCCTACAAACTGAGACCTCTCGTCTATATTTTATGGCCCATTTAACATTTTTGTGTTATTCTGCAAATATTTTAGCCATAGTTACCCTCTGCTGCCGTTTCTCTGTGTCGGCCATTAGCAGGGCCACTGCAGTTATAACTGTGGACGATAAATGTCAGCACAATTTTCCACTCAGTTTCAAAGTTTCTAGCTCCTAGGTTGACTTTTAAAATTGTTTAAACTTTTTTTTTTTTTTTTCCCATCACAACCTTGTGGGGCCATGTCACTGAGCCCACGGTCTGCAGCACGTTTTTAATGTATGTAGTTGCACTTTCTCCGCAATTGTGTGGCTTCCTGCTGAGCACACTGTCAGGTTTAAAGAGCGAGATAAAGGGCACAATAATACGTCTTCAGATGCTGCCCTGACATCTGCAGGAGTTTAAATGTCACCAACATCAAGGCATTTTGCCCCAAATGCACAGCCAGTTTTCTGTTAACCCCATTCCGCAGGGTCCTGGTTTGGGGGCGCTGGGTCTCAGTGGGGAGTGAGTGTGGGATGCTTAAAACCCCCGAGCTGGTGGCTGGTCTGGGCCCCAAGGTCGTCTGTGCTTGGCCAAAGGTTGGTGAGTTGAAGCGGGTGGGGTCATTGCTTTCCTGGAGCTGTGGATGCTGGGTGCAAATCACAGCTGGGAGAGGACAGGGCTCAGGTGGGGGTGGGGGGGGGTGGGAGGAGGATTGGGGCGGCCAGGAGCTCAGAGAAGTGCACCAAACAGGTCCCCAGCATCAGGAGGATCCCCCAGAGAGAGAGAGAGATCTGTCATGGGCTGGAGATGAAGCCGGGGCTCAGAGAGCAAGGGCGTGTGGAGAGGGTGCTAAGCAGGCGGAGGGTGGTCCGGAAAGGTTCCCGCGTTGAGCACCGCGATCCAGGGCTAGTGTGCGCGTGATACCACAGCACGATGCCTGCAGGGGTGGGGACATCCCTGGTTTTATGGGTTCAGACCAGGCAAGACTGGCCAGTGGAAATTGTTCCATAAGAGCTACGTAACAGAGACAGGCACCTAGAAGAGCATGCCTGCGGTCATGTTTTGTTAAGTGTACATAGTGTTTTAATAAATTCAGTCAAGATTTTAGAATGAGGGCTTTCACCTAAGGCTGGATTTCGTACTTGCCTTGAGAAATCGGATGATTGGCTACCCTGAGCACAGCACTGTCGCATGGCCTCTGTCTGCTGGATTTAGGGAACTGCTAGCTGCCCCCTGCCTATGGGGCATGGCGTCTTTATCCAGTTCCCCGAAGTCCCCACCACTCCTTATTGCCTCCTCATTGCTGAGGCTGGTGTCAGATACCCATTATTAGTGTGCCTGTGATGTTGCTTTTCTGATACAGAGAAATCTTTATTTTACCCAAGTCTCTATGAAAGGTGGGAAAATGAATAAGGGGGCAAGGAGGTGGCAGTTTTGTTTTTGTTTGTTTTACAACTGAACCACTTGATTCCTTTACATAACTGTCTGGCTCCTGAAGGCACATGCTTTCAACATCTCTGCTCTCTGTAAACCCTCGGTGTTTCACCGGAATTATTAACACCAGGGGCCATTAAACCTCTGAATTCTCTACCACTGTACCTAGAAGGGAGGGAGGAAGAGGGATTGCAGATGAAAGAATCAAGGCAAGAGGTCTGCTAGAAAGGAGTCAGAAGCAAGCAGGAGAGGGAATTCCCTGGCGGTCCAGTGGTTAGGACTCCCTGCTCTCACTGCCGAGGGCCTGGGTTCAATCCCCGCTCGGAGAACTAAAATCTCACAAGCCGCGCATGGTGTGGTCAAAAAAAAAAGAGAAGCAAGCAGGGGACATTGATCCAGAGACAATTCATTTCTAGTTGCACAAGTCCCGGAGGTTAAACGATTTGCCCAGGGTCCCCAAGGGTGAGGGGAGATATCCCTTTGTAAAAACCCAACACAATACCTCCCAGCATTGGAACTAAGATTCTATACCCCCTCCTTACCAGGGAGTAGATGTTCCTTCCCGCTTCAAACAGGTAGCATAAAGGGGCTTACAAGGTTCACTCTTTTCCCACTTAAAAATTGACTTGAGGGGCTTCCCTGGTGGCGCAGTGGTTGAGAATCTGCCTGCCAATGCAGGGGACACGGGTTCGAGCCCTGGTCTGGGAAGATCCCACATGCCGTGGAGCACCTGGGCCCGTGAGCCACAATTACTGAGCCTGCGCGTCTGGAGCCTGTGCTCCGCAACAAGAGAGGCCGCGATAGTGAGAGGCCCGCGCACCGCGATGAAGAGTGGCCCCCGCTTGCCGCAATTAAAGGAAGCCCTCGCACAGAAACAAAGACCCAACACAGTCATAAATAAATAAATTAATTAATTAATTAAATTAAAAAAAAATGACTTGAACTGATAGTTCCAAAAATAACTTTACAAAATTATACAGGAGAGCAAAAAGGAAAAAAATTCAGACAATCAAAGCAGCATGACATCTGTCAGTTTGACTAGATGCACGAATCTTCAACTCTGAGAAGCCCACAGTGAGAGGACTTCCCTGGGCCTTGGACTCTTGACGCCATCTAGTCGTGGGGCCCTGGAGGTGGCATGAGGGGTACTGAGCTGTTGTCACTTTGTTTAGAAACCTGAGCAGAAGCTGTATGTTTTCGCACAGCGAGTCTGCCTGATCATGCCAAGGTCCTTGGCTTCTGCTGAGCATTGCAGGTGACACAGTTTGGTAGAGCGGACAGTTCAAAGTGTGAAGGCCATGGGGACAAATGGCAAGGAGAGGAACCTCTTGTGGTAAAATATTCCGGAGCAATGAGAGGCGTCTGGAGGATGAGCACAGCCTTGCCTGTGAGCCCTTTCTTTGGACCCTGGGCTCCAGGTGACACCGTTGACCTCCCGTTGTCCATGAGGCAAGAGAATGTGCTGGTTAAATGCTGAGTTTTGGGGCTGAAATGGACCTGGACTGAATTCTGTTCCTGTCATTAATGCTGTGTGGTGTTGGACAAATGAAACTTGGTGAGCCTTGGTTTCTGCGTCTCTAAAAGGGAAATAATACTAGTGTCTGCTTTAGGGAACGTTATGAAGTTAACTTCAATAAAACATGTAAAGCATTTTTCACAGTGCCTGGCATTGTAGGAGCTTTCAGTAAGTGATGTTATTGTTATTACTTGTCTGTCTGGATATTTGACTCCCTCTGAAAAGATGGCCAGAGGCCCTCGTTGAACCTCCTGATCTTCTTAAGAACTGTCCATTTGATCGCATTCCAGGGGTATTTGATGCCTGGTTCATCACTGATTTGGTTGATGTGATAGGGATCATTGGCACTTTAGTGCCTTGATGAAGAAACGCATTCTTCTAGACATAGATTATCAATCCACTCATCTTTGGAGAGCTCACATAGGCAAGGACCTCTCTCCACAAACAAGAAAAGAGATGAACCCAAGTTACCCAACATAAAACATATGTTTAATTCTAGAACTGATTACCCATGGACACCATGAGTTCCATCTGGAAGTCCTTTCTCCTGTTACGCCAGGTCCCCGGAGTAAATGTCCCACCTCCATCCCATCCCTAGATATCATAGCTTAGAGTGAAGAGTGGAGACTCTGAATGTGTCTTGAATTCTCGGTGCCTTGCTTCACTCGCTGTAAAATAGAGATAATACCACCACCAGCTGCATTGGGTTAAGTGAGTTACTATGTGTAGACACTGCCACGACACCAGTCACGGAACCTTCATTCACGTAGTGCTTACTACTAGTGTTCTTCTCCACCTTTTCTCCATCCTCCCCTCTTTGCCCTCCTCATGGTCGGCGTCGTCGCCAAGGCCAGGTGTGGAAGTCTCAGGCCCAAAGGTGCTTCACTTCAGTTTTCTTCTTTCTGCTCACCCAGGTCTACAGGGAGATATCTTCTGGGGTGACCCCCCCACCCCTCCGACTTCCTTTTGCAAACATGGCAGTATTACCCAGCAGCTAATAATATGGATTTTGAGGCTCTCAGAGACATGGATTCATGTCTTGCCTTCCCCAGTTTCTGGCTGTCTGACCATGACAAACCTTCAGAGCATTAATTTTCTGATTGGTGAAATGGAGTTACTGCCCACCTTGTGGATTTTTGTGAGATTTAAGTGAGATGATGTATGTAAATGTCTTAGAACAGTAACTGGCTCAGGGAAGTGATCAATCAACAGTAGCTTTTCACCGAGCCAGACCATCTCCTACGCACAAATTCGCCCCTGCCCAGTGCCCATCCTGAGCTCCCACCCGCCGACAGGGACATGGTCAGGCTGTTGAATTCTGTCCTCATGTACTTTTTGGCTTCTCTCTTAGGAAAAGCACCTCATTTTCTGCGGCTCCAAAATGTCGAGGTGAACGTGGGGCAGAATGCCACCTTTCAGTGCATTGCTGGTGGAAAGTGGTCTCAGCATGACAAACTTTGGCTCCAGGTAAGGATGGGAGGGGCCTCCTGCTTATACCTGCCCATCCCTTGGGAAGGGAAGAAAGTGTGTGCTGTGATAAAGGGCTTGGTGGGGAAGCGGAAGGGGTATTTTTTATGTACCTCTGCTCCTTGGATGATACTCTGCATCCATGATCTTGTTAAATCTTAACTCTAATTCTGTTATGTAGGCATCAGTATTCCCCATTTTACAGATTGAGAAACTGAGGTCACAAACATGAAAGTGCCAGAAGTAGAATTTGCAACTATGAGCTTTCCAAACTGCCCTCTAACAAACTTTGTCCTTTAAGCCCAGAATCCGAGGACTAAGGCAAACTGGATATTTTAGATTCTGGGTACATTTTTATTTCCATATGACTTTTTTGTCAATTTCTAATACAAAAGAAAAAAGGCCTGTTGGATTTTGATGGGGTTTGATTGCATTGAATCTATAGATCCCTTTGGGGAAAACTGACAGCTTAACAGTAATGAGCGTTTTCTCATCGTGAACATGGTATATTTCTTTACTTATTAAGATCTGTAGTAATTCCACTCAGCAAGGTTTTATAATTTTCATTGTTCAGGTCTTGTATATCTTTAGTCAGTCTTATCTCTAAATATCTCCTATTTTTGATGTTACTCTAAAATACATTTTAAAAAACCCCTCAATTTCTGATTTTTCATTACTGGTATACAGAAATACAATCGACTTTCCTATATTGATCCTGTACCCTGTAACATTGTTAAACTTAGTATGACTATTTCAATTTAAATTAATTAAAATAAATACAATTCAGCACTCAGATGCCCAGTTGCACTAGCCACATTTCAAATGCACAATAGCCACATGTATCTTGTGGCTACCATGTTGGACAAATGCAGATAGAGAACATGTCTGACATTGCAGAGAGTCTTACTGGAGACCACAGCTCTAGAGAGACATCACCTCCAGTTCAAGGAATCAGGAATATTGCTTGAAAGAAGCTGACTCCTGTTACCTCCAACTTCATATACTTAAAGTTCTCTATCATCGCTTCTGACTCACATAGTTTGGATGTTGGTCCTTAACCCATGCCCAGCACACTTTGATGGGAGTTCATAGTATCACTTCTCTTCTTGCATTTGAGCCCATTTCCTGCCGTTGGAAAGTCCCTGGGCCGAGAGAGCACATCTAGGAGCTTCTTTTCTTGCTTCTTAGCAGAGCAGTAGAATGAAAATAACAGTCAATAATAATGCCTGCTCCTACTGCTTTCCGGGTCTGCCTGCAGACCACGAGAGAGCACGGGAAACTTCCACATGTCACTCAAGTATTACGTAATGCTATTTATTCATTATAATTAGTATTAAAGTGCATCAGGCTCCCAAGAAGCTTTGTCATGTCAATGGCATTGCCTCAGTTGGGTCACAAGAATGAGAAGAGACAGTCACAGTACATTCAGCATCTTTATTTGGGTTTTCCAATTATCTTATGAACGTTGTTGCTACAGTTCTGAGTTGCGTGCTGTAAACCTTGAGTCTATCAGTGGAAGGATGTTAAAGGAGAATGTAATTGAAGTTTTGAAGGAAATAGAAACACATGGTTTAGAACTCTTCCACATCTTATTTATTTATCTACTTTTCAGTGTAAACCAAATCTTATTTCCAGAACGTTTTTCAGGTGGCTTACAATGGGACATAAAGCATGACAGGATAGCATAAATTAAGTGAGGCAACACCAAATAGGAGGAAAATAACACGTCGGAGCTGGTCATATGCTAAAAACCGCATTTCTGTACGTCTGCTGCTTCCTGGTGGGTCACAGGCAGAGCCCACAGCACCATGGCCACAGACAGAATAAGGAAAGCTTGTCGGATACACAGTTCACAGTGATGTCCCTGAGATGAACACAAACCAGTGGCTCCAGAAAATTCTGTCGTTCACACAGAGGCCAGACAGGAATTGTTCCCAGGAGTCCTCATAAAGAAAACAGTCTGTGATGTAGGGAACAGCATTTTCCACCACAGTCTTACTGAGGGCACACAAGTGAGTTTCATAGGCTTGTTTCCCATAGTGATGCTCTGGGTAAAAGCAATTTGGCAGCGGGGGGTGGGGGGGTGGGAGGGAGGTGGGCTGGGCAGTGTGATATGGCAGAGGTCCCCAGCTCTCTACCATCGCCATCCTGGGATACCTCACATGTATCTGGAGAGTGAATAGATTCAATAACTATTTCTTCAAGGAAACCGCCAGAAATGTTGCCTCCCTCATCTATATTTCAGGAAATATTGGGAGGTAGATGGCTTACACTATGCTCTCTGGCAAAATGCCCTTTTGGCCAGTTAAGTCCAGGCTTATATTCAACAGTGTAGTTGGAAGTAGGTCAACATCTTTCTATAACATATGAGACGCCAGTCATGATACCTGCCACCCAAGAGAGAATTGCAGCCCTGATCTGAGATGGACGAGCTAAGGCAGTGGCGGATTTCTCATGAGATATTGCTTTGGATTTATTCCAGCGCCTAGAGGACCAGCCTGCAGACTTGCCAAAGTTGTGTTCCATATAACAGGCTGGGGCGCCTCAGCCTGAGAATTTCCAAAGTGAGTGAAACAGACACATTGTGGCCAAGAGTCCACAGGACACCTACAGCAGGTGTGCCTTTCAACAATGCTATTTCTTGCTGTAGCTTCCAAGATAAGCTGACGATTCACTAAGTCACCAAATGTGGAAACTTTTTTATCCGGCACTTTTAAGTCAGGGAAATAAAGGCGGTGATTTTATTCTCAGAATAGTATGTCAGTGGCCCTTCTCTCTGGCAGTGGTTAGGGAAAAGTTGGTGGACTCGTATTTGGGGATAAATCCCTGTTGCCCGTTGTAGAGAATGCTTACCTTCTTTTCCTTTTACCTGCTTGTCCTTAAGTGCTTTCAGATCATAAATTAATAAGTTAAAAAGGAAGACTCCCCGTACCCCTGTTTTGCACCCTCCTGAAGACTTAATATGCTCTTCAGAAGACTCTGTCTGCTAGTGCCAGCTTTCATGGAATTATAGTGCAAGTTTTACCTAAAAATCAACAGACAGGACCTATGCAGAAATGTGTATACCTAAGCCTAGAACAATTGTAGTCTTTTAGGGAAAAGGCGGATAAAGGCCAATAAAAGTTATACACAAGCTCGTCTTGTCCTGGGATGATTTCTTCTTGAGGTGAAGCATGTAGTGCCGTGGTCTCCGGTGGAAGGGCCTCATTCATAACTTGCTGATTCCTTATGTGATGCGTTGTCTTGAGGAATCCAAACTTGCAATTCTTCAAGCATTTTTTTCAAGTGAGTAGTTGGTGTGCATCCTGACTGGAATGGCTACATTCATCCTGACTAGAATGACTACAGCAAAGCAGCCTACGGTCTGGGGAGCCCTTTTGGAAAAAGGAGAAAAAAAAAGAGCAATATTCAGGGTACAACTAGGTGGAACTGTAGTGACAAATTATCAGTGTAGCACTGTGAAAATGTACATGGTACATCTTTTCTGGAAGGTAATTTGGCAGTAGCTAGCTAACACTTTTAAATGTACATATTCTTCCGGCAAGTAATTTTACTTTTGGGAATACACCTAAGAAAATAACCAGAGACAGGGAAAAAAATGTATATGCAAGTGTGTTCAGCAGGATGAAAAACTGAAAACAACCTAAATGTCCAGCAAAAGGGGACTGATTAAGTAAATGGGGCCATTAAATATCAGTTTATAGAAGTCTGTTTAATGCCATTTTCACAGTATATATTTAAGTGAAAATAGCAAGTTATAAAACGATATGCCCAATATATTAATTTTATATCAAAAACCAACCATATGTATACACACATATTTACACAAATATATACATACCTGTATAAATATACACATATAACACTATAAAACACATATCAAGACACTTAATAATTGATTGCGATGATAGATTATGTATGCTTTTTATTTTCATCTTTACTCTTTTCTATTTCATCCAAATATGCTAAAATGAATGTATGTAACTAATATTAACAGAAAAAATGCTGTTAAAAGGAGAAAAATGACCACTTTTTCCTAGGCACAGCATATTCTAAGGATGGTAGGAGCCTTCACAGGGCATAGCAGAATTAGGGGTAGCTATTCCGACAGAAGCGGCAGCATTGGCCCCTGTTGAGAATACGGGTAAAATTACCCTCAGACTGCCCCACCTCCTCATCGCCACCAAGAGATACTGTTCATTAAGGTGGAGGTTTAGAAATATTTTTGTCTGTCACCTGGTCTTTACGGAAGATTGCTGTGGGATCCATGCACTCCTCAGGGGCTCCAGGGCAGACCCTGTCAGCCCCACCCCAAGGCTGACTTCCAGGTCTCCCTACAAAGGATTCACTCCATCGGAAGTCTGTACAACGAATAGCGTTCGAAGAGTCTCAGAAATGAGGCCATGTGTCCAAAGCCTCTGCACAGATCTCAGTAGGGGCAGCATACGTGTTTAGACAAATCACGGGCGTTGTTACACCCTAATTTGGCAGGAAAAGGCTTCTGCCCTTGGAAGCCATCAGCACAGCAGTGACCACACCAGGGCTGATGAGATAATCAGACGTGTCAGTCCTCTGCGGCAGATTCTTCCCGTAAACCTGTTTTCCCGCTCCCCGCAGGGCTACCGCTGGCTCCTGGAACCAGCTCCCCCTCCTGCCTGCATCTCTGCCAGGTGTCCCTTCCATGCAGGGCTTCTGCTGAAAACCTAGTGGTCACCCTACAACTACATACTAAGGAGAAATTCACGCCGATACTCAACACAGCTGGCACGTATTGAGTGGGTTACACATATGATGTATTTAATTCTCACAACCAGTCTCTCAGGTAGATGCTATTTGTAGCCCTGCTTTATAGATGAGGAGACTGAACCTTAAGGGTAAATGAGTCAAAGTTACCCAGGTCGTGAGCAGTAGAGGCAGGATTTGAATGCAGGTCTATGTCTATGTCCTGGGTGGGCTCATCCTTCCATGCTAACCTCATAGCCCTGCCCACCTGTATCTCCTCCAGCCTTTCCTTCCATACAGATGGCTTCCTATTAAAAAAAAATTCATGTATTTATCACCTAGTTACCCACCTCTAATTTTCACTGTACTAGGTACTTAAAGAGATTTGAGTCTCTCAAATCTACAAACGAAATTCCAACACCCTTGGGCTTTTTTTTCAAATTTCTGCCTTCTAGTTGCCTTCTTACAGCTCTTTTCCCCTTCTTGGCCACATTTCTTAAACGTGATGTCTACACTTGCAATGTGGCTTTCTGTAACTCCTGCCTCTTCCCAGAAGTGGCTCTTGTGAAGGTCACCAGTGCTTTCCTTGTTGCTAAAGCCAGGGGGCGGGGTGGTGGCGGTGGTACTCCTCCTCCCCCTCCTCCCCCTCCTCCCCTCCTCCCCCTCCTCCCCCTCCTCCCCTCCTCCCCCTCCTCCCCCTCCTCCCCCTCCCCCTCCTCCCCTCCTCCCCTCCTCCCCCTCCTCCCCCTCCTCCCCCTGTCCTCCTCCATTATTACTATTATTCCTTATAGTTGGCTCTTCTTTCAGCATTTGATGATGCTGACCGCTGCCTCCTTGAAAATCTTCCTGCCCTCTTGGTTCCGTGGCATCATCTGTCAGCAACTATGAAGGGTCTGAGAGTTTGCCTTATTTGCAAGCAAAGGGGTTAGGCTGCCTATTGCATGGTTGCATGGATGCTGGCAGGAGACACGAGACTCTTGGGTCAGAGACAAAGGACTTTATTACTAATTACCCTGCAGGCAGCACAAACTTCATGTCTGCAACAGTTTCCCTTGTGCCCCCAAGTCCTGTGAAGATGATGTGAGGGTGGATCCAGGTGGGGTTTACACACAGCAGGTCTGTGTCATAGCTGGGGAACCCCACGCCTAGGATACCCCAATCTTTTATTATTACCTTTGAGATATAATTTACAAACCATAAAGTTCAATAAGTCTACCACTTAGTGGGTTTTAGTGTGTTTACAGAATCATGGCACCATTACTACATGCTCTGTCTTTCCTTGTTTTCACCTGCAGGGACCCCAGATTAAAAAACAGCTCCTGTAGGGCGACCCAGGGGAGGGAAATCTAGCTGGGCTTTGGATTTGCACAGGGTTGGGTTCCCTCAGATTCGTCTGAAGCTGATGCATGGACCTCATCCTCCTCCGTCCTGTGCAACTCCTCTCCGAGGACCGTAGGCACCTCTGACCTGGAACTGTCCCCTCACACACGTATTCTTTCCTCCTTTACTTTCTGATATTTTTTCTTCCTGTCTTCCCTCAGCCCATCCCCTGTTTATGTGCTTCAGGATTGATCCAGCTCATTCCCGCCCCAGCACGTGGGAGCCTGGGAGAAAGAGTGGCACGCAAGGCAGCCCTGCTTCTTGCCCTCATGGAACTTACCTTTCGGCAGCAGAGACAGACATTTAGCAACTAATCACAGAGTTACATATTTTATCACACATGTGACCAGGCTCCCAGTGGGGAAAAGGGTCTGCTGAGGAGGTAGGGAGCAGGGAGAGTGGGGAGGAATTATGAGTCTCAGAGAAGTGCCCGTGGAAGAAGTGGCCTGTGAGCAGAGTTCAGAGAGGTGAACTGGAAATAGTCAAAGGGCCATCAGGCTGCACAGGGTGACAGCATGTGTGCAGGCCCTTCACCCCCTGCTCATCCTCTGCTCAGGGCTGACGGCTCCCTGTAGGGCTTATGCCAGGAACCTCCTGACGCTGCAGAAACTCTGAACCCAGAAATCAACTGTAAATGGGCAGTCAGCCATGCGTGTGGTGGGCCCTTGGGAGGTCTTTAGCACAGTGAATCAAAAATGATTTATGTCCACTTCTATTTCTTTTAACTTTTAATAAAGAATAATCAAAAGCTATTCTTTAGAGATTGCCAAAGAGGTGCAAATATGGTCTTAAGAGAATCAATGGGCCAGCTTTTAGCAGGTTTCCAAGTGTCATGCCATTGACGCAGTATGACTAGAAACGAAAAGAATATTTATTACGAATGAATTGTGGGAAGTTCACCAAATATTTTCTAGCCAGGAGATTTCTAGAGCAATTAGAGTAATTTTCAACTGGAAACGCTGGCCTCATTTTACTTGTGTGTGTGTGCGCGCGCGCGAGCTTGCGCTAGGAGCTCAAATCAGCACACGGAAGGTTTCTAGGACCCATGTGTTAGAATATCTCCTGTAAAACAGTCATAATGTCAGTTGCACACAGTTTCCTTTTATTAAAGACAGTAATGTTTCCACTTCTGCTGATTATAAATCAATTGCAAGCTGGCATGCACTACGGCATGTCCGGAAATAATGACAGCCATTTTTGCAAGCTGTGTCTTATGTCTTTGTGAAGGGAATAATGTCCTGACACAGGAGCAGAGAGGATGGGGAATTGCAAAATGGTGAGGCCATTATAGATACCTTGATAGTCAGATAATATGAAAACAGCAGGCTTTCCATGGCATCAGGTGCTTCTCTTGTCTTCCTTTCTAGATAGTTCCTGAAGATAGGTTTTTGCCTGGGGGGGGTGGAAGGATGCACATATGCCAGGGTCAGAAATATTAAAGTGTGGGCATTTGCAGTCCATACTCTTGTAAAGAGTGTGTGCTCTCAAACCAAGCCGGCTTATTCCACATAACATAAAACAAGCTAAGGGAAGGGGGAATTTGAGTTGTTTTAAAAGAGAGAGATAAGCAGATGAAAAAGAAAGAAAAAAGAGAGGTTTCAAAGGGAACTATTACCATGATGAATGAGAGAGACATGGGTATAAAATGGGATTAAGCAGGACCACCGATTAGGCTACAAAATGCCTTTGTTCAGCTTAGAACACATGTGCCCCCCTGGGTGGATGAACTGGAAAAAGGTTCGCACTATGGGCACATGCAGCCCCAAGACATATAGCCTGGCAGGCAGACAGAGCCTTTGGGCAAAGAAAACAGGTAGCCTTCCTCCAAGTGGATTCGGTCAGCCTGTGGTCAGGACTCCTGCTTTGCCCGCAGAGCAGGGGCTGGATTTGGGTGCCACACCCTTGGCCCACGGCTGGGCATCTTTGGTGCGGTGACCAATTGCTCAGCCTCAGGGAGTGGCCTGGATTTAAGGAATGTTTCCATTCATGTGCTTCGTGATATTATTTGGCCCCGTTCTTTCCACTGAGGGACTTAAGGTGACATTAGCCTTCAAATCTTGGAGACAGAGGACAAGGCCAGCAGCATCAGTGTCACTCTGGAGCTTGTTAGAAATGCAGATTATCTAGCCTCACCCCTGACCTACTGAGTCACTCTGGAGGTGATCGTTATGCATGCTAAGGTTTGAGAGCCGCTGCTTTAGACAGATGGAGTTGGGGTAAGAAAACCTCACCCAAGCCTAATAACACATTGGATATGACACCCCTTAATAATATATTCAGAAAGTCCGTTAGCCAGGAATGCAGGAAGATGCTTTGCCCCTCCTTACATAGATATTTCCGACGTCGAGACCCCTGAGGTTTCTAGAAAGCTAGGCATAGATCACATCAGTTCCCAAACTGTTTTCTGTGGAGCAGTCATTTCCTGCAAGATGGCGTTTGATGTTCTTTGAAGAAGCAAAGTGAGTTTCTGGAACACTGCACACTCTACCCTCCTCACACAGAGTCACAGGGTAACTGTGCGCTGTCGTGTACTGGCTGGCAGCTGGGCGATGTGATTAAGGCCTCAGTGTCTGGAATCAGGTCACCTGGGTCCACATCGTAACTCCATCCCTCAGCAAAGTCATGTAAGGTTTTGCTCCTCTTCCTGTGGTTCGTGGACCAGCGTCAGCGACAAGACTTGGGAGCTAGCTGGAGATGAAGGGTGTCAGGTCCCACCACAGACTCAGGGAATCAGAGTCTGCATTTTAAACAAAATTCCCCAGGTGGTTTGTATGCACATTAATTTGAAAAGTACTATTCTAAACCACGTTGCTTGACCTGTCTGCCTCAGTTTCCTTACCTGAAAAACAGGAATATTCTTAGGACCTATCTCATGCCTTATCATCCATGAGAATCACCTGGAGGGTCTGTGAAAGCAAAAATGGCCTGGCTCCCCCCCATAACAGCTCCTGATTTATTAGGTCCAGAGAGGGGCCAGCAAATTTGCATTTCTAATAGGTTCCCAGGGGATGCTAATGCAGTAGGTCTGGGAACCGCACTTTGAGAACCACTGCTTTAGACTATTCTAAAAGCATTGCTCATCCTCTGCTGACCGTGTTTTCCTCCTTGAAGGATGCTATTTCAATACTTGACTTTGTGTTTATGTTTTGCCCTTTTTGCTGTTTTGTTGGAATCTTAACGCCAGCCTTGTAAATTCTTCTGAAATTATACGTTCCACATTCCACACTCTCTCATTTTCTGTTTTGTTAAATAAGGAGTACATTTCCAGTGCGATTAATAATAGAATAAGGAAAGGGGAAAAGACAACTCAGACTACCAACCCCAATAAACAGCCTCCATAAATGGATATCAGCCCTGGAAATCTCATTAAAATTAACATTTCTCACAGGTTCCCAGGCAATGTCGATGCTGCTGGTCTGGGACCCACCCTTTGAGAAGTACTTTCCTAGGGATTTTAGAAGGATTAAGTGGATTCTATCGTGTAAGCCAGTTAACACAGTGCCTAGCACAGACTGAGCGCTCAGACATGTTCGTTAATGTGACTTTTACTTAATAAATGCTCAGACAAATCCCATTACTTTGAACAAAATATTTATCAAACTCAGTTATGGAACTTTATTCGCTGGGGGATAGATTGACTTTTCAGAGGAAGCAGTGTGTTATTGCAGGGGTACTTGAGCTTCCCACATTGTCAGTGATCTATGGAGATCAGTTCCCAGCCCCCTGCCCCTTTTTTTAACATAGATTCAGGAGCAGACAACCAGCAAATCTCAGGGCAGTGGCTCATGGGCTTTCAGGAGACCCTATGTATAATATTACTGGAGGAGGAGATAGAGATAGGAAGGTGCTGGGTAGAATGGATTAAAGTGTCCTTTATGAGCCAGTGCCCCAAACCGCAGGGTACTGTGCATGTTGGCTGCTAAAGGCTCACAAATCCTCCTTTCCCAGAGAACTGTGCCCTTGGTCAAATGGGAACCGTTTCTTCCTCCCCCACCTGCTCATGACCTGTGACTGATCGGCGTGGAGTGCAGAAGCTGGCTCCTTGCCTCCTGGTGGGATTAACTCTGGTACACTTCATGCTCTGGAGCTCCGCGGAGTCAGGCTGAAGCCAGACCCCGGTTTCCACCACATCGTTGCTCGGCTTCTTTCCTCACCCTTTCCTTCATCCCCTTTCTCCTGAGAGCATTCAGTAAATCACCAGGTCTCAGACTCTGCTTCCTTCTGGGGAGCCCAACCTAAGACACCCTTCTGAGTGCCCACTGGGAAATTTAGTCAATTGATTCATTGACTCAGAGGGGCTAGAGGATGATTCATTTTAGAACAACAGACGTAGCTCTGAAAACCTTGCCACAAGAAGAAAGGAAGTGTGCCTGGAACTTTCAGAGGAAGGATGTACTTATGGATGAAAAATATTACAGGAGCCAAAAGAAAATTTCCAACAAGCCAAAGGGGTGACGTGGGCCTAAGGGTTTGATGGAATTTTCCACAGGCTTCTATGTGCATCATCCGTGTCATGCTCCCCTCTGGCTTTTCCCAGGACTTTGACGTCCCTTCAGTGTCCTGCTTCTCTTTCCTGGCATCCTAACATCTGCATCCCTGCGCACTTACCTGGCACCTGGTGTCGTGGCTGGGAAGCTTTGCTCTCCCACTTTGCCTCTGGCTTGTGGTCCACTTCAGGCTCCTGGCATCTCCCCTGCACCACCCGTCCCTGTGCCCACTCAAACCTGCTCATTGCCTATGGGCTTAGGTTTCTGAGTCTTTTCCTGCTTCATGAAACCTCCCCTTGTTTTCTTCCCTTGCATTTTCTCTTCTGCCTCTGTCTGGGGCTGAGACAGTGGCTGGCACCTGTGCTTCTCATGCCTCCTCTCTGCTTAAATCCCTTCTCCGTGTTGCCACAGCATTCTGGCATCTGAGCCTCTCACCATCCATTCCTGGTCTTCTAGAATCCCTCCCGATCTCTGCTCCTGGGCTCCTGGGTCACTGCTCAATTGCCTTGACCTTGAGCACCTGCTTGCCCTTCCATCTGGGCTCATCTCTCTGAACTTAACCTCCATTTCTCCTTGCCCTGGTCCATCACAGCCCTATTTCCTATTGTGACTCTGGGCCCTCCTGCTCGTCCCTGTCCTGCTGTTGTCTGCTCCCAAAATGACAGGTGTGATTATCAAAAGGCCTATTTTCTAGAGATTTTATTAGACAACCTGCAATTTCCTATCCTTCCGTGGGAGAAAGCCTGGTGGTTCGGGAGCTAAACAGAAAAATCTAAATTGTTCAAGGGGAGGCACTGAATCCTCTCTGGTTCTGCTGGAATCTGACATCATTAAGAAGAAAAGTTAAATAATACTGGAGGAGACACCAAAATAAAATTTAAACATGAAAAATTATGAAAAATTAATATTTTGCACTTAATCAGTCCTTTGCCGTTTGTGTTAATTCCTTATTGCTGATGTAACAAGTTGCGCAAACTTAGTGGCTTAAAACAGTGCAGATTTATTACGTTACTTTTTGTGGAGATCAGAAGTCAGAAATTGGGTCTTACTGGGCTAAAATCAAGGTGTCAGCCGGGCTGGGCTCCTTCTGGAGAAGGAGAGGGGAGAATCTCTTCCCTTACCCTTTCCAGCTTCTGGAGGCTGCCCTGCATTCCTTAGTTCATGGTTCCTTCCTGCATCTTAAAGCCATCAATCACGTCACTCTGACCTCTGCATCTGTCACCACATCTCCTTCTCTGACTCTGGCCATCCGGCCTTCTTCCTCTTCTGCATATAAATCCCCTTGGATAATTCAGGATCTCTCGCCATCTCAAAATCCTTAATCACATCTTCAGCGTCCCTTTTGCCATGTAAGGTGATGTATTTACAGGTTCCAGGGATTAGGATGTAGACATCTTTGAGGGGCTGTTATCCAGTTTACCCCACTTCACCTGGCTAATTTCATGGTTAATTTAGAGAGCTCCACTAACACCAGAATATACCTTCATGTGTTAAATGTTTTACATGCCTTCTCATTTATTCGTCGCAGTAACTCCATAGAGCAAACACCAGTATCAGATCCATTGTTTAAATGAGGAAACTGAAGCCCAGAGAAATGAAAGTGCCTGCACAAATGATTTTGGCTTGCATTTGTTTTCCTTTCAGTTACTGTAACTTGCTACTGTGAAAAAGGGCCTTATTCAAACTCAGAGTATCACATCTAAGATTCAGGATGGTAAAGACAAAAATGCCGTGCTAGAAATGTTGATTCTAGAAATGTTTAGCAAGTCAGGAGGCTTCAGGGCACGGTGCTAGAAATGAAAAGAGCGAAGTCCTGCCCTCGGGGAGCTACAGTCTACAGTGGGAAACACTTGTAGGAAAAAATGTGTGGGAAGTTTGCACCATACATAAGAGAGTGAGGAGCTTCCAGAAGGTGTTGTGACAGTCAGGGGCACTTACTGGAGATGCTAATGAGCCGAACCTGTGTGTTTAAGGGAGAGGGAGTATCTCCAGGGAGACAGGAGGCACCAGGCAGAGGAAGAAGCATATGCCAAGGAGGAGAGGTGTTGAAAAGCCCCCATCCTCACTCTACCTGGAGGGACAGATTGGTCCCTGTGGGGGGGACTCAGAGCCTGTGGGTGGTGTACCAGGACACCAGCTGTTTATTATCACTTTGTGGGCTGTGTCTTCACTAACTTACCTGAGTCTGCATTTAGGGAAACCCTGTGGGTTTTGCTTAAGAGATGAAGGAAAATGGGAGGAAGGTTAAGGGGCCAAGCGCCAACCCCGAATGCAGATGAGCAAGGAGCCAAGGTGTTTAGAAGCGGCTGTGCCCTCTCCTCCTATGACCAGGCATCCACCCTCTTGAATCAGCTCACTAGCAAAGTTTATTCTTGAATCACATCACTTGCAGAAACCAACAATGGAGACTCCTTATTATGGAAAGTCATGGGCCCCAGGGGTGTGGGGACGGGTGGAACTTCCATGCTGGGGTCACTCAGGGGTGTGTGATAATATGACTTCTCCTTCCCTTCCTCTGTCCTGTAGCAATGGAATGGCAGGGACACGGCCCTCATGGTCACCCGCGTGGTCAACCACAGGCGCTTCTCGGCGACAGTCAGTGTGGCGGACACTACCCAGCGGAGCGTGAGCAAGTACCGCTGTGTGATCCGCTCTGACGGTGGCTCTGGTGTGTCCAACTACGCTGAGCTGATTGTGAAAGGTGAGTGCCACCACCCGTGCCTCTCCCCAGGTGGTTGATTTCACGGGGATCCCTTGGCCCCATCCTTGCATGGTGGGAGGAGTTAAGACTCCCCCGTTTTCTCATCTGGTGTTCCTACACCCATTCCGTAGACTGAAACACGATTTCCAATTCTTGCCATCAGCACACATCAAAGAAAATAGAGGAAGTTATTGTGAAATCATGCAATATTACATTGTCATTCAAAGTTGAGTCTTACATGTAGGATCTGTATATGAAAGCTTATGGGATATATAACATAGACGACATCTCCAAATTTGGCTTTAATCTGCATTTAAAGTTAGAGTGAGCCAATGTCCTTGTGCTTTGGTGGCGTTCTATTACAGTGATCAGAGTACAATTGTTTCTGAGGGATTTTTTATTGAAAACTCGATATAATGACAATATTTTAGAAGGACTTTTGACATAAATAACCTCCCACCCCACTGGCTTTGATTCAATTTTTTTTCAATTTTCTTTTTCACCTTGAGGCATCACTGACATGTTCTTCCATTAAAATATGCACATTGTTCCTTTTCTGCTTCTTTCAAGGAGCTGGATAGTCCATTCATTTTTGAAAGACTGTATAATCTTTGTTACCGTGCTTAATGGGTGTATGCTATTTCATCAAGTGAATCACCCTATTTTTAAAAATCTCCGTCATCATTTAGGTAATTCCAGGTGTATTTGTTTTTCTCTTATCTTTCCTTTGTGCATGCAACGATTCACACCTCAATTGAGTTCTTCCGAAGAGAATATTTTTATTCTACTAAACCAGATTATTTCCTTGGATAAATTCCCTAGGGGTAGAGTTGGTAGGCCAAAGAATATGAGCATCTTTACGGATTTTTCTTTTTGTTGCAATATTGCTTTTGCAAAAATAAACAAAAGAAGAAAAAAAAAGGTTTGACAGCTTACACTGGAAAATAGCAGCGTATGGATGTTCTCATTTTCCAGTGTTATGTTCGCCGATTAAAATTTTAATATAACATAATTTAGTGAATGAAATAATGAAGCTGTTCGTCTTAATGCTAGCTGTAGAATGATACCCAGTGTTTTGAAGGTAAAAGCATCGCTCCACCCTCCAGAGGATCCTGAGTTGGTTCCCTTGGTCAAAGGATCGGTTGCTGTGAAACCTTGACCTCTCTTTGCTTCCGCATGTCATGGTAACCTTGCCTGGGACTAGTATGAGTCTAGGGTCTCTAATCCTAGAGTGTGTGAGATTCTCTCTCCTGTGCTGTCCTGACTCCAGATGGATATTCACATGGCTGCCCATTTGTCATTAATCAGATCTCAGCTTGACTGTCATCATGCCATCTTCTCTGAGAGAATTACCCTCCCCTGACCCCCCCCCCCATTCTGGTGGTCACATTCTATTATATCACCTTGTCTCTTTTTCACTCATCACATTTCCAAATTATATATTTTTCTTTCTTTGTTTACTTGGCAGCGTCTGTCTCCCCCTTTAGGAAATAAGCTCTGTGGGATTTGGGGCATCTTCCATTTGGTTCTTGGTTCACAATCAGTCCCCCGAGCTTAGCTGAGTGCCTGGCACGAGTGCTGAGCACACCGAACCATCTGAGATAGCCAGCGTTTGACGGTTCTGACCTGCACAATCGGTCGTTCCATAAGGCTCAACCTTAAAATGCTTGTTGAATGGTGGCTAAGTGAAGGAGTTATTGGCCTCAGCAGGAATGCATTTCATCACTGTAATTCTATGAACACTTAAGCTGAAGATCAACAAATTGGGTAGTTACGAACAGAACAACTAACAGGAGAAAAAAATCATCTTTAAAATAGTTTACATTGAGGGCCATTATATATAAAAGAAACCATCATTTTGATCCCATTAGGCTCGTATCTTGGCTTTTTGGTGCCGTAAGATGGATTCGTGTGATAAAGTGGCCTTTGCAGGTCTTTCAGATAGTGAATATGTAACTCCTGAGCTGTGCCCTCTGGAACACTCACTACACATACTCTTTTATGGTGCCCTCCCACACTGGAAAGGAAGCCCACCCTCCCCACCCGGAGAATGGATAGTGTTTTCTCCTATTGTCTCTGGTCTCACCAGCACCTTGCCCGTGCCTGACACAGAGTTGGTAATGATTGCATAGGGTGAAGGACTAGGGGGCCAGTGTAGGGCTCTGAACTTTTCACCCGCAGACAAATGGAACCAGAAAACGCTTCATTTAGTCTTACGTCCCCAGGTGTGGAGAAGGAGGTGTGGGAAACCAAATCCAGAGGGCTCTGGGACAGAGGATGTGATTTCCATGGTGAAGCATCATGGCCTTTATTTGGAGGGGTGGCCAGCGTGTCCTGGGACTGTGGTTTATCCTTCGTTGGCTGTGTGTCCTAGGCCAGAGTTCAGCTTGGACTGAGTGGTGCCCTGACCAGGTTTATCAGTACAATCCAGGAGCTAACATTGCTCTGTCCCCTCCCCACCCCAGCCCTTGCTGCTCTATTTTAAGGGATGCACTGGATGGTCTCCTTCAGAGGTCTCCTTCAGGGTGGGCGATGGTGGGTTTGTGCTCCTGGTGACCGGGTCCCGTTTTGTTATACCTTACTGAAATCCTTTATGGAATATCACATTTTTTTTAGTGCCCATTTTTCTTCCCACTGGCATTTTTTTCCTTTTTATACTCAGTTGGTGGTAAGCTCGAAGCTGGACCCCTTGAATGTAGAAGTCCCTTCACATCCGCGATCTCATGTCGTCCTGACTGTGGCTCTGCACCTTGGTTTTATTTTAGTTCCTTTTACGGCTGTGAGAACAGTCACAGCCAGGTTGAGAAATAGAGACAGGTCCTTAGGGGCAGAGCTAGGATCGGACCAGGAGCTAGATCGTGCTATTTCGGCAACACCTGGAGGGCCTGAGGACTGTGGCCTCGTCAGCACATGGTAGCATGGTGTCATGAACAGTGTCGAAAACGTCCAGATAGCAGACAGGGTTCACGACAGGGGTCCCCCGACCTGTTGCTGACTTGCCCTTTTAACTCATGCATCACCCTCTCACCACTCCCCACCTTTCTGGAGAGGGCTACTAACTGCCAGATTCGTGGAGAAATGGATTTAACCCTTCCCTACACACACTCACACACACACACACACACACACACACACACACACACACTCACTCACTCACTCACTCACTCACTCATAAAAAGCTAATGGTACCCAAGCCAAACAAGACAGTGAAAGACAGGGGGCACCCAGAGGCGCAGCAACCAGAGGAAGCCTGTCACCCTGGGGTGTGCGGCCAGGAACCCACTTGAAGGCAGCAAACCAGAACACTGGGGGGAAAGTGCTTTATGCAGAATGACTCACTCACGTCTTAGAGCCCCTTCTTGTGGCTGAGCCAGAATGCTTAAATACTTTAATACTGAAGTATTTGCACTTGTTAAAAACAAACAGCAAAAAAACGGAAAAAATAGAGATCTACCTTCTTTCAGGGAAGGGAGAAAATCTGAGAAAGAAGGCTATTCTCAAGGGCCAAGCGCTCTCCCAGGGGATGGGGCTGCTCCCCAAATTGAATTTCCTGTTCCTGGTTTACACATCACACAGATGGTGGGGGCCGAGTGGCAGGGAGCTGACAGACACGGGGGCGTCACAGGAAGAAGACCATCCCTGGGCAGCATTTTTTCCAGGTTTCCTCTGTTTAGTTCCAATTCAGAGACAGGAAAGGACCCTGGAGCTGAGATGCCCGGGTTTGAATCCTGGCCCCTTCTCATCCCAGCTCAGTGACCTTGAACATCAACCTCTCCCAGCTTCAGCTGGTTTATCTGGGGGTGGAGGTAGAGCATTACCTCCCTCAGGGTTGTGTGTCCTGAGGATTACATAAGACAGTGGGTGTAAGAGTTCTTAGAAGAGTGCCTGGCCCACTGAGCTATAAGTGTTTGTTAAATAAAATAAATGACTTGAGGTGGCTGGGGTTTCCCCCGGTAAAGAAGTAAAAGGTGGTGACGGCCTGAGTGGGTGGTGGGGCAGGACACCTGGCCCAGGTGCGGATTTGATTGCGATCTGTGTGGCCCTGGAGAGATCCCTTAAGGCCTCCTCTGCAAAGAGGGACTGGCGCTTTCCCCCATGTGCTGAGCATACGGAAAGGGAGGGAGGAATATAAAAGAGGGGGCCAACATGTGGACTTGGGAACACTTGGGTCATGAGACTCCCTGGGTGCCCTTCTGTGTCTGCCTCCGGTGAGTCAGGTTTCTGGACCAGAAGAAAAGTAGCTGGCCCTGCTTGTGCCCAGCCGCCTGACCACATGGGCCCCGCCCGCCTGGCATCATTCCTTCAGAACTCGGGCCATGCAGGGATTGCGAGGTTACAGGACCCCTCAGCGCCCAAGGGTGCCAGGAGCTGGAGGCCCCTCTGGTGACATCTGTGGCAGGTGCTTGTGCTGGGCCAAGCCGTGGAAGGTGGAGACTCAGGCCGGGTCTCTGTCTTTCCCTAAGCAGGTGTGTTTATGGCTGGCTGGCTTGTGGCTCATGTATTATCCTGGGATGGTCAGCATCAGTGCTTCAGAAGATGCCACCTCATTAGAGTATAGGTAATATCAAATTCTCAGGGCAACACACTGATCAAAATGAAAGCAAATTGGAATAACTTAATTCCGAAGAACTGTTTATTGAGTTGTGATAATGTACCTGGGTATACATTAGATTACCCTGTAATTGAGCTTTTGCTCGATCGACAATCTGGCCTCTCAACCTACCTGTTCCAGACCAGTGCTCATAAATGCACTAATTCTCTCCCTGTTTCTGGGTTTCTTAACGTCTTCGATTTCAAGGTGTTTTAGTTTATCCCAAAGACATAGGTGTCTTCAAAAATGCAGGTGTGGTCTTTTTAAATTTTTTTTAAATTTTATTTATTTATGTATTTATTTATGGCTGTGTTGGGTCTTCGTTTCTGTGCGAGGGCTTTCTCTAGTTGCGGCGAGCGGGGGCCACTCTTCATCGCGGTGCGCGGGCCTCTCACTATCGCGGCCTCTCTTGTTGCGGAGCACAGGCTCCAGACGCGCAGGCTCAGCAGTTGTGGCTCACAGGCCTAGTTGCTCCGTGGCATGTGGGATCTTCCCAGACCAGGGCTTGAACCCGTGTCCCCTGCATTGGCAGGCAGATTCTCAACCACTGCGCCACCGGGGAAGCCCCAGATGTGGTCTTAATGAAAATTTTCTCATTTATCAAAAATGTGTTGTTGGTAGTGATTTTTAAATTTGCCTTCTGACTCCATTTAACAACCTACCACAGGTTCAGAACCTTCTTATCAATATGCAGATTGGTGCCTAGAAGAAATCCAGTACTGGTGCTGAGAGTCAGATGTTCTGATGTACGTACTGATATGACTTCCTATCAAGGCAGCTGGGTAGGGTCAAGAGCATGGATTTTGGATGTAAACATCCCAAGTTTCAGTCTCAGTCCTGGCCCCAGCTGTCTGTGTCTTCAGGCAAATTATATATTCACTCCAAGCCTCAGTTTCCTCATCTGTTCAGTGAGGGTAAATATAGCTAATTGGATCCTTATTAGAGGGAGACAATATATATTTAGATCCCAGTAAAAGTAGACACCCACCCAGTTTTATCTGTAACTATCAATAATCACATTTTACTGTTATTAAGGGGATATTGACCAAATACAGTGTCCATTTTTCCTTGTTCTGCTTCTTGTACTGTGGAAATTTAAACGTAGTCATCTTAAGGTCTCTTTCCTCTGGAATGGGCTTGGGGTCATCAAATGCAGCCCACTAGTCCAAATTGGTTGCAGAAATGCTTTCCTTAGGTTGCACTGTCTTTTTGACTTTGAACACTTGTTCCGATACTTAAATGCCTCTTGAAGTTGTATTGATTTGGCCGCACTGAGCCTGCATTCTGGAGTGGCAGCAGCGGGCTGGTGTGTCTGCCCTGTTCTGGGGCATGTGCTCCACAGCTCACCCCTGTCCTCGCTTGGCCCATGTTGCTCACATCACTAGTCTGGTTCCTGTAGGCCTTTGAGTTTACAGCCTCTGGTTTAAAGATTGCATGGCTGGAGTAGTTGACTTGTTCTTATATTCATTTGTTTAATAGTTGATTGAGCCCCAACTGTGTGTCAAGTAGTGTGATAAGCTCATGGTCTAGCGTGAAGAATTGTGCAAACCTGTAATGCGTGGTCATCTAGTTGTGTTGGGTGCCTACTGTATTGTCTTACTAATCCTATCCATAACCCTACGATACAGGTGCTGTAGCATCCGCCTTTTACAAATGAGGGCGTGGAGGATCAGAGAGGTTAGACAGTCATCCCAAGGTTACACACCTGATACATGGCAGAGCTGGGATTCCAGCCCATGCCTGCTTGTGCCTCAGCTCAGGCTCTTTCTTCTGTACCACATTTCTTTCAAAATCCAGTATGGTAGGCCCTGTAATCAGGCGTGAGCTGAGGAAATACAAAGGGTGGAACAACTGATGCAGTTTGGGAAAGCATCTACAACCTTCCGAGATGACCAGGGCTGCTGGTCCCTGTCCCATCAGTGAGAGCAGCCTAGGAGGGCAGCTGCATGCCAGGAGAGGAGGCAAAGCCAGTGACCACTCTGAGCATTTCAGCTTGGACAGCCACTGGAGCACCGCAGAGGTGCCGTCAGAATCGTTTCTGTTCTCTGCCAGCCTTCAGAGGCAGAGCAGAGCTGGGGGCTGTATGGCTCAGTGGTCAGAGAGCCTGGGCTGAATCCGGCCTCTGCCCTGTGAACTCCACTTCCTAAGCCTGCCTGGAGCCCCGTCATCCCCACCACCTCTCCTGTCCACACCCTAGACCAGGAGGTGGCAAACCGTTCCTGCACAGGGCATGGTAGTAAACGTTTTCAGCTTTGTGGGCCATCCAGGCTCTGTTTTAACGACTCAACTCTGCCGTTGTAGCAAAAGCAGCCCTAGAAAAGATGTCAGTGAGTGAGTGAGGCTGTGTGGCAATAAAACTTTATTTACTCAAACAGGCACGGAGCAGGATTTGGCTCCCAGGACACAGTTTGTCCATCACTGCACGGGACCAACCCCCATCTCTTTGCAGTTGGATGACTCTGCCAGCCTCCTGCCTGCTCCACTCCTGCGCCACCGAGGTCTGTTCTCTATGCAGCAGCCTCAGTGATAGTTTGAAAACAAGTTGAATCCTGGCCTATCCTTGCCTAAAACCCTCCACTAGCTCCTCTTTTATCCTCAGAGTAAAGTCCGAACTTCTTAATGCAGCCTCTAGATCTGGCCTCTGTCTCTGATTTCTGACCCCACCCCCCCGCCCCATATTTTCCCTCTCACTCTCTTCGCCGGCCACGCCGGTCCACTTCCTCTTCCTTGAACCCCAGCAAGTTAAGCCTGACCTTAGGCCCTTTTCACTTGCTCCTCTCTCTTGGCCCGAAATACTTTTCTTCCAGACGATTGTGTGGCTCAGTTGTTTTGTCCACTGTGGTCTCTGCGCAGGCATCAGCTCCTCAGAGAGCCTCCGCGTGCCCACACTCCCTCCTGTGACTCTGTATCATTGTACTAGGCTGTGGTTTTCTTCCCAGCCCTTATCACTGCCCGCCATGGTCATTCACATCTCTGAGTTACGCACGCTCTTGAAGGAAGAAGCTCTGTAGGTCTTGCTTCCTGCTGGGTCCATGGCACCTGATACAGTACCTGGAGTGCAGAAGGTGCTCAGACCTTGGCTGTATCCAGCGGGGAGTTCTCAGACCCTTACTTCAGAAGCAGGCGGTGGCATTGCACGCTCCTCCCCATTCCTTCCCTTCTCGAGGTTCTCAGTATTGTGTGAACTGTAGGTTCTTCTCCTACTTCTGAGGAAGTTCCATGTCCTTTCTGGGTGCTTCTTTTTTATCTTTTCCTTTAAGTGCTGCTTTTTTCCCTTATTCATTTCTTCCTAATTATGGAAGCTGTAAGCTTTTTATTCCCTGTGTCCCTCCTATGGCCTCCCTTTGTCCTGCTTTGGTTGCAATTTTGGGGTCCCAGTTGACCTGCCAGCATCATACTACTTATCCAGTCTACTGTGTGGCCATTATGATGGTCATTTTAGAAGCTTCTGGGCCTTCCTCAGTGGCTGTCAAGGGAAGGCTTGCCTCGAGGTGAGCCCTCTGTATTCCTCCCGAGTCCTGCCGACTGGCGTATACCTGCTTCAACCTGTGTCTACACGTTTAACACCTCTTTACGTCACACGTACCCACTTCCTCCCTCCACCCCATGTCTGACCTCGGCTTTCCTGGAAGATGCTATTGCAGAGAAACCTCAGCATTGACATCGTCTGCGTAGCCTTCCTTCCCTGTAGGAAAAATATCCTGATGCTCTTAGTGTTTGTCTTTCTTAGTCTTAACTTTTATTAGTGGGTTGCATCCTTTTTTTTTTTTTTTTTTTTTTAACCACAACTGCTATTGGCAAGCACTGGTAGATTCCAAATCGTGTAGGTCTTGGGTTCAAATCCCGGTCTGCCTTGTGTTAGCTATGTGAATTCGGAACTTCATTCCATGACTCCTTAATTATAAACTGGAATAAGAGCACAGCTTCTCTAGATTTGGGGGCGGGTCATGGCTCTGTTCATCCTTTGTGAACTAACTGCCCCCGTGTTTATGCTTGTCTTCATCATTCTCCATCCTCCCCATCTGCCAGCTGCCCAGTCTTAGCCCCGGACTCCTTCACTCTTGGATGACATCACTGTTAGTTTTCCAGGGGAAGAGAAAAATGACAGCCGGGAGGAAAGTGGGAAACTTACTTGAGCATATGTGTGTGTGCGGGGGGCGTGGGGGGACGAACTGAGAGATATCTATGTATATTGTATTCTATATGGGCACAAAGAACAGCTTATTTAAAAAAAAAAACGTAAATGTGGATAAATAAAACCTGACAAGTATTGGTTTCCGTGAATTATTTTGACTACTTCATCAGCTGCATGCTGATGGGTTGCATTAATGCTTTTAATGCATTTGGAAATTAAATCAAACGGCAACTGCATTAAACCCTCATTCACTTGGAACGTTAACCTCCTGTGTTCAAATGGAAGAATTATCTGGGATATGGAATGAGCTGTAAGGTCTGTCGTAAGCTAACATTTGTGGACCATTTATTGCATGCCAGACACTGCCCTGGATATTTCACGTGAGGTTCTATTTAACCCTCACCTGCTCCCATGTTTCAGGTGAGGATGCTGAAGCCTGATCACCCAGCCTACTTAGAGTCTCATAGCCCAATGTCTGTCCTATTCCTATTATAATTAAGACATTTTTTTTCTGACCCTCCTAATGCTAATTTTCCATCATGTTCTATTCTGTGACAAATAGACATGGAAAATTGTTTCTGAGGACCTAAGATTCAGGCTCAGTTGCACTCAGTTAAACCGTGGGCTCCAGATTTGGAAAGGATGCTCTAGATCATTGTCTCTATCTTCTCACTGGCGCCTAGTTTGCCTCTGAAATGTTACAACCTCTGCCTAGACCAGTGGTTCTTAACTGAGGGTGATTTCATCTACCAGGGGACTTGTGGCAATGTCCCGAGACATTTTTAATTGTCACACCTGGGAAGGGAGCACCTGCATCCAGTGGGTAGAGGCCAGAGATGCTGCTGAACTTCTGCAATGCACAGGACAGCCTCCCTAACAAAGAACTGCTCAGCACTAAAGGCCAGTTGTGCCAAGGTTGAGAAACTCGGACCCAAACCCCTCCCCATGGGGAGACTTCTTGATCCCTGATGCTCTGGTGTTCATCTGCAATTTTGTGGACTTCTGGCCAGGTGGGGCATGAGATGTAGGAGAAAGAAGGGAGAGCTGGTGACATTAGCTGTGAAGAAATGATTCAGCTTCTCTGATCCCCGGTCTCTTAGTCTAAAAACTCTGACATTTGACTTCTGGTTTATTCTGACCTGGTGAGTGAGCTAGGGTGTCCCAGTGAACAGTACACACCAGCCCAGCGGGCCATGGGAGCTGTCATTGTGCCTAGACTCCCCCAGCTTGCTGCCTCTTCAACCCAAGTCAGTCTACCTACCGGTAGAGCCCAGTGATCCCAAATGGGGATGGGTGGGGTGGGGAGAGGGGGTGGAGTAAAGCACTGTGCACTTCAAAAGCAAGTATCACAAGTCATTTAGAAATGATCCTCATGAAGGGACTTCCCTGGCGGTCCAGTGGTTAAGACTCCGTGCTCCCAATGCAGGGGGTCTGGGTTTGATCCCTGGTCAGGGAACTAGATCCCGCTTGCTGCAACTGAAGATTCCACGTGCCGCAACTAAGACCCAGCACAGCCAAATCGATAAATAAATAAATTTTTTTTTTAAAAAAAGAAATGATCTTCATGAAAAAATCGTGGCAACATGTTTAAACATTTAAAAAGCAAAGGTGGAACAGTTAGCAGGAGGCAGATGCCAAGAAAGCAGTATCTCAGCAATTGGCAGGGCGTGGACAGTGGGCTTCCGATGTAATCAGTGGGGTTCCTTATGCCCACATTGCATTGTTTTTAAACTCCCATGTTCACGCCCCATCTAAGATGTGCTGCTATTCTAATCCAGGGAACTCAGAGCCAGGGCTTAGGTGCGGTTTATCTTAGAAGGAAGGGAGCCTCCACTTTGCTGCTAATTAGATTTGAATGACCATTTCTCTGGGCTTCAACTTCCCTATTTGTCAAAAGAGAAGGTGTATTCTACAGGTGGGTTTCAAACTTATTCCCCCTCAAACAATAGAATGCCTTCCTAAAATAGTATGAAAAACAAATGACATAGCTCTACAGAATCATGGGGTTCCTGCAGTGGTGTAAAATTTTAGTTTTCCCACCACGTAGGCAGGTGGATTTCTTTGCTTCTTTAAAGGTTGTTGTTGTTTTTAAGTGCATATGATCCTCCTTTTTTATGCTTTCCTGGACCCTGGTAGAGAATGGAGCTAGGATTTGGCCCCTTCTCTTTTAAATGAAATGTGCTTGCTCCAACTTTTCATTACTAATCAGAGTAGCAGGCCTGTTACTTTAGATGTGTATCCAGAGGCAGATGTGACTCGCTTACCGCTGAATAAATGGAACTCTTCCTCTCTGATGGAACTCGGCCTGGCGGTGTGGAGCAGACACTTTTTGGCAGAGTGGCTGATCATCTGTTCTCGGTGAGGGAAAGCCTCCGGTTTGAGTTTATCAGCGGCAAAATGTGCTCCGTGGTTTGCTCTTCTCATCTCTCACACATGTGAGTGGGGAACTGCTGGACGCCCCCGTGAGACAGGACTGGCATTTGCTGTGTCTTTGCAAGCAGTTGAAAATGGTCTTCCTAAGGAGAGGCGGTGAGGCTACACTTTAGAGGCAGGTGGGGCTGGGGCAGACTTCTCGCTCTGTTTGCTGTTGGATTAAACTCTGCACATGACCGAGCCTCAGTTTCTCCATCTGTAAAAGGGAACGAATGATCTTGCTTGCCTTACATTTTCTGAGGCTCAGTGAAATCAAGTGTGGAAATCACAGAGTGGGACCTACTTCGTACTAGCTGGGGAAGTTCAAAGTCATGTGACAATGTGATTTGTTCTCCGTACCATTTATCCTTCCTTCTGGGTGGGCAGGAAAGTTACACTTCCTAGACTCCCGCCTCCAGATGGGGTAGACGAATGTGTGCCAAAGCGATAAGTGCCCCTTCCAGGCCAGACCTATACAAAATCTCCCATGTGCGAGCCCCATCTTTCCTCTCCTGTTGTGACACTGGAGACCACGCACTGAGGCAGGCAGCACCTCCAGACAGAAGCTGGGTCCCTGAATGATATGTGGAGCCCAGCACCACCCCTGCCCACCCCATGACCTCACTGGGCTGTGACGTGAATGAGCAGTACCTGAACCAGCCACGACTAGTCCAGCAGATGTGGGGGGGGAGTTGCTGTCCATTATCCTGGCCCTTCCTGCCTGATGGCTTTGAGACCTCATTCTCAAGTGTCCACCTGTATGGTGGGCAGACACCCACAGCATCAGGACTGTGCCATAGTTCCCACTCGGCATTTCGTGGGAGCCCAGCAGTCATGGAATCAGGCCTCCCAGCAAGCAGAGTTAGCTGATGCTTTCTGCCCGGTGTCATCGGGACTGACTCGTCAGAAGGCTGTTCCTTCTCTCTGAGCATTGCAGCCGCAAACACATCTGTACTGACCCCTGCGACTTTTCTTTTAGGAGTACTGAGCTGGCCACCCCTTTGCCCTTCACCTTTCTTCCCCTCGCTAGGCTAATATAGTCCATTAAGTGACCAAGCCAGCTTGCAGGCCTAGGAACAAGGGTGACTCTTCCAGGCATCTTCTCTTGTCTCTGCTGAATCCTAGGCTCTGTTGATTTCCTTCCTTGACTTCTGCAGTAAGCAGAGATGAAGGAAACTGCAGGATACCCACCTTCAGGCCCTGACCCATACCCGGAAGTTTGCTGAGTGTGGACTTGGTCCTATTGCCTGTGCCTGGGGACTCCACCTTTATGGCCTAAGCCCCAAGCTACCACCTTTACCCCCGCCCCCTTGTGCAGCCAGGACTGTAGGACTCCTGATTGGCTCCTGGGCCCCAATGTCATCAATGGGCTACCCTGTGTTTCCAGAAGCCCCAAAGAAGCAGCTCATAGATACACCTGTAGTCATTTGTCTTTGCACAGAGGGCCCATGCCAGGTATTCCTGGGGCTGGACCTGAGAAGTGCTCCCCTAACCCCAAGTTTATCTGCAGCCTGTGTGCCAATAGAAGTCCTGCCCTTTGGGATTTGGGTAAAATGAGCTCTCTTTCTAATTTTTGCATGTTCCTAAGGCCTCATATTGTGGTAACTTCTAACTATTTGGTTTCCATTCCCACTGGCTTTCTATGTCAGTTACCCCTCGCTTCCTACACCTTCTGTCTGCTCTGCACCATCCAGATTTGGAACTTAGTCCCCTTCCTTAATTTTTCTTCATCCTTTTCCCAAAACACACACACACGTTCTTGGTGGTGTAGCACTTCTGAGGATTTAGGGCAAGGGAAGGGGGTTACAACACAGAAATGCGAATGTCCCCAAATGGAATATGAGGTGCACGTGCTCTGGCCACCCCAGCAGAAGTTCTTGGTGTCCGTGACCTTCTCTGAAGGCTCTGGCCTGCTGCTGTGTTGCCCTGGCCCCTCCCTTCTCTTGCTTCCTCAGAGGCTCAGCAACCTGGCAGCAGACAGTTCCCGGGGACCTGTTTGCACAACTCGTTTCTGCCAGTCCTACTTGCCAGTTATTCCCCCACTGGCTTTGGATTAGTTCCCTCTGGCAGGTGCATGACTCTCCCCTGGCCTTTCTTTTGCATCTCAGAAGCGGGGCCCGTTTCACTGCCAGCGAGGATCGCATCCTCGCCTTGGGTCTGGAGGTCTCCGCAGGCCGCGGCCCTGCCCACGCCCTCACTCTTGGCCTGCCTTACTGACATAAGCAACAGCAGGAGGGCTCAGCAGAGGCTTCTCTGAGCTTGAGGATGGAGATAGAGGACCATTCTCCGTCTGGACCCTCTTAGTGGTAAGGGGCAGCAACCCAGCTCTTAACTGGGTACAGACTCAGAGGGAGGTTACTGGCTCATGTCCCTGGGACGCCCAGGCACGGAGCTGCCTGTGTGTAGAGCCAAGTCTCACGGCTCGAATGGTGGACCCAGGGCTCCGTCTCCTCTGCACTTCCTGTTCTGCTTGCTTGTCCTTGACGTTATTCTCGTACATGCTTATGGGGAGTGCTGGGGGCAGGTCGAGGGCTGACAGCTCCAGATCCATGCCTTCTAGTTTAACGAACTCCAGGGTAAGGGAGTTTACTTCTCTGCATTTCTGGGCATCCCGGGAAAGGATTGTGATCATCGTTGCCTGGGTTGAGTAGCCAGTGGGGCACCAGCTGTTCCACCCAGTGGCAGGTGGAAGGGTCATGTGCCCAACTGTCAGAGCCAGGGGCCCAGCCCTGTGGCCAGCGGGGCGGGGTGTGAGGAGTCCAGGCTCTGCAGGAAGATGCAGGGTGGGGCAGGAGCCCTGCCCCTAAAGAGGGGTTCTGGGCAGACAGGAATCAAGGGCACGGACAGGGCTCCGCTCGTGTGTGCCCCGCCCCAGTGGGCTTTCTACAGATTTCTGAAGATTTAGGGCTGTTGGTAGGTTGTGGTCTACAATCTGGGCCCCCTGGTTTCCGGCTTAAATAACTGTGATGTAATTTAATTCTTTTGTTTTAATGAATTTCACACAGCTGCAAGGCCATTTGAGGACCAGATGTGCTCAGAACCAAGTTATTTATCTATGTCTGTCCATCCCAGAGTGCAGTCCCTCTCGGTGGCTCTGGTCTTTGCCTCTGTGTCTCTGCTTCCTGACATCCTTTCTCCACTCTCCCATCATCCTTTCTCCACTCCCCCGTCGTCCTTTCTCCACTCCCCCGTCGTCCTTTCTCCACTCCCCCGTCGTCCTTTCTCCACTCCCCCATCATCCTTTCTCCTCCCATCAGTGTCTGCCCAGCCCTGCCTGTCACCCTCTCTTGCAGAAGGTCACAGATGGGTAACTCGGCTCCCTCTGCCCTGCTGGTCAGTGTCCTTGGTAGGATTTTTCCTCCTGGAAAACACAGCCCTTCTCCCCGCTCCCCACCCTCCTCTCTCCCACTCTATCCTCCCTTCTCATTGCCTCTGACTCCTGCACTCTCCGTCTCTCCCTTTTGTTGCTTCTTAATACCTTGTTATATACACCAGCCTCGTCCACACCAATGGAGTTGTTGGCCATGGCTGCGCGATTCTGATACCTGGGGTACAGGGTGAGGCCACACCGATGTGTGGCATTCGCATCTTCCTACAAGCACTCTCTGATCAAGGGCAAGTAGCACCGTTTGCTATTTGGCTAAATCACTGTTACAAAGATAGACCTGCACAGTGCTGTCTCCAGACGCTGTGCTAATTGATTGATCAATGAGGCAGATATTCATTCAACACCTACTATGTCCCAGGAATCTTCTAGACACGAAGGATACACCAAAGAGGTCTATGGGGACAGGGCTTCTGTGATCCAAAAACGTACATTCTAGTGGAGGAGAAAAGAGGTTAGGGGTCTCCAAATCTCTATCCACCAAACAGGAACCCCTTCTAGACCGTAATGTCTCTGAAGTCAAGGGCTGTGTCCAGTTCATCTCTTTATTCCCAAGTTCACTGTGTTGAGGAAGAATTCTGTTAGTGGCTGCTTGCATGAAATCAAGTAGTTCTTTAACATGTACAAAATGAAGATGGCCCAAATAACCCCAAATTATTACAATTTCCATTTTCTAGGTGAGGAATCAGAGACTCAGAGAGGTTCAGTGACCTGGCTGAGAACACACAGCTAGGGTGGAGTTGGTGGGCTGAGTGGCCCCCAGTTCTCTTAGGGGAGGCACATACTCAGGCACACAGGAGAGGCAGATGCCAGGGTGTGGGTGGCCCCCCTGGAGATACAGGAAGCCCTGGGGGAGGCCTGGCTCCTGGCCACGCCCTGTGGAGATGTGAGCACCAGGACCTGCAGCCGCGGGCCTCATCGTGATTCTCAGGAGACTTCTGTTCTAATTGCTCTTTTCAAGTGTCATTCCTGCAGTTCAGCGCGTGGGGGACATCGTGTTTGTAGCAACTGCTAATGACAGGGCTACTGAAAAGGACTGTCTATTTTTGGAGTTAAGCTTCAGCCTAAAAGAAATAAAAATAAACATTGAGGTTTTTTTGTTTTCTGTTTTTTAAATATGTAAAAAAAAAAAAAAAGTTAATACCATCTTAACCTGCTCTCCTTCCTAGTGTGGGCAGAGCGGGAATTCAGTCTAGGAGGTCAGGGGGCCTGGGTGTAAGTCCTGGCCCTGCCATGAGCTTACGTTTCCATGAGATGCCACTTTCTCCAGTTCCTCCTGGTCCCGAGGACAGCTGCAGGGTCTGTCCTGGGCTGGCTGCAGCCTCTTCCCTCTCCTCCAGTCACAGCTGGCTCCATCCCAGTTCTTAGAGCCAGTCGGGCCCAGGCAAGAGGTGTTAAGCTTTCCCAGGGCCACTGCCAAGTAGCAGCTCCCAAATTCTGCCTTATCTGCCTCAACCTTATTAGAGCGTCAGTGAATCATCAGCAAAATGTCACTACTAAGAATGATAATGATACTAATGTGCAGCATATCTAACGTGTTCTAAGAGATGCCCAGCCTTTGCTAACAAACACCTCTGGAAGATTGTATTGTTCTGCACATGTTTACTTTGCCTGGGGTGTAAGGAACAGATCTGAACCCAACTTGGAGCCAAGCCACATTGGCCCACAGACCTAAGAGCAGGAAACAAGTGTCTGTGAACTTCTTTAAGATTTATGGATGTTTGTATGCCATGTGGCGCAGGCAAAAAAAAAAAAAAAGAAAAGTCTGTATATGGGACTTCCCTGGTGGTCAAGTGGTTAAGATTCCATGCTTCCACTGCAGAGGGCATGGGATTGATCCCTGTCAGGGAACCAAGATACTACATGCTTTGCAGCTTGGCCAAAAAAAAAAAATTAGGGATGTTTGTTACTGCAGCAAAAGCTCACTAATACAGCACTTTAAAAGGATGAGATGATCTTGGATAACTCTCACAGTACATCTTCCAACGTAGGTGTATTATTACTTCATTTTACACATGTGGTTGGACTAGGTCTTTTTCTTCTAGAATCCTACCCAGCACTGATCTTCTATAATCCTACGTCTTAGGGTCTGGCAGCATCAGGTCTTTATTCAGATTGTGGTCAGTTGGCCTTGAAAAACAGCATCACTATATTGGGTATGGCTATTAAGGGTATACTGAGAGACATTCTGAAAGTAAGAAGGGACTCCGTCTTTTGGGTTCCTGCTGGCCTTTGGAAGGGCTGAGAGTGGTCCTTTACATCCCAGTGAGGAACTGGCTTCTGGAAGGCGGCCCTGCAGAATTGGAGTCAGCAGTGCTCCACAGGACTTACTACTGTCCAGTGGTCCACAAAAATCCCAGTTCCAGAGTCCTGTGGCTCAGCTGGAGTGATGGCCTGCCAGAGACATGGGGCCTGCTGGGCCATATGTAGAGCTAAGATTCTCTTGGGCCCTGGTGGCCATATGCAGGGCAGCTAAAAGCTGGTCAAGGCAACAAAGGGATTATCAAGGGAAATATATCTCAGACACGGTGTTCCTGAGACCTTACGTGTGAGTGGGAGCCTCGGCTTCAGGGTCTCCAGCCAGGACTCCTGAGCCATCTCTGGAACTGCATGAAGGACCTCCCCATGCAACACCTACTATCACTGTGGCCTTCTGCTTACGTTGTCCCAACCCCCAGCCGAGGCCTGGACCTCCGCACCCAGCACATTGCTGGAAGTGCTTCTCTCCAGCTCTGGGTCTCACTGTGTTGGGAGCCCAGAGGATCAATGTGCAAAGGATGGAATGCCATTTCCTATGAAGTTAAGGCGTACGTGTTGATCAGCCCAAAGGTTCTCCTTAAAAGCCTATAGTCTCCAGTGGCTGCAAGGGCAGTGGATGGAGTGACTGCAGAAGCATTGTATTGATTGCAGGAAGTAACTGAAGTGAGAGTTCACAACACCTTCTGGAAGGCAGGCAGTGCTTGGCTCTGATGAGGTGCTAATGAGCTCCCCAGCCAGCTACAGCTTGACCTGCATCTTCCCAGCCAAAGACCGAGGGCTGGCGTCAAAGAGGGCACCAGCGGGTGTGGGTGAGGAGGTGATTAATGCAGAGCAACTTCGTGGGCTCATACCGGCTCCTCTCCCTAAGTCTTTTGTTTCTTTTGCCTTTTATCTCCACAAGGCAAAGCAAAGAGCCCGGCTTGCACTGGGAATTCCTCCCTGCTTGTATAAATGAGCCAGTCTTGCAGAAGAGAGTGAACCCTCCTATTCTAAGGGGACATTAAGCCCAAGGATTTGCCTCCTTCCCCCGCTCTGTGATCCTCACCACCCTCCTGGCTTCCCAAAGCTGAGTGAGTCATCCATGCAGGTGTCAGGATGTGCACATCATCTGGAGGGCAGGTGGCTAAACTGTGTGTCTGGGGAAGTAGCTGTTTGAAAGCAGGCGTGGGCCAGCATGCTGAATGGGCACCTTTACCTCTGCATGAGGTTGCATCGTCGTGTGTTCATGCCGAGAAGCCTTCTCAAGAGGGCAGCTCTTCTAGTTATCCATCCTAAGATGGGTACCTTGTCTCCTGTGCTATCTGCGTGTGTTAAAGTTCAGCACGGAAGCAACAAAATGCAGAGCAGGAGAAGGACACAGGGATCTTTTATAGCTTATTAAAATAGGAACATCTGCATTCCTTTTTTTCCTCCTTGGATTTTTTTTTAAAAAATCTCTCTATTTTTCTTGCTTTTGAATGATATGCTTCACTAGCATGCATTTAAATTCTGGACCCTGAATCGAATATCTCAGCCATGAGGCCCTGAGCATCAGACTTTCAAGGAAAGGAAACCTGAGTTCTAATCTCAACTCTGCCACCAACAGCACCACCACTGAGAAACTTGCCAAATCCCCGAACATTAAACCTTATGATCGTTCATTCTTCAGGGCCTTTACCTCTGCCATTCTCTTCGCTCTCTGGCTTTTCACCTTTTTCTCATGCTGTCATCTTTCAAAGCTCAGTTTAAACGTCACTTTCTCTATAAAGACTTTTTCAACTTTCGTAGACAGGTGTGAACATTCTTTTTTCGTAGCTCTTTTGAACATACCTCTGTTGGAAATATTTGTTGTTGGTTTGTTAATTTTTTTTTTCAAACACTTTTGGGTGGCTACAATATGCCCAGGCACTATTGCAAACACCAGGGATACAGGGGTGATCAAAGTGACGAAGTGTGTACTGTGGGCCAGTATTGTCCAATAGAACTTTCTGTGATGATGGAGCTATTCTATATCTTTGCTGTCTGCTCTCTGTGACTCGATAGCCACATGAGGCTATGAGCCCTTGAAATGTGGCTACTGTGACTGAGGAACTGAATTTTGAATTTTATTGAATTTAAATTTAAATAACCACACAGGGTAGGGGCTACCATATTGGACAGTACCATTTGGCAGGACCAGATGGACTTTGAAAGAGTTAATAGAGAATATATAAGGAGCATGTTAGAATCAAACAGAGTATAGTGGCAGAGAATTAGTTGGGAGACCTGTTTTGGTAAGTGAACGAGAGAGGAACTTCTTGGAGGAAGTGACATTTGATCTAAGACCTGGAGGATGAGAAGATGTCAGCCATTTAAAGGGTAGGAATACTTTTCTAGGGAAAGGAGACAGTGAGTAGGAAAACACTAGTGGTAGGAAAAGCACGGCACGTTGGAGGAATTGAGGGTGGTTGATGTGATTGGAATGGAATGGGTGAGTGGTGGGAGTGGAGGCTGGAGAGCTAGTCGGGGGTCAGATCATTCACGGTGTTAGAGGCGGAGGGGAAAGGGCTTGTTGGAAGTCCTCACATGAGGGGAGAAAGAGCAGGGCATTGAGCCCGCATCTCCTGGCTGTCCGCTCAGTACTTCTGCTGTGCTGTGCTTCCCCAGAAACTTGGGCTCCCAACCTTCTCACACAGTGCTAGCCTTGGGCAAGCCTCATCTGCATTCTGTTTCCATCCCTGTCTCCAGCCTGACTTATTTAGGCCTATCTAATTTATGTAGCTGCTGAACACGGGTAGTACATGTCGGGCTCAGGGACCGGCCCGTGTTTGTCCCTGTGAAAGAGAAATACTACTTTCTCCACTGGAGCCATCCTTTCCGGTCATGCCTGCTTGGTAGTTAAGATTCTGGGAGCATTTAGCACAAGGAGGAATTGCTGTAATGACAAGTGGATCCTTCTGTAACCTCCACTTAATTGGATGAAGTGACAGCCCCGGCAAAGACTCAATAAAATTTGGTGCAGTTAGACTGTGCTGAACGGCTGGTTCCAGAACCAGGGTGGAAATCTTGCAGCTGGTTCTTGGAACCAGGGAGAAATCTGGTTGGACAGGAGGAACCTGTGCTCGGGGACCAGGTGAAGGTGTTCACTTCACCTGCTCATCCTCCCATCCTTCCTGTGAATTCTGCAGCTCTCTCTAGAAGTTTCCTTGAAGGAAGTGGTGAGAAGTGCTGAGGCAAAGGAAGTGTCTTAGATTGGATACCCTGGGAACAAAACCCGAGACAGAGAGTTGGATGCAGAAGGTTTATTCAGGCAAGTTCTTCGGAGGAACACCTGTCAAGGAGTGAGGGAGGCGGGACTGGGCAGAGGGAGAAGTTGACTTGTGATGTGGGTACAGCTGAAAGAGTAGGGCTCAGGTGACCCTATGGACGAACCCTGGAGCTTGGATGGCGCTTCAGAGTTGTCCCGATTTGAGGCTAGAGGACTGGGCCTTTGTATTCCCACATCGACCGGTCATTGGCCATGTCCCCTTACCCCCAGCAAACATAGTCTCGAGGCAGTTCCCAGAGATGGATGAAGCTGTGAGCAGTAAGCAGTTGACACTTCCAGTAGCTGGGGGAGGGGCGCAGCTGCCTCCCTGTCAGCAGGTCACTGCAGCGTCCACTGCAAGGTCAGCTGGAACCGATGACCCACGGTTCCCTGGGTGTTCCTGATGATCCTCAGATGTAACTCCAAGGCACTGCACACATGTTGAACTCCTCTGCTCCTCTCTTCCAGTTCTCTCGCCCCCGTCCTCTGCCTGATCTGGGTGAAAAGGAACAAGTTCCTTGACTGCCTGGACTCTAGTTTCCTCTCTCGCCTCTGTTCCACTTGCTTCTGACCCCTTCACTGGCCTCCAGGGCTCCTTTCTTACTACTTCTGCTGTTCCCCGTGGCTGATCAACTCTGTGTGAAGCAGCTTCTCACTGCACTTCCCACTTCCACTGTGATTCTCCCCTTTGGGTGGTCACATCCCAGCAGTGAGTCTAGAAGCTCAACTCCACCATCGCTCAGAGCTCCCTGGTGTGGTGGTGAAATGTGTGGGCTCCAGGTCACATACCGGAATGACGAGCCCTGCTCTGCCACTTTCCAGATAAGTGATCCTGGCAAAGGCTGGCTTTCTCTTTGTTGACATTAGGGACCTAGACATGGAGTCATGTGTTTTGTGTCATACTTTGGTCATTTTGAAGCTTTCACATCTATACAGTTGGGATACATCTACCTCCATCATAGAGCATTGGTAAGAACTAGATATTGCATGACAGGCCCACAGCACAGAATCTGGCATATGGGGCTTGTCATTCTTTTGTCATCATTGAAAGCCATGGTCAACTCAGCTTGGCCAAGGGCAGTCCAGGCCAAATCTCAGAACCCAGATGCTGAAATGCAGTTCTGAGTGTAGTATAGAGTCTTGAGATGAGAGGAGGTAGCCATGGTGAAACAGACATCCACCATTTGGTTGTAGGGCCTCCAGCCACGTCTAAGCCCACTCCCCAAGAGATCTGAATGAATGGGTTCCTTGCAGGCTACATCTAGGTGCAAACCCACATCTCACAGCCAAGGGCAGAGCAGTATTCATTCCTGATTCACTCCTTCTCTCCACCTCCTCCCACCCAGATTTCTCCTTAGAGAGATCAAACACAGCCACAGCCTCGACTTCTGCGGGGGAGGAGGAGGCTGTGAGTCGTGTCTCCCCAGTCCCATAACTGTGGCTCAGTGGAGGCATTTTTCTGTCCTTACATGCGATGGGAGCCGATGTGGACCTCCACATCCCAGCCTCGTTCTTCTTCCATCGTTGGACACACAGCAGGACTCCACAGGCAAATGGAAAAGAAAAGGCTTGATCACTGTTTATTTTCCTTAATTTTCACTGTGCCTCTTTTATTTTTACCCTTGATTACAAGCAACAGAAAAGTTCCTCTCTGTTTTTTTTTTTTCCCCCTTTTGCAGCTGTTAGTTTGAATAGCATCCTCTAGACCGACCCCCCTGGAAGGCTCAGAAAGGAGAGAAATTAGCTAAAAGGGAAACAAGAGAAGCATTTTTAGTTTGGGGGGCGAGCCTCATTTTGCCAAACCTGCAGTCTTCTGCCTGGCTTTAGAGCCTTCTTTGAATGCCAGCCCACGGCTTCTGGGGACAGAGTGTTTTTGTTGTTGTCATTGTTTTGCTTGCTTGTTTTTCTTTATTTGGAGACAGACGGGCCTCCTCGAAGCCCCTCTGGGGGTCTTTCTGTGGATCCTGTTTTATCATTTATAGGGAGGGGCAGTCTTCTTGTCAAGTGGTTAAGATTTTGGTTGTCTTCACATCCTGTATTTACTTCTTAAGTCTTGTATATTTATTCATTCATCAAACACAGTTATTTATCTGCAGATTGCTTACATTTTGCCAGTGGCTAGGATGCAAGAGGAAATTAGACAATTTCCCTGACCTCGAAGATACAGTCTGGCTGGGGAGACTTACACGTAAACCAACACTTGCAATTAAAGATGAACAACATCACATTTAGAAAACGGTCATTGTTAATGCATGAGCGTGCTGCCATTGTCCCTTGGCCCAGTTCTCCATTTTAACATATACTGCCTTGTGACCTTGGGTAAGTTACCCTTTCTGTGCCTGTTTCCTCATCAGTTATAATGCGGGAGTGATAGAATTCCCCTCAGAAGATTGTGAGGATTAAATGAGATAATATATGTGTCGTCTTGGTGGAGTGCTTTGTGTGGAGTAAACTCTTAGTGAATGTCAGCTTCTCTCTCTACTTGTTGAGTAAGGAAGCTCAGGATGTGATTCCAGAGACTGGGGTTCAAAATTTGGCCTCATCACTGACTAATTTATCCCATGGCAAGTCACCTAACTTCTCCTCTCTTATAAAAATGGTCATATAATTTTACTCACAAGTAGGCAGGGCTCTTCAAAGTAGGGTCATGGGCCAACAACATCAGCATTGCTAGGAGCTTGTTAGAAATGTAAATTCTCAGGCCCCATCCCAGACCTTTTGAATCAGAATTTGGAGTGGGGTATAGGAATTTATGTTTTAAAACTCCTCCAGGGATTACGACACGTGCTAAAATTTGAGAAGCACTGGGTTACAGCTGAGGTATGAAAGTTGTCCAGCACGCAGGCTACCCAAATATTAATGATTAGTAAAGGTATTTACAGCCGTTATTGCACCAAAGTAAAAATAACAGGTGGTGAGCAAGGGTGCAACATGCTTCACTGGAAGGTTTTATTTGCGTCATCTCTAGAAAGATGGTTGGAGTTTTGATCAGGAAGGTCACTTCTGGAGGGAGGTATAGTGTGACTGAAGGCACAGTGATGTTTGGAGGATGGTGCCAAGTTGGGTGCTGCTCAGGCACAAAATTCAAGGAAAGGGGTGGCTGCAGACACAGCAGTAGAGATGCAGCCTGATAGAGCCAGATCACAAGGATCTGTTTTAACCAGGTCAAGGACTTTGAGCTTGGTCCCAGGGACTATTAAGATGTCTTAAGCACAGAAGTGACAAGATCAAATTTGTTGTGAATCAGATGAGTCATGGAGGCCGCAGTATGGCAGCAGGAAGACCCAGTTGATCAGGGCAAACAGCGGTACCTAGAGTCTCCAGGAGAAACTTTCTCCTGAAATTGGACATTGACGGGTATACCAGTTGTCTTTTTTTGTTGTTGTTGTTCTTCCATCTGGCTTCCTGCAGACATTCATCGAGTGCCTGCAATGGTCCAGGCATTCAGGGATACGCACGTAAGGTAAGTGAAGGACCATTCTTACCCATCCATGGTCCACAGCCTCCTGAGAAACATGATGTGATTACTAGACACTGTGATAAGGGAAGGGAGCCAACTCTGTTGAACACCTGGCACACTGGAGATGCTATTGCTAATGTAATTGCTGCTACTTATTATCCCCTAACGGTGTTCTTGGGGTGTCCCCCGTGTAGTCTCATTTAGTCCTCAGAATGACCCATTTTACAGCTGAAGAAGCTTCGCTCAGAAGTGTCATGTGTATCAGGACTTGAAAAAGAATGTATATCAAAGAGGATATCAGGTTTGGGGATTTTTTTTTTTTTTTTTTTTTTTTTTTTTGCACGGAAGCATGCAGGTTGCAGGACAAAGCTGGATGGGCAATCAGGAGACAGGCACAAGTCCATATGAGGTTCCAGACAAGGAGGCCTCATTTTGTCCTGTCAGCAGCACGCTAGTCTTTAAAAGATGTTAACAAGGCGGGGGACATGATCAGAGCTGCTTCAGAGAGACGCTCTGACATCTCAGAGTATTTGCTGGCAAAAAAGTGAGGTCTTGGGAGGGAACATCTTGTGAGGGGCGCTGACATTTATTCACAGCATTTCTACTTCTTTGCTAATTCTCTTAAGATCTGTGTCTGTGTCAGAATCTCAGCAGGTTGAGTGAGGAGCTGAAGCTCTTCTAGGTACCCCCCTTCACCCCCACGCTGAAAAATCCCATTAGTAGCAACCCACCAGTCCCCGGAGCACAGTGACAGCAGCCACTGTGGGATGGCACGTGGGCTGCACGTCTGTGTCCTGAGAACGGAAGGCAGAGGAGGGCTCAAGAGGAGAGGCGGAGTCTGGGACGCCCTACCCTGTGCTGGGGTCTTGACGCACACCACCTCATGTCTGTCCTCTTGACACAAGGAGCAGACAGTGTTCCTGTTTTACAAACAGCGAAGTAATGTTCAGAAAGGTTAAGTGTCTTGCTTAGGGTCACACAGCTGCCAGTTAGCTGGATCAGCCCCTTTTGCCAAAGGGCCTCAGAATCCTGGTTCTGTGTGTCGCTCTATGTAGGTGACATTGCTGTTAGTAATAACCTCAGCAGTAGCGTCTGTCTGTGTGATGGGCAAGTTTCCAGCCACCCCAAGACCATAGGGCCCTGGGGGTAGGCAGAGTAATGACTCTTCACGATGCCCATATCCTAACCTCGGGACCTGTGAATCTGTTACCTTACATGGTGAAAGGGACTTTGCAGGTGTGATTGAGGATTTTGAGATGAGGACATTCTACTGAATTATCTGGGCCTAGTGTGATCTTAAGGGTCCCTATGGGAGGCAGGGGGGGTCAGAGCCAGAGGAGGAGATGTGACAATGGAGGGAAAAAGAGAGAGGGAGGGAGGGAGAAAGGAAGGAAGGAAGGAAGGAAATGAAAGAAGGAAGAAAGGAAGTGAGAGAGGAAGAGAGAGAGAAAGGAAGGAAGGGAGGGATGGAGGGAAGGAGCGCTTGATGATGGAGGGAGGGACCACAGGTGGCTTCTAGAATCTGATTAAAAGCAAGGGAGCAGATTCTCCCCCCCAGAGCCTCCAGAAGAAATGCAGTGCCGCTGACACCTTGATTTTTGGACTTCCCGCATCCAGAACTGTAAGATAATAACATTTGTTTTGTTTTAAGCCACCAGATTTGTGGTCATTTGTTACAGCAGCAGCAGGAAAGTAGTATAGGTTCCCATGACCTACAAGAAAGCCGTCACCCTGCCCTGCTTTGCACACACAGACAAGACCAAATTCGTATAACCTCCTCCACCCATCCCTTCTCTGAGGCTCATTTTTCTCAGTAAAATGGGAGAGGTGGCTAATCCTCATGGTGCAAGTTTGTGGTTACCTCACTCCTTCTTCCCATCCCAACTGGGATTTGATTTTCTCAGGGCAAACCTCCCTCTCTCCCTAGATGATGTCAGCTGCTGCATTATACCTTCTCCAGGTACCCTACACTTTCCCTTCTGTGTTTGTTTCTTGTCAGAGTTTAATGAAAAGATCACTTACAGAGATGTGCTCAGAGTTAAGGAAACAAAGAATCGTGAGGCACCTGGGGACATGGCATAGCAGGAAACTGTTATGCCCTGGGCTGAAGGGGTGGGGAAAGGGAGAGGTAGTCCTGGAGCCCAGTGGGAGCTGGCGGGGGGCGGTGTTGGGGAGCTGAAGTCCCAGAGGAAGCAGCTGTTACCAAAGAGAAGACACTGAGGCAGAGAAGAAACAAGAAGGACATACCCTGAGTGTGCTTCCTTTTTACCCTCTGATCTCCTGCTGTAGCCTCTGGTTGGCTAGGACCAGAGCCACATTTGGGAGCCAGACCCCCACTGGGAGCCAGAAGGCAAGCGAGCTGAGAGATGCAGTTGGTAAGGGTGGATCTCCAGGTGCATGGACCAGAACAGAGACTGGATTCGGGGGCAAACAGAGTAATCAGCACAAACATGCAGCTGATGTTACTTCATTTTCACTGCTCTGTAATATTCCTTCATAAGATTTATCTCAGTGGTAATATTACACTTATCACGAGATGATTAGATTAAAAGTGAGCTTTCTGAAGGTAGGAATTTTATTGCTTTGCCCACCATTTTCTCCCCAGGGTCAGAACGCACAGTTGGTGCCCCATGAATGTTTGTTGAATGAATAAGTGAATGTTCAACTGTGAAAACACTTTGAAAGTCACAGATTGCTCTGTGCAAGTTCATTTTAATTAATGGAGACCGACTCCAGAGAAGTCAAGTAATTTGCCTAGGGTCAAACAGGTAGTAAGTACCAGAGTCAGGATTTGAATCCTAGACTCCTGTCCCAGGCCAGGGTTGTTCCCATCCCGGTCCAGCTGCCTGGGCCCTCTGGTCTGCTCATCCCTTGCAGGCTCCTTGGGTGGCTGGCTCCCTGTGACAGGTTCTGCCTCTGAGTTACTGCTACTGTGGTTGGGGTGCCTTCTGCAAGAAGCACAAGGAGCACATCTCAAGAGAAGCAGGTGGCATCTTGCTGGGGACCACTCTGGATTTAGAAGCACATGGCTAGGCTGTATTGAGTGGAAAGGGAAACGTGTCCCTGTACGGTAGAGCTGAGGAAGGGGTTACCCTGGGCCTTGAGGATCTAGCAAGTTGGGGAGGGGCAAGCCCTTGTCAGCCCCCCGGGGGGGTAGGGCACAGGTCACAACTGCAACAAATTGGCGACCCCTCCATTGCTGCCTGTGGATCACCCACCGCTTCTGAGGGTGTGGACTTAGTGAGCTCTAAGAGAACTGTCCCCGGCGCTCAGCCTCGCTGCCTGCCTTCCAGTTTCTGCGGTCACCATAGTCCCACCGCGGAGTCTGTCCTGTGGGTGGGCACTGCAGCTCTGGCATGCATCCCACCCGCTGCTGGCTGCTGGCTGCTGGCTGCTTTGGAGCTGGGCAGTTCCAGGTTCAAATCCCAGCTTTCTGTGTGTTCCCGGGGTGACCCCATTTCCATCCTGTACCTCTGTGTCCTCGTGTAAAACAAGGACAGTAAGACCATAAACTCTTCTTTGTAAGACTAGTGTGAAGATACACTAATAAAAATAGTAACAACAAGAAGATAGCATTGATTGAGCACTTACATGTGAGCATTGACCTAAATGCCTTGTATGTTTTTACTTATTTAATGCTCACAGCAATTCTATGGGATAAGGACTGCTATTAACCCTTGGTGTACATATGAGGACACTGAGACTCAGAGAGACTGTGACTTGCTAAAGTCACTCACTTAGCATATGTCCGAGGCGGGATTTGAACTCAGGCTATCTGAGTCTGACGGGCATGCTTTCCATTCACTAACGTTTACTGCCTTCTGCGATGGCTTTGCAAAATTATTAGTTTGTCGTAGGCCCAGGAACCATCTGGTGTGTGATGAGACTGCCTCAAGACTGTCTCCTATAGATCTGTGCTGTCCAATATGGCAGCCATCGGCCATGTGTGGCTCTTTAAATTCAAATTTAAATTAATTAAAATTAAATAAAAACTAAAATTTTAGTTTCTTAGTCACATGAGCTGCATGTGCCTGGTGGACACACCACATGGGACACTGCGGATAGAAGACATTTCTGTCATTCCAGAAAGTTTTATCCAGCAGCACTACAGGGGATAACGACAGAACCTTGAGTTTGGCCAGGCAGTAGACAGACTGACCCAGAGTATCCTGAGACTCTGAGAAGGGACAGAGAGGAGGATTCCGGCTCCCAGCTAGGATGGAGAAAATGGAATTCACCAGCCTTCTTTTCGGGAGGGAGTTCCTGACTAACCCATTTAGTGTAGAAGCAGAAGACTTGAGAGACTTCATGTCATGTCGAAGGCAAGGGAAAAGACTATTTCAAGGAGTGGGAGGTTAAACTGTTAACACTCAGTGCCCTCAGCAACCTGGAGGCCGTTAGTGAACTAAGCACGTTGTTCTGGTTGTGTGGTGGGCGGTGGAAGCCACACTGGGTGGGATGTGAGGCAGTGGAGACAGCAGGTCTAGATGACTCTTGTTTGGCATCACCTGGGAGCTTGTTTGAAATACAGAATTTCAGGCTCCCCCCTCGGACCTACTGAATTGGAATCTGTGTTTTGACAAGTCCGTCAGGTGATTCATGGACCCACTTACCTTCGAGAAGCGCTGCTCTAGTGGAGGTTTGGGTCTTTCCAGATAGGGGACAAAGACAAAGGGAAGTACAGGTTGGTGAGGGAGGTTGGAACAGAGGACCAGGGATTCTGAGTTAGATGAGGAAGAATGTGCAGAGAGGAAGGGGTGATGACTTGGAGGAAGGAAAGTGGTCAGTAGGCAGGGGGCCCTGATGAGGCTGAACAGTGTCAGATGCTATAAGCAAGGGAAGGGAATAGATAAGGAGGGGAACTTCTGGCAACATGGGGACATTGGCATCCTTCCAGAAAGCTGCCCCAGTAGAGCATCAAGACAGAAGCAAGATCATTGCCCCCAGGGGGAAGTGGCAGGAGCCACTGAAGGGTCAAGGACTGGGTAGGTGCTTACCAAATGGCTTTTATAATCTTCCTTTTTTAAAAAAAAAAAATTATTTATTTATTTATTTATTTATTGCTGTGTTGGGTCTTCGTTTCTATGCGAGGGCTTATCTCTAGTTGCGGCAAGTGGGGGCCACTCTTCATCGTGGTGCGCGGTCCTCTCATTATCGCGGCCTCTCTTGTTGCGGAGCACAGGCTCCAGACGCGCAGGCTCAGTAATTGTGGCTCACAGGCCTAGTTGCTCCGCGGCATGTGGGATCTTCCCAGTCCAGGGCTCGAACCCGTGTCCCCTGCATTGGCAGGCAGACTCTCAACCACTGCGCCACCAGGGAAGCCCCTCCAAATGGCTTTTAATTGACTGATTGAAATGTGTTGGCCTGATGGATGGATGGAGGGACGTGTCTGTAAAATTAGGAGATAGAGGTGAGGGGTGCATCTGTGTTTGGAAGAAGGTGTGTGTGTGTGTGTGTGTGTGTGTCATGCACATGGGTGCACAGAGCAGCAGGGGTCTCCTGGGAACAGGCCAAGTCCCTGTCTATGCAGTTGGCTTATGATAGGAATGAGAGGGGACCCCACTGCCCTGATATCAGTCCCAGGACCCCACAGAGCCTACAGGTCCCATGGGCCTTCCACCCGCCTCACTCTGAACTGAACCAACTGACCCTTTTCCCCAACCTGCTTCTTTGTCTGCGTCCTTTTCTCAACATTTCTGTCCACCCACTCGTTCAGCCAGAAACCCGAGGACCAGCCCAGCTGTCCCCTCTGCACACCCATGCCCGGTGAGTCACCTGATCACACCAGCACTGTTTCCCAAATGGTCCCACGCCACCTCCACACTTCCATCTGCCGCCCTGCTGAGGCCTGAGTTATGTCAGTGTCTTCCCATCATCTCAGTCATCCTCTCGCCCTGCCTCCCGCTGATCCACCTCAGCTCCAGGCCCCCATCACACACTCCTCTGGACATTCCCTAGGTCCTTGCCTTTCAGGGGCTCCCTGCTGCCTTTAAGATGGAACTCCCGAGCCTGGCTTCAACCATCCATTGTCAACTCAGTTTCAAGCACCCCTTCCCTGTCCAGGCCCAGATATGTTTTGTTCTTGAAATTGCCCCGAACATGCAGACTCCCCATCTTTGTTGTGCTGCTCAAGCCCTGTCTGTGTCTCCTTGGAGCAGTGCTGCCCATTTAGAGGTAACACTTAGTTCTGTCCCCACGGTCAATTTCACACTCTTCTCATTTGACACTTGTCACAATTTGTCAGCTGTGTGTTACTTGAATGTCCTCTCTCATAGTCAGACTGTGAGCTCAGAGCGGCCGGGACGGTGTGTGGATACCATGGAGGCCGCTCCGGTTTACTGAGTTTATTAGGATTGCCCAACCCCAGCTGCAGCAGGCCAGGGGCATACGTGTGTTAGAGACAGTCGTTCTCCAAGTGGTCTCTGGACCAGCAGCATCAGCAGCACCTGGGAACTTGTTAGGAACTCAAATTTTTGACTCCAGCCCTAGGCCTACTGAATCAGGAAGGTTGAGGATGGGCTTAGGACTCTGTAGGAAATTCTGATGCACACGTTGGAGACTCATTGACTGAGGGTAGGTGTCATAACAAATCCAAAAAAGTCTAATGATTAAAATGGGACAGGAGTTTACCCTTTACTCATGAAATATCTAAAATGGATGGCTCTCCTCCAAACGGTGACTCAGGGACCCAGGATCTTCCTATCATCTGTCATCCATCTTCACCATGTGGCTTCTAAAGTCACCCTGCTCTTCTGCATCAAGTGTTTGAAGGGACAGCTTGTTTTGTGTTATTATTGTTGTTTTGGTTTGTTTTCTTTAATGGACCAAGCCTTCCCATGGGCTCAAACTCAGCTGCATGGCCACACCTCACTGCAAGGGGAAGCCAGGGGTGTCGGCCACTTTGTGGCGCAGGAAGAAACAGACGCAGGCTTGTGAAGAGTGAGACGGTCTCTGCCAAGTGAGATGGTCTTTATTCGTTTATCAAAGGACAGCTGAGCCCCGACCTGGCGCCAGGCCCGGTGCTCATCTGTGGCAGTGTGACAGTGGAGGCACCTCAGTCACTGCATTAAATCACTTACTGTAGATAATATATATAGATAGCATGGTTAGGAGAGGCCCCTATAAAGCACGAGTAGGAACTAGACGGTGAATAGAAGCACAGTACTCATTTGAACTATTTGCAATTTAGGGACCATACATGGTAGGGTCAGGGTGAGGAAGGGTCCTCCTTATTGTTGGTTCTTTTGTGCCAGACACCGTATCATGGTACTTTTAACATTAAATAAGAAAGACTTATGGATGAGGGAAGCAATGCTCAGGGAGGTTAAGTGGTTTGTCCAGAAGGTTGGGTGGGTGGGGGGGGAGTTGAGTTTAAGGCTTATGACCCTACAGGGCTTGGGTTTCCATCTGTACCTTGATATCCATGTCAGAGTGCACCCTTCTAGAGGCTTCTCCTCCGTATCAGTCTGAGGATCATAGAATTCAGAGCTGGAAGGAAGCCCTGAGGCCATTTTGCTGAAGGCTCCATCACAAGCTTTGGGCATTCTACTTGCGAATTTCTACTTTACAGAAGCAGGTTGATGCTCTCAGCTTTCCCCAAGGTGTACCTGGTGTTCTTTGTCTACCTCACAAGCTCCAAGGCCACTTCTCCCACTATGCTTCGAGCACGCGGAGGTTGAGCAGTGTCTTACCAAATCTACACAAATGCTCATCCAACTCCAGATGTGCCCCCTTCGTTGGTCAGTCGCAGTGGATCCATGCAATCCCCTTAGAACCAGACTGAATCACCCACAGATGTTCTTCTCCTACTAACATACACTTGGGATCTCTCTAAGTGCTAAATCAATCCTGATCAAAGTCACACTGGGAGGAATGCTTCATTTTGGTCAAAATTAGATTAAAGGAATTTCTTAAAAGTTAGGCTGGATTTTTTGAAGATATCCTTTTCCATGGAAAGCAGTTTCCTCCTAAATGGAGAAAAAAATAAATGAAATCTTTTCTCGATCATTTGTGTTAAAAAAAAAAAATCGGAGTCATATATTTCTGCCATCTGTTCCTTATTATTTCTGAAACTTTGTGTTGAGTATCTGGGGTGTGGGAGAGACTCAAATGGCCATCAAAATTGTTTTAAGTAATTGAACCTGATAAAATTTGTTAAGTTTTTACCTAATCTCTCGATGATTTGATTGGAGTCAACCAGATGTAAAAATGCCTGTGACAGATTATCCTGTGGCTATATAACATGCAATTTTGACAAAATATCTGGAAGACAGCTGCTAAGTATGTGATCTGGGGATTTGACATTGCAGAAGGACAATTCTGTGTACTCAGGAAAGCGTGGAGAAAATCCAGTATAACTTTGGTCATAAGAATGAGTTGTGCTTATTCAAGAAGGAGCTATATTTTGATAACGAGGAGGCATGCAAGATCTACAGATCAGTTCTCCCTAACTGGGAGGAGTGGGCTTCGGGGCACATATGTTCCGGTAACATTTGCACATTAGTAAACCTGTTCTTTCTCCTGGCTCCATTTCTTTTGGGAAAGCTCGTATTTCAAGACCTGACTTATATGTCAGTTTCTTCATTGACCCTTCTATAATTCCCATGTCAGTTTGCCTGTCTGTGACACCCATTTCACCAGACTGCACTATCATTACTCACTTAGATGCTTATCTTTTTAGATGGATTACATAGACCTACATGTGAAATGTAGAGTAATATAGCTTCTGAAAGATAACCTAGGGACAGTAATTTTTTGATGTTGTGAAACACAAGTATTTCTTAAACATGATAAAAAAGAAAACCAACAGATGAGAAGATCGATAATTGGACTTCATCAAAATTAACACTTTTTATTCATCAACACACCAGAATTAAGTGAAAAGGCAACCACAGAATGGAATAGGATATTTATGATATATATGTTACACATGGATTCATAACCAGCAAATATAAAGAGCTTCTACAAGTCAATAAGACACAACTTAATTTTTCAGAAAACACAAATGAATACACAAATTTCATCCACTAGTAACTTTAACACTCACAACCCTGTGACCTTGGATTAATCACCTAGGTTTTCAAGCATCAGCATTCACATATAAAATGGGGATAGTAAGTTTTACCTCCCACACGTTTATCACACATGTAAAGCCCATAGTTTGGTACATAGGAAATGTTCACAATATGTTAACTCCCCTTTCCTTCCTTATTGGACTTCCTAGAAGAATGTAATCTCCTCAAGGGTAAGAACTATTTCTTATTCCCATAAGTCACATAGTAGGCATTTAGTAAGTGTTGGTCAAATGTGAGTGACCATTTGAATGATAAGTGAATAAGTGGAGCTTGTTGTTTCCTTGCAGTATCTCTAATACCTGCACAGATTGTCCCGAAAATGGGGGTCCTGCCCAAAGGCATGTGAGTTCTCCGTGGAATTCTTGGTAGGAATGACCCCTTTCATTGTAGCACTTGCCACTTCTTCATCAGGTGTGTCTGTCTCCACCTCTGTTCTTACCCAGTGTCAGAGCAGCACCTGTGCTGCTGGGGCCTGTCCCTCCTGCTTCCTCTCTGGGGACTCCAGTGACATAGCCCTGCTGGCTCTTTCTGCTTGGCCTGTAAACGTGTTCCTGTTGCCCCGTCCTGGGAAATAACACCTTGCTTGATTTGCACATGCAAGGATCATGGTGATGACAGGTAATGACCTCTCACTATTTACTAAACACTGCATATGTATTATCTCATTTATTTTTCACAATACCCTTTAATGCAAGTACTATAAATATTCCCTTCCTAAGAGTTGAAGAAACTGGGGCTCAGACAGGAGAAATAAATTGCAAGGACCACAGCTCCAGAGCTAAATCCTTGCCTTTCAGCCAAGCTTTTGGAGAGAACTGTCTTATCTTCATTGTCTGCCCTTCTTTGCATCTCTTTAGGACTGGATTTCCATGACTGATATGTCCTGGTTTCCTTCCTATTTCTGCAGCTGCACCTTTTCTGTCTGGTCTGAGTTCCTGTTTCAGGGCCTCTCCCTTCAACGTGATGTTCCGCAGAGTGCCGCTCACATACCCCTTCATGTTCCATGTTCTCCCTGTGAGTGATTCCATCCAGTCTCATTATTTTCATTATGACCAGGGATGCTGATGTGTCCTGCGCTCCTATCTCTTGCTGGGACAGTTCCACTGAACTCCCAGCTAATTAGCTGCCAGAGCTATTCCTGTGGATTGCCACAGGCACTCAAGCTCAGGATGTCCTTCCTGAATTTTTGATCTCCATCAATGGTCCCACCATTCGTTTCATCGCCAACACCAGAAAGAAACCTGTGACTTGTCTTAGATTTTTACCTCTCCCTCAATCCTTGCTCCACCCCTTCCCCACATCTAGTCAATCAAAATGGACCTGCTGATTTATTGCCTGAATATTCTTGGACTATATTTCTTCTCTACTATCATTATTATTACTACAGCAACTCTCATCAATTCCCAACTGGACTCTTGCAGTGCCTTTTTGGGAGGAGGGGATAAACTTTTATTTTAGAGTATAACGTAAATGCAGAAAAGGGCATGAATAATAACTAAACATATTAATATAAACACCACCCTGATCAAGATATAGAATATAACCAGTACCACAGAAATCTTCCTTGTATCCTTTCCAAGGCATTCCCCTCCATCTCAAAGGTGTTCCGAGTACTAGAGTAGTTTTTCCTGTTTTTGAATTTTATATAAATAGAATCATAAAGTACGTATTCTTTGTCTTGTTTCTTCCATTCAAAATTGTGTTTCTGAGTCTCATCCGTGTTGTATGTAGCAATAGTTCAGTTTTTGGTTCTTGAATGGTATTTCTTATGTGAATACACCAAAATGTATCCATTCTACTGCTGACAGACATCTGGGTTGTTTCCTGTTTTAGCCATAATGAACCATGCTACTGTGGGCGTTCTGTATGTGTTTTTTGGTAATCTTGGGTTCCATTTCTCTTGCGGGTATAACTAGGAGTGGAATTTTTTTGGTTAAATACATACTGCCAAACAGTATTCTAATGTGACAAATTGGTGTTGTCGGTCTTTTAATATTAGCCATTCTGGCAGTTATATGGTGAGAGCTCATTGTGGTTTTAACCTGCATTTTTCTCATGACTAATGAGGTTAGGCACCTTTACACATATAATTTTTGGCAACTTAGATAACCTGTTTTGTGAATTGTCTGTTCAAGTGTTTTGTCTTTTTTGAAAAATTAAGTTGTGTCTTATTGACTTGTAGAAGCTCTTTATATTTGCTGGCTATGAATCCATGTGTAATATATATATCATAAATATCCTGTTCCATTCTGTAGTTGCCTTTTCACTTAATTCTGGTGTGTTGATGAATAAAAAGTATTAATTTTCATGAAGTCCAATTATCGATCTTCTCATCTGTTGGCTTTTTTTTTTTTTTTACCATGTTTAAGAAATACTTGTGTTTCACAACATCAAAAAATTACTGTCCCTAGGTTATCTTTTAGAAGCTATATTATTCTACATTTCACATGTAGGTCTATGTAATCCATCTAAAACTGATTTTGTATAATGTGTTATGTAGAGATCAGGGTTCATTTTATCCACATGGATGTCAATTGACCCAGTAACGTTATTAAAAATATTGTCTTTCCCCAATACATTGGTGTTGAAATTTTGTAATATGTCACATGTCCATAAATGTATGGGTCCCTTTCTGGATTCCCTGTCCTTTTCTATCACTCTATTTGTCTATCATTATTTTGATACTTCATTGTCTTGATTACTGTAGCTTTATCATAGGACTTGACACCAATCCTACAACTCTGCTTTTTATAAAACAAACAACAAACAGCAATTATTATTATTATTATTTTTTTAAAGTATAGTGTCTGGACTGGGTCCTATCTGTAGACATTCAGATTTTTAATTGCTGCGGGGTGCGGGTCAGTCATCGGTACGTTGTTTTTTTTTTTTTTTTTTTTAATTAATTAATTAATTAATTAATTTTTGGCTGTGTTGGGTCTTCGTTTCTGTGCCAGGGCTTTCTCTAGTTGCGGCGAGCGGGGGCCACCCCTCATCGCGGTGCGCGGACCTCTCACTGTTGTGGCCTCTCCCGTTGCGGAGCACAGGCTCCAGACGCGCAGGCTCAGTAGTTGTGGCTCACGGGCCTAGTTGCTCCGCGGCATGTGGGATCTTCCCAGACCAGGGCTCGAACCCGTGTCCCCTGCATTGGCAGGCAGATTCTCAACCACTGCGCCACCAGGGAAGCCCAGACAGCAATTATTTATTTGCTCACTTGTCTGTGGTTTAGCTAGAGGTCAGCTGACCTGGTTGGATTCATCATAACCGTGCTATACAAGCTGTGGGTCTAAACAGTTCAGATCTCTGCTCTGTTTTCATACGGGGGCCCAGAATGAAGAAGCAGCTACCTGAGTGGAAGATTCTTATGGCCATGAGAGTGCAAGAATCCAAACCCCAAACCCCAAAGTGCACAAGCACTTTATAAAAAAAAAAAAAAAGGACTTTATTTTTAGAGCAGTTTTAGGTTCACAGCAAAATTGAGTGGGTCATAGAGTTCTCATATAATTCACACACGTGCTCTTATTTATCAAGATTTTTTTAACTATTCTAGGTTCTTTGTATTTACATATTAATTTTAGCATCAATTTTTAAAAAAGGATTTTGACCAAAATTTACATCGAGCCTGTAGAGCAGTTTTAGGAGAATTTACCACTTAGTAAATTGAATCTTCCAGTCCGTGAGTATGGACTATCTCTTGATTCATTTAGTTAAATTTTTTTTTCCTCTGCAGTGTTTTTAAGACATTTTTTCTTTACTTTTAACTTTCATTTTTTTGTGAAATTATTCTTTTAGATACTGTTTCTGCCCATCCTCTTAGCTCTATCGCTCTGAGATGCCAAACATGCATATGTTGGCCCACTTGATATTATCTCATAGGTTACTGAGGTTCTTTATTTTTAAATCATTTTTTCTATGTTGTTCATATTTCTATTTATCTGTTTTTGTGTTTAATAACCCTTTCTTCTGCAGTGTCTGAACTGTTGCTAAGCCCAGAGTAAACTTTTCATTTCAGACCTGGTACTTTATAGTCAGAGAATTTACAAATTTCATTTTTACTTTCCATTCTTCTCCTGTGATTCCCTATCTGCCCTTTCATTCTGTCCAAATTTCCTTTAAAACCTTTAGTACATTTATAATAGTTATTCTGAAGTTCCCATCTGTGGATTCTAACATCTGAATCATCTTGAGATCTGTTTTTTTTTGACCGTGTGTTTGTGTGTGTGTGTGTGTGTTTTCTTCCTTTTTCTTAACGTAAGAATAGTGGTTACTCACTATGGAGAACAGTATAGAGGTTCCTTAAAAAACGAAAAACAGAATTACCGTATGATCCAGCAATCCCACTACTGGGCATATACCCAGAGAAAACCATACTTCAAAAAGACACATGCACCCCAGTGTTCATTGCAGCACTATTAACAATAGCCAGGTCATGGAAGCAACCTAAATGCCTATCGACAGACGAATAGATAAAGAAGATGTGGTACATATATACAATGGAGTATTACTCAGCCATAAAAAGGAACAAAATTGGGTCATTTGTTGAGATATGGATGGCTCTAGAGACTGTCATACAGAGTGAAGTAAGTCAGAAAGAGAAAAACAAATATCGTATATGAACGCATGTATGTAGAACCTAGAAAAATGGTACAGATGAACCGGTTTGCAGGGCAGAAGTTGAGACACAGATGTAGAGAACAAATGTATGGACACCAAGGGGGGGAAAGCCGCGGGGGGGCGGGGATGGTGGTGTGATGAAATGGGCGATTGGGATTGACATGTATACACTGATGTGTATAAAATTGATGACTAATAAGAACCTGCTGTATAAAAAAATAAATAAAATAAAATTCAAAAACTAAAAAAAAAAAAAGAATAGTGGCTATTATGCTGCAGGTAGTCTGGCTTATGTCATTTTATTTTAAATGGTATTGAATTTTATCTTGGCAGGAAGTTAAATTACTGGCATGGCCTCCTGAAACTGTCCGGATTGTTTATTCTGTGTTAGGATGGATCTACTTCAATTTTGTCAGTCATCTTATCGTGTGGTCCTTACTTTCAGATGTGATACCTACTACTGTGACTTGTTTTTTCTGGGGTCTCAACTGAATTGCCACTGCAGCTGGACCAGGATTCCAATGTTTCCTATCCCTGTACAACCTCTGGTATTTCTGTTTAGCTCTCAGCCCTGTATCAACTACTTTCTTCTAGACCTTACAGAGTTTTTGCCTTGCATATATGCAGGCCAGCAGTCACCCAAAGACTGGCATAAAATCCCCACATGTACTCTCTGGTATCCTGTCTTATAAATTCCAGCCACTTCAGGAGCCCCAAAACTCCAGTTCTGCCTCCTTAACTCAGCAAGACTACCATGCTCTGCTTGGGCTCCACCTCCCTCTACTGGGGTCTAGAAACCACCACCTCCCTGCCCCCAGGACACTCATTGGTTCATCTAGGATGTTGACAAATTGCAGTGAGTAGAGTGGGAAAATACATGTGAAGTAACAGGTCCAAAGCTCTCTCCAGGATGTGGTCTTGCCTTTGCTCTATCCCATGTGATTCTTAGAACTCTTGAAAGATAAAGCTGGGAGGAAGGTAACCTGAGGCATCACCTGTTCCACAGACCTTGTTGAACCAGTGGAGAAACTGAGGCCCTGAGAGGGCAAGGGGCTTGTCCAACAGCCTCATGGGGAATTGGCACTCTATCTAGACCCTAATTCTGCTTACTTATTTCCATGACTCCTTTTTCTTATATGTAAAGTCATTTCTTCAAAACTGAAAAGAAAATGTTAAAGGAATCTAAGAGTCCCATTTTAGGTAAATGGTGACATTTCTGAAGAACAGGAGTGATAAGAAGGCAGATAGTATAGTGTATATTGGGAAGAGAGAAGAGAGAGATTTTTGTCCGTGAGAAGCCTTTGGGTGCTGGGCTCCAAGAGGAAGATACTTGAGACTCTTCAGAATCTTCACAATGTGCTCTCAAGAATTTTCTTAATTCTTATTCAACCCTCAGCCAGCAGCAGTTAAAAAACATTGTAATGTTATTACTTCTCTTTTTTTTTTTTTTGAGGTAATATATTTAAGTGGTTCAAAAATCAAAAGACACAAAAGAATGTGCACTGAAAGTTCATCCTTCCATTCCTTATCCCAGCCACGCATTTGTCTTCCCTGGAGAGTGTTATGTTTTCTTGTGTATCTTTCCAGAGGTATTTTATGTGTCGATTAATCAAATTCCCATGCTGTTGTCTTCTTTTTCTTGCATAGACTTGCATATTACACAAGCTCTTTTGAGTCTTACTTTTTCCCGCATTTAATGTACCTTGGATATCTTTCTGTATTTGGACATAAAGAGTTCCCTCTACTTTCTAAAAGCTCCAGGATGTTCCACTGTGGATGTACCATTGTTTATTTAACTGGTTCCTATGAATGAGCATTTGGATTAGTTCCAGTCTTTTGCTATCAAACAATACTGCAGTGAATAACCTTTTGCAAACGTCATTTCATCGTGCAAGCATATCTTTAGTATAGTTTCCTAGGTCCGGGGTTACTGAACATTTTTAACTTTGGTAGATATTGTGTATTTATTCACCAGAGGGATTGTGCAATTTACATGCCTACCGGCAATAGGTGAGAGTTGGCATCCATTTTGACTGTTGTATTTTCAAGCTGGAAATCACCATATGTATCAGCTTTTCCATTCCCCTTGTGTTATGGATAGAGAATCTGAGGCCTAGAGCTATAACCAGGGTCATGCTGATGGTCAGTTGCAGAGGTGGGCCTGAATCCCAGTATCCTAACTGCTCAGCCTGAGTGGTCTGCAGAACCCGAAGATACTTCGACGTGGACTGTCCCTGGCCAAGCATGTCATCTTATTGTACATCCTCAACTCAGTAGAGAAGTACACGGAGCTTGACTCTGAGTACCCAAAGCTCTCAGGACCTCTTTCCTGGGATGCTGTGTGATGTTCTCTTCTCTTAAAATAAGTGTTAATCTACCCACTGGCAAGCCAGCTATGGCCTAAGAAAAACGAAGCCAGTGACCAGGCTGGGCAGAACTCACAGTTAGATCCTGCAGGGCTTGATGAAAGGGGCCACCTTGGCACCTGGGCAACAAGAGCCTCTTCAGGGGAGAAAAGAGATGTCATTCAGGATCCTTTACCTAATGACGTCCCTGTTGCAGTCGAAATGCCCTTGCACTTGGTGGCCCCCACATGGCCTCTGACTCATTAGTCCAGGTAAAGAGAGGCACGTTATGCTCCTCATTTTGAAGTGGGACTCTCGTCAACATCCCTGCTTCCACTTGAACACGATGTCGGATTATTCAAGCATCAAGGTGTGAAGGAAGGTTTGCACAACAGATAAGAGTCATGGGCTGTAGAGTCAGGCCACCTGGACTTGCATCTCAGTCCTGTCATTAAGACTTAGCATCTGTGTGAACTTGAGCCAATTATTTTCTCTCTCAGCCTCATTTTCCCCACTTGTAACCCTATTAGATGGGATGGGCTAGATAATGTTGCAATAATAAACAACCCCAAATGTGAGAGAATCTGCAAACAGGATGTGTTTTGTTCACGTTACTTGGCCACTGGGGGCTGGATAGGGCTTTTACTCTATGCTTGTCCTTGTTTTTCTGGGACCCAGGAGGGTAGAGCAGCCACCGTCTGGAAATTTGCTGCTGACTGTGACAAAGACGAGAAGAGGACATGGGGAATTGTGCACTGGCTCATAAAGTTTCTATCCAGAAGGACATAAGTGCCTTTTCACTCACATTTTAATAACCAAAGCAAACCTGGTGTGTTTCTGAGTTTACATGGGCCACCTGGTCTTAGGGCTGTCAGTTACCAAGGCAGCTGCCACTTTCCACACCTCCCTGGTCATCTCAGTCTGCATTCGCTGCCCATTCTCTCCACTGCTCCGTGTGGAATGGGATGTCTCCCTGGAGTCCTCTCCCTGGACTTGACCTTTGTCAGTGCAAGGCTCTTTGTTAATGCGAATGCTGATGTCATTCTTGTGGAGGTAGATGTGAGTAGTTACAACCCATTTTCCAGGTTATAAAACTGAAACTCTCAGAGATGAAGTACCTTCCCCAGGGTCACACAGCAAATAAATAGGAAAACAGAGAAGTATAATCTGTTGAGCAATTATCCTCCTGATCTTTATTCTGGTAAGGAACTGAGGCCATGGGACATTAAGCAACTGACTCAAGGACACTCAAAAAGGCAGCAATGGGGAGATTTTAGGGTCAAACAGAGAAAGAGAGAGCCAGAGCCCTAAGGGAAATGGGCTTTGTAAGTGTGGAAACGGTAGAGCACACCAACCACCTTTGGCCATTTGCACAGACTGCGATTTTAGACGCAAGGGTGGATGTCTGTGTTTTTTCCTCTTGGGCAAGGAGGTGAATGGCGTCAGGGAGGACTTGTGTGGAACTTCCAGAGGAAAGTCATTGTGATGCGATGATATATTCATCTAACTAAGATGTTCCCTCCCTCTAGTGGAATTTTATGAAACCCCAGCTCTTGTGTGGCCCTCTCATTCAAGAAGCTTGAACTCTTGGGAGACTGTGCTTCACTCTCAGACCCTATACTGGTCTGTTCATCGTGGGCTGGGGGCAAGAACAATCTTGTTCTTGTATAATTTTTTTAAATTCTTAAAATGATATCAGAAGACTAAAGAGAACTTTGAACCTACAGTCTTGTCACCCTTGCACATCCAAAGTCCCTTTGATTTTCTTTTTTATATCCACCTCTGTGTGTTTGGCAGAGATGCCAACAGAAGAGAATACCATTTTAATTTCATGTATTTTTAAGTTAATGTTGCATTACACATATTTTGTGTGTTCCTTTATGGCCTTTGGCATATTTATATTTAACAAGTAAATGTACCTACATGTATTGGTTTTCTTTGGCTTCAAGACAAATTACCACAAACTCAGCAGCTTAAGAGAACGTGTGATTATCTCAGAGTGCTGCAGATCCTGAGCGCAGGCACGGTGTAGCTGGGCTTTCCATTCAGGAGAGGCTGAAATAACGGTGTCAGCAGGGCTGAATTCTCACTGGAAGGTGCTGGGAAGAATCTGCTTCCCTGCTCACTCTTGCTGTTGTGGCTGAATTGTGTTCCTTGTGATTGTAGGACTGAAGTCCCATTTCTTTGCTGGCTCTCAGCCAGGGGCCACTCTCATCTTCTAGAGTCCACCCACAGTCTTTGTCACACAGCCTCTTGCATCTTCAAAGCCAGCAATGGAGAATCTCCCTTGCATCAAAAACCTTCCTCGGGGCTTCCCTGGTGGCACAGTGGTTAAGAATCGGCCTGCCAATGCAGGGGACATGGGTTCGAGCCCTGGTCCGGGAGGATCCCACATGCCGCGGAGCAACGAAGCCTGTGTGCCGCAACTACTGAGCCCGAGTGCCACAACTACTGAAGCTCGCGTGCCTAGAGCCCATGCTCCGCAATAAGAGAAGCCACCGCAATGAGAAGGCTGCTCACCGCAACAAAGAGTAGCCCCCGCTTGACACAACTAGAGAATGCCTGCATGTAGCAACGAAGACCAAACGCAGCCAAAAATAAATAAATATATTAAAAACAAAAACAAAAAACCTTCCTGCACTTCAAATCCCTTTCACCAGGAAGAGCCCCATCTCTTTTAAGGGCACCTGACTAGGTCAGGTTTACTCAGGATCATCTCCCTTTCTTAGAATCCACTGTGCCACATACCATAACCTACCCACGGTCCCAAGGATTATACAGGGCATGAGTACTGGGGAACGTGAGTGCAGAGAGAGATCTCAGATATCTACTGCATTTTTATTAAAATTGCATTCACTTCCTAGGGCTGTGGCAATGAAGTACCGAAGACTGGATGTGGTAAAACAATAGAAATTTATTCCCTCACAGTTCTGGAGGCTGGAAGTCTTACGTTAAGGTGTTGTCAGGGCCATGCTCTCTCTGAAACCTGTAGGGAAATCCTTCCTTGCCTCTTCCTAGCATCTGGTGGTTTGCTGGAGATCTTTGTTTTTAGGGGTTTTTTAAAATTAGTTAATTTTTTAATTTTAAAAATTTTTATTGGAGTATAGTTGATTTAAAATGTGTTAGTTTCTGCTGTACAGCAAATGAATCAGTTATACACACATCCACTCTTCTTTAGATTCTTTTCCCATATAGGCCGTTAGAGAGTATTGAGTAGAGTTCCCTGTGCTAAACAGTAGGTTCTTATTAGTTATCTGTTTTATATATAGTAGTGTGTATATGTCAGTCCTGATCTCCCAATTTATCCCTCCTCTCCCCTTACCCCCTGTTTACCAGAAGTTTGTTTTCTACATCTGTAACTCTGTTTCTGTTTCGTAGATAAGTTCATTTGTACCCTTTTTTTAGATTCCACATATGATGCCGGAGACCTTTGTAATTCCTTGGCTTGTAGGTGCGTGACTCCAGTCCTGCATCTTCAGATGGTGTTCTCCCTGTGTCACTCACTGTGTCTTCACAGGGCTGTCTTCTTAGAAGGAGACCAGACAGATTGGTTTAGGGCACACTCTATTCCAGTGTGACCTCCTCTTAACTCATTATATCTGCAACCACCCTATTTCCTAATAAGGCAAAATTCAGAGGTACTGGGGATTAGGACTTCAAAATATCCTTTCACAGGGACAGAATCCAACCTATGACAGCAATAGTCCTTCATTGTTTCACGATTCTGTATAGATAATCTAGTAATGATCATTGTTGACTGTGACATAGTCTCAGTCTTCATTATTTCTTTATTGTAGAGTTCTTGGGATGACATCTCTGCACAGAAATTCTTTGCAATAGAGGAAGAAGGAGCCCAGTTTCTGAAAATGACTACTGTGTGCCGGGTGCTGAGGTGGATATGTGTCCATATGTTTTACATTGTATCTTTAGTACAGACTTTTGAGATATCAGTAACATTTCATAAATGAAGAAACTCTAGTGCAGAAAGAAACTTGCTCAAATGTATATATCCAGTGTAACTGTCAGTCAAGACCCAGAGAGGAAAATACAAACCCTAGATATTTCAAACAGAAAGAATTTAATGTAGGGAATTGGTTACAAGGATGAGGCAATTCAGAGATTAACAATGACCAGAAGCTACTACCATCCCTTGGTTGGCTGGTCAAAAGATACAGTATTATTGGAGTTCAGAGCTTTGGGTTACTGTAAAGAAGGTGGAACTATGGTGGAAATTCCAGGAGAAGCTGGAGGTGCCATAGGAGCCCCTGCCTGAGTCAGAGATAGAGATAGAGAGGAAGAAAGGAAGAAAGAAAAAGAGAGAAAGAAAGGAAAGAAAAGATAGGAAGGAAGGAAGAAAGGCAGGCAGGCATATATGCCTACCTGGGTTACCTATATATACACATCCCTTCTGCCTACCCTCCAGTCTCCTCTAAGTGCACCTAACTGGTCAAATCAGAAGCCAACTGACAACAGGAGCTTGGTAAACCTGTTTCTACCCCCCGCCCCTCCCACCTACCTCTCCCCTATTATACAGAGCAGAGCAAGGTCAAGGAATCTGTCTGATGGTAAATGGCCTAGGGTCATCCTACTTAATAACAGTAAGAATAATGTTAGTAACATAATTATATTAATAGCTAAAATTTACTACATGCTTATTATTACTATGTGCCAGGTGCTGTAGAAATTCTCAACTTATATTTTCTCATTTAATCCTCGTAAGAACTCCATGAAGTAGGTACTATTACAACTCCTGTCTTACAGTTGGGTAAACCAAGGCTCAGAGAGGTTAAATACTTTGCCCAGAGTCACACAGTTGATGAGTGGAGTCTGGACTCATCCAGTTCTATGTGATTTCTCAACCATTGTTCAAACACTAGTGACGTTGACGTAACTATTTATATATTTATTCTAATGTATAACTAAAGGCAGGACAGATAGAACCTGAGATTGTAAATATCAGACGTGGTTCCCAGAAGACCCTTTGGCCGTGAACTTGTGAGCTGTTGGGGCCTCCAGTGAACTTGGAGCAACAACCGCCTGTCACCAGTTTATTCCCTGGTTGTGTCCCAGCCTTGAGGCCTCCAAGCGTGTAAGCAGCTTGGAAGAGCAAGCAGACGTGACCGAAGCCAGGGCTGCCGTGTGGATTGCATTAAGTGAGACAAGGTAACGAGGAAGTGCTTTGCAAATCAGAGAGCATCCAGCAGCTGACAAGTGACACTCCTACAACAGACCAAAGCCTGCATTTCCAGATGGGCTTTGATTTGCACATTATTGTTTTGGCGCTTCTTTGGAATATGAATTGAATGGGAAAGGCATTTGGTTCAGCGCAGGAAAAAACTGAACAGCCAAGCGTATCGAGCTTCTGTTCTGTGTCAGCCCCTGCCCTGGACATTGCACATCTCTTTATTTCAAAGAGCTTTGCAGTCTGGTGGGGGAGGGTCACCGAGAAGCGAACATAATTATAATTTGATGTGACCTGTGCTGTAATCATTGTATGTGAAGCTTAGGGAAGTGATAGGAAAGACGATTTATTTTCTCTAGCTGGGGTCAGAGAAGCCTTCCCAAACTAGTTCTCCTGGGGGGAAAGGAGGGGAGGGGCTTTCCAGGTGACAGGGTTTGCATTTGCCTGGACTGGTCCTTAGGGAGTGGAGGTGGACTCAGCCCGGGGGGCCGGATCATGGATCAATCTGGGTCAGGCCAAGGAAGTGGAACATTTTTTTGAGGTACCAGTGACCTCCAGCTAAAGACCGCCAGGAACAGACCTGTAGTTGGACAAGTTGGGTTTATGATTCATTGCTGTGAAGGAGAATGCAGACCATGGAGAGCCACGATGCGTCTTAGTAAAAAGGTGTCAGAAAGGACTCATTATAGGATTTGGACTGTGGTTGGATGGTTTGGGAGAAGTTCCAAGGAAGTGGGGATTTGCCCTAGACTGAGAGCTGTCAGGAAGTGGGGACCATTCTATGATTTGCTATTTGGATGAATTTAATCTAGATGGAGGAAATACTAGAGCAAGACTACGGCTATAATTGGTAGAGATGTAGCAGCCACTCGTAAGAGCCAGGAGAGGGAGGTATGTATTGTATGGTCTGTGCAGTGATCTTGTCTTCGTCTTCCTTAGAAAAAATTATTAAGTGATCTTGTTTGCCTCCCTTCATAATGATCACAGAGTGACGTGGTTTGATCTTGGTCTTCTGTGAGATTAAGTCCAACAGGAGAAAAACGTGCCCTAACGGAGGGTGTCAGACACCTTCCAGCAACCTCACATCCTAGCTGATGGTACCAGGATGGCTCCTGGGTATCAGGGGATGCTCTTCTCTTTCTCAGGGGTAGTCGGGAGCCACCGAGAGCTAATGGGCAGGGGAAAGTCAAGAGCTCATCTGCTTTTGCAAAGCTCCCTCGGGCAGACGTGTTGTCTCTAGGGCTGGCTCCTCCTCTAAATGGCCTTGGAAGAGTTCCTTCCCTCTTGGAGATCAACTTTTCTCCCTAGTAAATAGAAGGAGTGAGACTGTGTGGTCTCTAAGCTTCCTCTCCCAAGAGCTGAGGTCTCATGATTCTCTGGGGAATGAATGAAGCCTGGGTTGCAGTGAGAAGCGCAGAGACAGGAGTGTCAGTTGGACCATGAGAACTCTGTGTTGCTGGCCCACTGCACACAGCTCCGTCTCCCACAGATCACTGTCAGGCTGGGGTGTAGGGAGGCGTGTGGTGATCACGGGTCATTTTGCCCCTCAACCTCCAGTCACCACACTCCTGGTAATATTTTTTTCTTCCTCCCTCCCTCTGTTCCTTCTTTCCTTTCTTTCTCTCTCTCTCTCTCTTTTTTTTTCTTTCTATTTTTTGGCTTAATCAACAAAGGAATGCATTGGTTTTTGAAAATAAATAACCAAAGATTCGTTCTCACAGGCTCCTAACGGGGGCTAAGCAAAGGCTCAGTGGGTCACACATTCCACTTTCTTGCACTTTCTCCCGCTCTTCCAAGAATTCTTGTCTTTTCTTGTTGGCTTACTTCTGTCGTGTTCTCCTTGTCTAGTCCCACGTGGTTAGATGAAGGCTGCAGTGGAGCTAATCCTCACCTTCTCTTTTAATGGGTGAACAAACTACTTCTGCCCTCCACTGGGCAGATTTGGGTCCTGTGTCCATCCCTGCACTGGGTAGGGGTGCGGTGGGAGGGATGCTGATTCTGTTTAAAGGGCACGGAAAGATTCATTCAGCTAAGCCGAATCAGAACCCACTCCTGGAGTTGATGGCAGGGTCAGATCATAAGCCGTAGGGGCTGGCTGTGGAAAAGAGGTCTCCAAGAGAAATCTGGGACAGTGCTTAATCAGAAGAATTGTGAATTGGAATGAGAGGCTGAAACAAAACTAGGGTTGCCCTCCTCAGGTATGCTCAGGGAAGTGGCAGTTGTGATGAGCAGCGCTTTGGGGTCCAGGAGGTCTGTGATCTAGCCCAGGACTGCCACTGTCTTTCTAAGGGACCCTGGGTAAACGTCCTTTTGCTGTCTCTTGGTTGCCAGTTCCCACTAGGTCGCTGGGGCTAGAACGGCGCTCTCCCAGTTCTGTAGGGCTGTGGGTCCTTACCCTGCTGTCCAAGGGCCTTGTGTTCACTACAGGACACAGGACAGCTATCCCAAGGGGGCTAGAAGCCCTTTGTTCACTCAGATGCTACAAATTGGATCTGTGGAGGGTTCAGTATGTCAGGGAAGCTCTCGTCAGGTGCAGAGCAGAGAATCCGTTCAGGATTCTGGAATCAAATGAGTTTTCACACCAGCCTCTTACGGCTCCTCCAGCCAGCTGACCCACACCTGGTGTCGCCTTCCTTGTAGCCATGGGCTCTCTGCTTGTTCTTCACTATTTGTGTTGAGCGCTGGAGATGTTACTGAGAATGACACACTGAGACGGTGGGGCAAACAAACACCTTCTGGGTCCAGCGACATGAAGACTCTCAGAACAGCTCAAAGACTGGCTGTCAGAGCAAGCCCATCATTATAAAATCGCCAGTCGTGGAGGGCAGAGGAGAATCCGTTTGAAGTCCAGCAGGCTTCCAGGAGAGGGTGGGAGTGGCGGGTGTGGGTAGAAGGGGCTGTGGTCGGCGGGTGCGGACTGTGTGGGCAGGTGTGGGAGGTTGGTGACGAGTGTGGGAGTGTGAGGTGGGGAAGCAGGATGTTGGGGGACGAGAGGAGGTAGGGCTGGGGTTATCCTCAGTGATGTAAGGCTGCGCACGCTCCCTTTCTATTCTGTCTTTGACATGTAGCAGCTCAGTGGCCTTGGGCGTATCTCTCAGAATCTCAGTGTCCCCATCTGTGACCTGGGGAGAAAAAGAATTCTGGTTCTAGCTGTCCCGTGGGGCCTCTGGACACTCAAATATCTCCAAGACATGGAGATGCCTTGAGCCCTCTGACAGGCTACCGAGTGGTGAGGGCTGTGGATATGGTGATGGCCGAGCTTGTGATCCTAATGTCTCCAGCCAGGGCCCCTCAAAGTCCTTCTGAGTGGACGCCGCCTTCTCTGGTCCCCAGGCATCCAGTGTCTGCAGAACTCTCCATATCTTGCTCTGCCTTGGTCTTTGTTTTTGAAACTTCAGAGCCCGAATCCACCTGGCCATCCCTGGATGTGGCTGTGAGACATGTCATTCTCTACCCAAACCCTAGATCCACTTATTCCTCCTGGGGAGACTCTTTTTCCCACCAGCTTTATTTACTGAGCTCAGTGAAGGTGAGTGAGTTCTAAAGACTCAATGAAGGGTGGTCTCTGAGCCTGAAATCTGGACTGAAAAGGGGTCCTCCAGTTACATGCCCCATGGCGTTTTCTGAGTAACATCATTGAACATCCCACAGTAACTCCCATCATTACTGACTAATCCAACATTGCGTGGGTTACAAACGCCCACCGTTACCGCAGTAACCTTTCCTGCCTCTCTCCGCTTCTGGTTTGGATAATTTAACTTGCCGCTCCAAGATTTTCTCTGGAATGAGCAGGGATGACTCATGTTATTGCCCTAAAACCCCACGGAAAGGTATCGCCACTTTCTTCCTTCCCAGTGTGATAAATCTGATTATAACTTGCGGATGGTCACTCGTGGCTATGCAGTGGTTTAAAATGCACTGAAAGATTCATTCAGCTAAACCGAAGTTGTCAGGTGGATTGCCAGAGGGAATTCTCGTTGCAGACACAAGTTGTGTTATGTCTGCTGTAGCCTTGTGGCGGCTTTCAGATTGCTCTTAGGAAATAAATCCATTAATCAGTATGGACCTCCCCACTCGCTCTGCTAGGCTCCGGGCTCCTTGGAGGTGCAGTGTATGTCCTAGCCCTGTCTCACAGTGTCTGGCAAGATATGCCCTTGATAATTATTTTTAATTTTTTTTAACATTAAATTCTTAAAAAAGAGAATCACCAGCTATCACAGCTGGAAACGACCTCAGAGAGCACCTCCTCCAGCCCCTAGATGCAGGTGCTGAGGACCAGAGAGGGACAGTGATAGATCCCAGGTCACACAGCGAGAGCCAGTGAGAGCTGGACGTGAACCCTGACTCCTGACTCCCAGCCCAGGGCTCCGACTCTCCTTCCTGCTTTTCTTGGCAGCTCCTGTCAAGGAAGGATGCGAGGAATTCCAGTTGGGCTTTATTCTACTGATTTACAGTCTCTTCTGAGTAATAAGTTCAGCTTGTTTAGTAAGTTCAGCTTCAAAGTAGGTCAGGGATTTTATTTCTGTGCATGGGCCATTAGCATTCTTAAGTGAGAACACATTTTTTTAACTGAGAAAATATCCTCTGTGTCGATGAGGCGCTTGGTGTCTGCCTGTTTTCTAAGCTGTGTCAGATCCTTTTACACCACTAAGCCCCTGTGAGGGGGGCCTCCCAGCCTCTGGGCTTCTCAGTGGGGGCTGAGGCTGGGTGGGAGGGACAGGGAGGGGACCGCGTGCTCTGGAGGGACCCCAGGAGCTACAGCCCGTGGAGCGGGAGCCAGAAGGGCAAGGTGACTTCCGCGGGCTTCTCAGGCTGGTGGTCACATTGACATGAGGTTTATGTTTTGTTTTGTCAGAGCCGATTCTCTGAAAAACCCCAAACATGAGTTTAGAGAGGGTAGAACGGTATGTCAAGAAATCTCTCAAATCTCTTGTGACTTAAGTGCCTTCCCAAATCCTGTCACCCAGTGGTCAGGCTCGTGGAGAAGGAGTCTGGGATGCAGATCTTGCTGCTGTTTGTCAGGGAGAAGGATCGGGACGTGCCGGGTGGGGAGCTGGGGGTGGAGGGGGAGGAGGGTGACATGGCCCCTCATCTATTTAGGGCTGCTCCTGAGGATAATATTAATTTTTTATTTTATTTTATTTTATTTATTTATTTATTTATTTGGCTGTGTTGGGTCTTCGTTTCTGTGTGAGGGCTTTCTCTAGTTGCGGCAAGCGGGGGCCACTCTTCATCGCGGTGCGCGGGCCTCTTACTATCATGGCCTCTCTTGTTGCGGAGCACAGGCTCCAGACGCGCAGGCTCAGTAATTGTGGCTCACGGGCCCAGTTGCTCCGCGGCATGTGGGAATCTTCCCAGACCCAGCGCTCGAACCCGTGTCCCCTGCATTGGCAGGCAGACTCTCAACCACTGTGCCACCAGGGAAGGCCCCGGATAATATTAATTTTATATTTTTTAGCCATGACCTGAATTGTTTTGTGGGCTCACTCCTTTGTCAGTTGCCTTTAACCTAAATGGGGCTGGTAACGTAATAAAAGAAAAATGGTTTCTATTCAGAGTTACTGTGTAAGGCACTGTACTTGGCACGGTGAGGCGTGTAAAAGCAGGACTGGCCGCTTTCCCCACCTTGCAGTGACTCTGTGGTCAGGGAGGAAGGCACAGACACAAACAACCGGTACCATGCAGAGTGTAATAGGGCAATAGTGGGTTCCAAGGCCTCCGGCAGAGTTTCTCACACATCAGTCTTTTCTGTGCCCCCATCACAGTTCCTTTTCCTTATCTATTCTCTCATTTGTTTGACACTTTTGCTTTTAAAAAAAAGATATACTTCCCTTGTTTTTTCAAATGAGAGTTCATATCACCATAATTGCTCTATCACTGTAATGAACAGAAGTCTGATAGGTTTCTATTACAAGCAAAAGTACATCTTCAACTGTTAAACTAGTTCATAGATAAATGCCCATTGGTGTGGACCTGGCTTCATCACAGGAACCACACTTCGGAACATGTCAGGGAGGCTTTCTGAAGCAGGTGAACTGTTAGCAGGGCCTTGAAGGGTGGAGCTCTTTTAGCAAGAGCATAATGACCCTGAGTATTTCTTACATGATTCAGTGTAAGTATGTAGGTTATCTCAGTGCACAAGGATTTCTTGGGGGTGTAGAATAAGGGGTGACATATTGGCCCCTTAGGACTGCTTTTTACTGCTCTTAGGTTGTTGGCAAAGGCAATAGCATGAGATTGGATTTCTCCACCATCACTCACCTTCCCTGCCTCGTTTTTCATGCATTTCACTACACGTTGGGTTAATCAATTCAGGGCCTTCTGTGAGCGTTAGAACTCCACTCTGGCTCCCAAGCCAGGAGGAGGCAGATAGATGAGGAAGACCATTCATTCATTCATTCATTCATTCATGTGTTCATCCACTGCTAACCCTAGTGCTGGAATTACAAACATAGACATACATACATTATTACTAACTAAAGAACAGGGTGGTTGAGGGATCCCCAGGGGCCATGCATATAATGAGTGTTCAAGACATTTTTAAATTTTATTTATTTATTTATTTTTGGCTGCGTCAGGTCTTAGTTGTGGCACGCGCAATCTTCGTTGAGGCACGCGGGATCTTCTGTTGAGGCGTGCAGGCTCTTTGTTGTGGCACACGGGCTTCCCTCTAGTTGTGGCATGCGGGTTTTTTTTCTCTTCTCTAGTTGTGGCACGTGGGGTCCAGAGTGCGTGGGCTCTGTAGTTTGCAGCACGCGGGCTCTCTAGTTGAGGTGCGTGAGCTCAGTAGTTGTGGCGTGCAGGCTTAGTTGCCCCGCGGCACGTGGGATCTTAGTTCCCTGGCCAGGGATCGAACTCACGTCCCCTGCATTGGAAGGTGGATTCTTTACCACTGGACCACCAAGGAAGTCCTTCGGGAAGTATTTTGACAAATGAGTGAGTGAATGGTGCAGCCCAGTGGTTCTCAAACTTGGCTGCACATTGGAAAAAAATGGGGAGTTAAAAAAAAAAACACAACAACACTGATGCCTAGGCCTCACTCCAGAGATTTTGATTTCATTGGTAAAGGGTTGAGACCTAAACGGCAGGGGCTTCAAAACCTTTCCAGTTGATTCTAATGTGCAGCTACGTTGAGAGCCACTGGTGCAACTGCTAAAGATCGTTTTTAAAGAGTGGGATAGCTTAATGCATAGGTCCTTTAGTAAAAATAGTGTTTGGGACTGTGTGGGGAATGGACTTGGAGGGACCCAGGCCGTTGGCCACTTAGGGTGAGCAGAGTTTAGCCTTCTCAAAGGACTCCTGTGAGCATGAAGCCCTGCAGAGTTTTAATAGCGATCTTCCCATTTCTTCGAGGGGCTCCATTTATGCTTCTCTCCTGCAAAGGAACTGGTTACTTTAGTTTTTGAATTGGCCTTGAGACCCCCGGATGTTCCCACATCAACCTTCTGTGCAGAACATAGGTAGTTTGGGGTCAGTCGTGAGTACATCCTAGCTGTTGGGAAACCTCATTGGGGTTTCCAACTAGGAACGTGTAATCAAAGTTATATTTCCTTTCTTTTAGGGGAATCAAAGGTAAGAGAGGAAATTCATGGGGCAATTTAAAGAGGCCACAAAGGCCTTCAAGCTGTGAAGAGCTCGGTAGGAATGATGCCATCAGATATCAATTCTTTAAAAAAAAATGTTAATACCTTGGGAAAATTGCTACATTAAACCTGTTTGTCCTTTGGTATATGTGGCTTTAATCAGATTGCTTTCCTGATTAAGATCTAGGTGAGGTTTTCGGCAAGATTTTTTAAAACTTTGTGATTACTTGTATGTGTTTCTCCTCAATGAAGAATGGCAGCAATTTCACGGAGGCCATCAATGTGCCCCATTGAATAGGCCAAGATATATCTCTGAAGGAGGGCAAGCTTTCAAATTCACTTCTCATTTTATTACAACTATGACTACAAAGGTGAGTTTTAAACATGTCCTCCATTTTATATCACCCCACTAAGAAATAAAGAGGCAGATTTTAGGGCTAGCTTTTATTAGTAAATGATATTCTGCCTGCTAGAACATTTGAATTCATAGTACCTAGGTCTAGACCCCTCTGTTCTGCCCCATGGTTTTGTCCATTTTCCATTCAGTTCCATCCATGCAAACATCCATCCGTATCTTGCTGAAAATTCCTTCTTTATTTGAAGTAATTTGAAAATTAATACTTTCATAAGTATCACTATCATATAGTATATGGAAGAAATATCTAAAATGGCCAGATGGTAATTCCCTTGTTTGCTTACCACTGCAAAATAAAACACTGGGCTTACCAAGTGTTCAAGTACATTTTTAAGTGCATTAAAATGTCTCCTTTGAGGGCATCCTTCAATTACATAGGCGACCTTCTTTTATTTTTATCTCAAATAGATATAGCTGTGTCTTCCCCAGTCTTTTGCCTAGTTTGTGAGCTTCAACTTCAAAGGTAATTCTGAAACTGATCTTAAAGAAGCGTCAAGCATTTCTGTGTGTGTGTGTGTGTGCGCGCACGCGCATGGGAGCGTGCACACGTTTTGATTGTGCCTCTTTATCATACTAACTTCTAGCCAAGACTTTTCCCTTTTCAGTTACAAAAAAGTCTGGTGATAGTCCTCCAAATTATTAGTTTTCTATGGAATATGTATAGTGTATCAGTCACCTGTGACTACATAAAAAATAACCCCCACATGTAGTGGTTTAAAACAAGTTTTTATTACCTCACGGGCATGGGTCAGGAGTCCTGATACAGCTTGACTGGGTGATTCTGGCTTGGGGTCTCGCACACGATGCAGTCCTCTTAGAGCTTGACTAAGGGAGGATCTGATCCCAAGTGCACTCACGTGGCTGTTGGCAGTCCTCAGAAGATCCTGTTAAAAGATCACTTACATGGCTGTTGGCCTCAGAGCCTCATTAGCTGTTGGCTGAAGATATTATTTCTTTGTGACGTGTGAGTCAACATATAAGATAACTCATAACATGGCAGAGAGAGAGGGGAAGGGAGGAGAGAGGAAGGGGGAGAGAGAGAGGGTGGGGGAAGGGAAAAGGAGACAGGAGAGAGGAGGGAAGGGAGAGAGAAGAAGAGAGAGAAGAAGAGGAAAAGAGAGAAAAAGGGAGGAGGGAGGGATAGATAAGGGGAGAGGGGAAAAGAGAGGGGAGAGGGAGAAAGAGTGGAAGGAGAGAAAGGGGGAGAGAGGAAGAGGGAAAGAGGGAGGGGGTAGAGGAGGGAGGGAAGGGCAGGAGAGAAGGAGAGAGGGAGTAGGGAGAGAGGAGGAGAGGGAAAGGGCATGCAAGATGGTAGTCTTTTTATTACCTAATCTCCGAAGTACCATCCGTGCGTCACTTTTGCTACACTGTTTGAAGTGAGCCAAGAGGTCTCGCCCACTCTCAGAGGGGCAGGGTTGCACAGAGGTGTAGATTCCAGGAGTAAATCACTGGGGTCATTTTAGAGACTGCCCACAACCATTGGGGTGGTCCTTAAACGTAGCCGCAAAAGTGGTGATCTTTGGCAGATGTTCAGGATTTTCTTGTGCAAGAAGTACTGAGTTTTAGCCCTTTGCAGCTCTACAGTAATAACAGTCACATGTTAAATAAGTATCTCAGTATATCTTACACTGTCCAGATTGACAGCTGCTTAATACTGATCACTAATTGAATTTGGCGTGGTGTTCCCATCTTCTTCCTAGTCAGGTTCAATGAGGGGATTCTGAAGGACAATGCCGTGTTGGATCCATGCCTCCCAGGTTGTTCTGAATTTTTCTATCTTACATCTTTTTGATAGTTTGGAGCATACGCTTCCTGTTTCCCATTTTTAACTATCCATCATCCTGATTGAAAACATAATTTTAAAAATATTGTACTTCTAAAAAATAAATGAAGAGTGTCACTAAAACTTTCAAAGCAAAACAGACATATTTTTTCAACATTTCTGTGTTGAAATGAGAAACCTGCTACTACGGCAGGATATAGAGCCAAGTATAGTTGTACGTTTGTCAACTGTATGTTTGAGCACAGTCAGGAATCTGAACTGATTTGTGAACACTGATGAATTTGAGTATAATAAAAAGCAAAAAATTAACACAGACTTGACATCAAAAGCATTATTTATAGCTGAAAAAACTGATAAATTGAACCTCATCAAAATTAAAATTTTTGCTTTGGGAAAGCTCATGTGAAGAAATTGAAAAGACACGCTATAGAGTGGGAGAAAATATGTGCAAACCACCTATATGACAAAGGACTAGTATCTAGAGTATATAAAGAATTCTTAAAACTCAACAGCAAAAAATCCAAACAATCAGTAACAGCAGTCCAATTAGAAAATGGGCAAAAGTTATGACCAGACATTTTACTGAAGAAGAGATACTAATGGCAAATAAGCACATGAGAAGATATCAGCCATTAGGGTAGTGTAAATTAAAAACACAATGAGATAACACTACACACATATCAGAATAGCTAAAAAAAAATGGTAACACCAAATGCTGGTGAAGATGCAGAAAAACTGGATCACTCATACACTGATGGTGGGAGTATAAAATGTTATAGCCACCCTGGAAAGCAGTTTGACAGTTTCAAATTCCATATGACCCAGGAACTGTACTCCTTGACATTAATCCAGAGAAAGGAAAACTTCCAGAAATCTGTACAGTTACGATTGTTTATAGCAGCTTTATTTGTAATAGCTAAAAACTGGAAACGGCCCAGATGTCCTTCAACAGGTGACTGGCTAAACAAACTCTAGTATGTCCACACCATAGAACACTTAGCAATGAAAAGGCATGAACTATGGATGTAGACAACCTGGCTGAATCTTCAGGGAATCATGCCAAGTGAAAAAAGCCAATCCCCAAAGATGAGGTATCGTCATTTTTGAAATGTCAAACTTTTAGAATGGATTAGCGGTTCCCAGGGGTTCACGGTGGGGTGCAGGAGTGAAGATCTAGTATTCATTTTATATTTCCCGGCATTTTGTTTGCTGATATTTGTGTAGGACTTTTGTCTCTATGTGTATGAGAGAGATTGGCCTGAAAGTTTCTTTTGTCGTGATATCCTTGTAACCTCTTCGTGTGGCGGTTATCTTGGGCTTGTAAAGTGAGCTTGGCAGTACTTCTTTTTGTATTCTATGAAAGAATGTGTCTCCAGGCGGTAATTCCTTGAAACCTTCTCATGTGTGTAAAAGTTCAAGCTTATTTCGCTCTATATCTACCAGTAGAATTTTGTCCTATGAAGATGTTCTGTCTAAAAACTCTCTCACTTTGTGGATCCCTCGGAAGTTGCTCTGTATTTCTTTGGATTCCCTGTGCCTGTATTTGAGAAGTACATGATTAAGATGTTAGAAATATCTAGAATGGTGCCCGAAATTTGCCTTCCGCTCCTTGTCTCCTCTCTTCCCTGCCCTTATATGCTTTACCTGGCACAGAAGTACACAGCTGCAGGGACCCTCAGTGGACACCAACTTGAAGCCCTTAACCCTGTTCTCAGAGCCCAGCGTCCTCCTGGCTGAGTCAGAATTGTGACCTTTGGGGATGGGGACAGTGGCCCATGGTTGGTGGGGCCTTGCATTATTGTGTTGTTTCAAAGTTCTTTCCCCAAGAGAAAGTTCTGCTAAGTCTCTCTTTAGGCTGGATGTGGCAGAGTGCAGAGGCAGCCCTAGAGGAGCCAGGGGGGATTTGGAAGAGGCTGATTTTTCAGTTCCTTTACATAAAGGGGCCAATCATCTCTTAAACTCTCCCCACAAACTGAGCAAGCTGTTATGGATAAGCCTCTTAATCCATCTGGTCACCCTTTCCTGACACTTCAGAGCAGTCAGTACTTCTAGTCACTTCCAGCCATTTCAGCAGCTTAGAGACTAATTATGCATCTCCCCCCTGCACATAGGGATATGCCAAGGAGAGAAATTTGCAAAATAACAATATCGCTAAAGCCCCAGCCCTTTCGTTCACTCACTGTGGCTGGCAGTGTAATAACCGATGAAGCTGCCTCGACTCAGGTTGTCCTGAATCTCACATTTCTTTCCTCCCTCCCATCACCCCCTCTTCCTCTATTCCAGCTTTTCTCAGACGTGTTCTGTTAAGACGGCTGCCATGTTTCCACCCCTGGTGCTTGTTGAATGTTAGTTGCCCGTCCTGGTGGGAGATGAATGGCTTCCTCATGCGTGAAGCTGCAAATGATTTCATCGCTTGTGCTGCCTGAGCCCAAGATGCCCCAAGCGCTCAGATGCTCCGAGTGGAGATCACAGGAGGCTTGAGAAGCTGCGTCCAGTGGCCCATTAATGGAGAGGGCTCTGGGGTGGGGAGAAGGACCAGCATAGGAGGTCAAGTGGGATGGGAGTAACTCACATTGATTTAGGGCAGGTCTTGTTTCAGGCATTTACATTTGATCTTCACGAGGACCCAGTGAGATATGATCCATTACCCTGGTTTTACACATGAAGAAACTGAGGCTCAGAGGAATTATGTAACTTGCCCACAGTCATACAATTATAGAGGTTGTAAGCCAACCTCTATCTGTTGGACCCAATGATCTTGCAATTTCAATACACCATACTGTCCTTTGTAAGTGAAAATGAATATGAAAATGCAAAGGGATGGAATGAAGAGTATTGGGCTTATCGTGAAGAAGTCGGTGTAGTGCACTGGGACGCTGGGCAGGGAAAGTGAAGTGGACCCCCGCTTATATGGACTGGGGGAGCTTTGTGGAGGGTGAGGGAGGACTGTGGCTCCACCGGCGTGCACGTGCCCAGTAGTGACCCAGCCTGCTGAATCCTGGCCTTATACTGGTCCCATCGTCCCTTTCCCCTTACATCCATTCAGTGACCAAGTCCTTTCCAATCTCCTAGTCCCTCTGACTCTGCCTCTCCAACCCCATGGTCCTTATCTCAATCCAGACCTCCATCATCTCTCCCCTCGGTAATGGACATGACCTCCCCCTGGCTCTGGTCTCTCTCCTTCAGAGGAGGACTCAGAGGAGGTGTCCCAGGAGACCGTGTGTCTGTGTCACACCACTGCTTACAAAGCCTCAGGCTCCTCAGGAGGCCCTTCCTGATCTGGTCCCTGCTGACCTCTCAGATCACCTTGCTGCCGTCTCCCTGACTTTCATCTCTGTTGCGGAGGATGTGCCATTCCTGAGCGGCCCAGTGTCTTCTCACCTCTGGGAAGCCTCCCTTCTCCCCAGGTGCCTGTTAGACTCTCTCATCCTTTCATGATTTCATTATTGGATTTCTCCAGGAAGCCTTCCCTCACCTCCTCCATCTGATCTCCCCTTTGTGTTAGTTTCCTAGTGATGCTGTAACTAACGACCACAGACGTAGCGGCTTAAAACAACACGCGTGTATTGTCTTCAAGCTAAGGAGGTCAGAAGGCTAAAATGGGTCAGCTGGGCTGCATTTCTTGTGGCTCTAAGGGAGAATTGTTCCCTTGCCTTTGTAGTTTCTAGAGGCCGCCTGCATTCTTCGCCTTGTGGTCCTTCTCCATGTTCAGCTGTGCAGCCTCTTTCAGTCTCTCTCTGACTCTGATTCTTCTGCCGTCCTCTTTCACGTAAAAAAATCCTTGCGATTACATCAGGCCCACCTGGCCATTCCAGGATCCTCTCCCCACTCTACCACCTCCTCAAAGGCACTTCCACCATGTAAAATTCTGGGGATTAGGACGTGGACATCTTTTGGTGGCCATTATTCTCTGCACCCCAGTCCTGTGTGTGTCCACACGGGCCTGCCATTGTTCAGCCTTTACCACTTTACTCTGCATCTCATTGATTTGCGCATCTTCTTCACTCTCCGGTCTCTTTGGTTCCTCCGGGGTAGAGAGAGCTGCTTGTTTTGACTCACTATCCTCAGAAGGTAGAAGCATCAGCTCTTACTACATTTTTTGTTGAACAAAAGACCTTTTCTCCTTGGCTCCCATCTAGCTGCCTCACTCTCTGGCTGACTGGGGTGTTGAGGACGCTGGGGCACTTCCGTGCATCAGTTAGAATCACAGACTGGAGCAGGGCAGCTGGGTATCCCAGTGCCACCACATCCTAGCTGCATGGCCTTGGACAAGTTACTTAACTTCTGTGCCTTCATTTCCTCACGTGCAAAATGAAGGTAACTATAATATCTACCTGTATCAGTCAGGGTCCAGGAAGGAAACCCCAAACTATGCTAGATATTTCAGAGAGTTTTTTTTTTTAAAATTAATTAATTAATTAATTTGGCTGTGCTGGGTCTTAGTTGCGGCACACAGGATCTTCATTGCAGCATGTGGGTTTCTTAGTTGTAGCATGCGGGAACTTTAGATGCAGCACGCAAACTCTTAGTTGCGGCATGTGGGATCTAGTTCCCTGACTGAGGATTGAACCCAGACCCCCTGCATTGCGAACGTGGAGCCATGGCCACTGGATCACCAGGGAAGTCCCTCAGACGGTTTTTATTAAAGGGAATTACACAAGTGTTGGAAGATTGCTGGAGCAAATGTGGGACACAGAATTAACCAGGAGATAAAGGAAGCAGCTAGGGTCAGGGTAACAGAAGCGAATAGGTGGGGCTATGGGGACCTAGGAGTCTGGAGGAGGGGCCTTGTTGGGCTGATGCTAGGACATCCACATCACAGGCTCCACAGATGGTACCACATTTGTAAGGGGGCCCGGCCGGCTTCCTCTAGTACCTCCAAGAAGATTCTGTGCTACAGGGGCCTCTGATTCTGAAGATGTAGAACCCAGGCTCTCCTAGGCCCCTCTCTGGGGGAGATAGACTCTTGATTCATACTTTCTTAGGACTCTTGATTAGCAGGTGAGGAAAGAAAGGCCCTTCTAGAGTGGTGACTCCGCTCTTAATTTTGGGAAGTGGCCCAGCAAAGCGTCATCTCAAAAATGTCGAGGCTGTGGGGGAGAAAGAGGAGCCAGGAGCAGACAGAGTGTTGCAGATCACAAACTCTCTCCTGGTGCTAAGTCATTGCCGAATTATGCATTTTTAAATGACTTCATTGGTTGCAGCACGACTGTGTGAAGTAGACCGAGGCTGAGCTCGTAAATGTATTTGCTTGTGGAAGAGCTGGCAGGAGTACACACTGAGAGGACTGTGGCCCCTTTTTATTCTGACACAGCGAGGGGAATGCCTATAATGTGATCTTTGTGTCTCTCTATGGGGAGCACAAAATGGGGGCACCAGCTGTTTCCCACCCATTGCTGACTAGCTCCACCGACTGCTGGTTGGGATGAGGAAGGTAACAGTAGCTAACACAGTGCACTTGTTATGTACTGGGACTATTCCAAGGGTATTGACTGCAATACCTTACATAATCCTCATGGCACCCTCCATGGGGGAGGTATTATTGTTGCCCCCATTTTACAGATGAGGAAACTGAGGCACAGAGAGGTTAAGAAACTTGTCCTAGCCTTCAAAATATCTTAATTTGAATTTCTCCAAACTGAGAACACCCTGAGACAAGGGTTTGCAAATAGTTTATTTGGAAGTTGAAGGGAACACTGCTTGAGTGGATGGGAAGTGAGGCAGGAAAAGGAAGGAAGGCACTAATGCAGTATGTCCAGAGTCCTTATAAGAAAAGGGAAATTTGAACACAGAGACACAGACACACAGGGAAGAAGTCCATGTAAAGACAGAGGCAGAGATTGGAGTAATGCATATCCAAGCCAAGGAAAATCAAGATCAGGATCAAACATCGGAAGCGAGGTGCCAGAAGAGGCAAGGAAAGATTCTTCCCTGGAGCCTTTGGGGGGAGCTTGTTCCCTCTGACACCTTGGTTTCAGACTTCTCACTTCTAGAACTGTGCGGCAATACGTGTCTCTTGCTTTAAGCCACCCAGTTTGTGGTACCTAGTTACAGAAGTCCTAGGAAATCAGGACACTTGTCTTTGGCCACAGGGGAGCTGCTTGGCTGAGGGGCAATGCCTGCACCCCTAGAGCAGCCCATATCCAATTAATAACACAGGCGTACAAAAGGCTGCCCCCCTTGCCTCAATGAGGGGCCGCGAAGTGGTGCATTTTGTACTCCAGAACGCCCATGGAATCAGGATGACCTAGTCTGCAGCCAAAATCACATCCTTGCTTCCATAGTCTGCCTTCTTCTGAGAACTCTCCTCCAATCATCACTGCACAGAATCTTCATCTCAAGCTCTGCTTCTTGGGACCCTGGGCTAAGACACGCTGGAGCACAGAGAACACAGCTAGGAGGGCATCCCAGAGGAGAGCTCACGCTTTTTTTTTCCCCCCACAGAAGTCAATTTATTTTTTTATTTTTTTAACTGTAGAACCAGCATGTTTTTTAATTTTATTTTTTTATTGAAGTATAGTTGATTTACAATGGTGTGTTAGTTTCAGGTGTACAGCAAAGTGATTCAGATATCTATCTATATCTATATATGTATTTTTTCTTTTTCAGATTCTTTTCCCTTATAGGTTATTACAAAATGTTGAGTATAGTTCCCTGTGCATAGGTCCTTGTTGGCTATCTATTTTATATATAGTAGTGTGTATGTGTTAATCCCAAACTCTTAATTTTTCCCCCCTCCCCTTTTCTGCTTTGGTAACTCTAAGTTCGTTTTCTATGTCTGTGGGTCTATTTCTGTGTTGTATATAAGTTCATTAAAAAAAAACAACAACAAATAAGAGCTCACTCTTGACAGACAAGAAAAGGTGAGTCACCTGAAGAAGGGGAAGAGCGTTCCAGCAGAGAGACCAGCACAAAAGCAGCTCCTGCTACCTCTGCGTCACTTGTGTGTAAAGCTGTGGGTGGAGGGGAGCTTAGTAACCATGGAACCTGGAAAGGTAGGGAGAGGCCCACTCTTGGAGGCCTATATGACACCCTGGTCTCCTAGGGATGTTTCAAAGTGCTATCTCACCATTAAAACTCTTCACCAATTGTGTGGACACCTAGTCGTAGCTAATGTTAGGGACTTCTGCGTCTGGCGGGGAGCGCTCAGTGACTTCCCATGTATCTTTCACATCTGTGGTTCTCTGACAGTTGACTCATGCTGCTGCTGGGTTAACAGAGTACTGGCTAGTTACCGGCTCTGGATTCTCCTTCTCACCAAGACCACTTCTCTGTGACCTTGAGAGATAAATCACTTCATCTTCTCAACTGTGGGGAATCCTAGTAGCAGGAGATAGTATAATGTAGTGATTATGAGCGCTGCTCTGGGATCTTCCTAAGTTTGAATCCTGGTTCCTTTTCTTACTAGCCTTGTAACTGTGAGCCATTAGCCTCCTTAAGCTTCAGGATTTTTAAAATTGATTTTTAAAAATGGGATTGATAATAACCCCTGCCTGAAGGGTGTGCCAGGATTAAATGCGATGAGGCAGGTAAAGTCCTTAGCAGAGTGCCTGGCGCGCGGCTAGTCCTTGGCGAGCACTTTCATTCTGTTGAATTGACAGGCTGGGGAGCTGACATAGAAGCACGCTTTTTGTGTCAATACTTGCAGCACAGAGAGGGTCTGTGCAGTGTTGAGGAAAGAGTGCAGACTTTGAGAAGGCCTGGGTTTGAACATAGTTCTGCTCACTCACTGTGTGAGATTAGGCAGGCTACCTAAAGTAGCTGAGCCTTGTGGTCTCCTCACCTGTAAAATGTCTGCTTTGCGGGGTCACCGGAGGAAGAAAAATAATGAAGAAGCAGGTAAAGTACTATAAAATAGTAGTTGCTATGATGAGAGGACCGTTCGGAAATCAAGTCTCAACTTATGTTGGAGACCTCTGAGCAGTGCCAGAAGCGGCCAGGATCTCTCCGTGTTAGGAGCAATGGGTGGGGAATTGGCTTGGCAAATGGACACAGTTCTGGTTCTTGATTTCTGGTACCTGGTACCTGCTACCTGGGCAGATGAGAGGGGAGATTGACTGTAAATACTCCTAGTGGTGGAGGGCATAGAACCCCAACAGAGGTCCCACCCAGTTAGAAAAGCTCAACATATAAGAACACTTATTTAAAATGCTTGTCTTGGAGAAAAGACAGCCTCTTCAATAAGTGGTGCTGGGAAAACTAGACAGCTACATGTACAAGAATGAAATTAGAACACTACCTAACAACCATACACAAACATAAACTCCAAATGGATTAAAGACTTAAATGTAAGACTAGACACTATAAAACTCTTAGAGGAAAACATAGGAAAAATACTCTTTGGTATAAACCACAGCAAGATCTTTTTTGACCCATTTCCTAGAGTAACGGAAATAAAAACGAAAATAAACAAATAGGACTTAATTAAACTTAAAAGCTTTTGCACAGCAAAGGAAACCATAAACAAGACAAAAAGAATGGGAGAATGGGAGAAAATATTTGCAAATGAAACAACAGACAAAGGATTAATCTCCAAAATATACAAACAGCTCATGGATCTCAGTATCAAAAAAATAATATAGTTAAAAAATGGGTGGAAGACCTAAATAGACATTTCACCAAGGAAAGACATACAGATGGCCAAGAGGCACATGAAAAGATGCTCAACATCACTAATCATTAGAGAAATGCAAATCAAAACTACAATGAGGTGTCACCTCACACCAATCAGAATGGCCATCATCAAAAAATCTACAAACAATAAATGCTGGAGAGGTTGTGGAGAAAAGGGAACCCTCTTGCACTGTTGGTGGGAATGTAAATTGATACAGCCACTATGGAGAACAGTATGGAGGTTCCTTAAAAAACTAAAAATATAACTACCATGTGACCCAGCAATCCCACTACTGGTCATATACCCTGAGAAAACCATAATTCAAAAAGAGTCATGTACCACAATGTTCATTGCAGCTCTATTTACAATAGCCAGGACATGGAAGCAACCTAAGTGTCCATCGACAGATGAATGGATAAAGAAGATGCGGCACATATATACAGTGGAATATTACTCAGCCATAAAAAGGAACAAAATTGAGTTATAGTGAGGTGGATGGACCTAGAGTCTGTCATACAGAGTGAAGTAAGTCAGAAAGAGAAACACAAATACCGTATGCTAACACATATATATGGAATCTAAAAAAAAAAAAAAAAAAAATGGCTGAAGAACCTAGGGGCAGGACAGGAATAAAGAGGTACACATAGAAAATTGACTTTAGGACAAGGGGTGGGAGGGTGAAAGTGAGAGTAGCTTTGACATATATACACTACCCAATGTAAAACGGTTGGCTGGTGGGAAGCAGCAGCATAGCACAGGGAGATCAGCTCCGTGCTTTGTGATGACCTAGAGGGGTGGGATAGGGAGGAGGGGATGGAGGCTCAAGAGGGAGGGAATATGGGGACATGTATACGCATATGGCTGATTTGCTTTGTTGTGCAACAGAAACTAACACAGTATTGTGAAGCAATTATACTCCAATAAAGATCTATTAAAAAAAAAATAGCAGGTACATGTACACCTTCCCTATGCCCCAGCAATTCACTTCTAGAGAAAGAAAAACATATGTCCACAAAAAGGAAAAGAAAAAAAAGTCACTTTGACTCCTGTGTTCATTGTACCATTAGTCTCAGTAGCCAAAATGTAGAAACAACTCAAGTGTGTATCAACAAATGAATGCACAAACAAAATGTGGTCTATACATACAATGGAATATTATTCACCCATGAAAAGGAATACATTTGTGATATGTGCTACAATATGGATGAACTTGAAAATATGCTATGTGAAATAAGGCAGTGACAAAAAGACAAATATTGTATGATTCTATTTATATGAAATATCTAGGTAGGCAAATTCATAGAGACAGAAAGTAGAGTAGAGGTTCCCAGTGTCTGGGAGAAGAGGGGAATGGGAGATGTTTATAGTTTCTTTTTGGGGTGATGGAAAAGATTTGGAAACACAGAGCAGTGATGGTTGCACAACAGTGCAAATGTAATTAATACACTGAATTGTACACTGAAAATGATTAAAATGACATATTTTGTCATATATATTCTATCATAATAAATATTTTTAACCACCCCCCCCAAAAAAAGTAAAATGCTTGTCTTTGGAATAAACACCCAGTGCAAGTTTATTAGAGGACATTTGTAGAAACACAAAAAAGAAAAGAAAACAGTACTCATTTCCTCACAACCCTAAGGAAAACACCAACGTTTGGTCTATTTATGGCTAGGCATTTTAAGAGGCATAGGTAGGTGGGATTTTTGGGGTTCATTTTAATTTAGTTAAAATTGGATTTCTGTACCTTTGGAGAGTCTTGTCTAAGGGAGAAACTATTCCAGAGAAATTTTTTGTGTCCATTTTCAGAATTATTGCCAAAGCAAGGGTTAACCATTCATAGTGAAGTTGCTTGCTTTTAAGCACAATCTAAATGCCATTGGGATTTCTGTCTTTTTTTTTTTTAAAGTTTGGGTTTTGTCTCCCATTTGGTCTGGCATGAGGCAGTGATTCTCTTCTAGACTCTTTTCTGGGAAAGAAGAGTCATGTGGTAGTAATTATCCCACAGGACCTATCCTTTTGCTATCCCAGTTCCCCCATCCTAGAGGTAATGATTTTGATTCACCCCAATGTGGACTAGGGTCCATTTTCAAGTAATTTTTCTCCAAGGAAGGGTGTGTAGATAATACGTCTTCTGCATTTTTCAGAATCTGAAATTGTCTATCTATTGGCTTTCCCAGTGCACCACAACTTAGCTGGCTATAAAATTCTTGGGACATGAAACATCCTCTTAAAACCTTGTGTGTGGGGCTTCCCTGGTGACGCAGTGGTTGAGAGTCTGCCTGCCAATGCAGGGGACGCGGGTTCGAGCCCTGGTCTGGGAAGATCCCACATGCCGCGGAGCAACTGGGCCCGTGAGCCACAATTACTGAGCCTGCGCGTCTGGAGCCTGCGCTCCGCAACAAGAGAGGCCGCGATAGTGAGAGGCCCGCGCACCGCGATGAAGAGTGGCCCCGGCTTACCACAACTGGAGAAAGCCCTCGCACAAAAACGAAGACCCAACACAGCCATAAATAAATAAAAATAAATAAATTAAAACCTTGTGTGTGTGTTATACTATTGTGGTTGGGAATATAGATCCCCCAGTAAGGCTACCTTGGCCTTAAGCCTGGTTCTTTAAATTACTAATCATCTGACATTGGGCAAATTACTTATTCTGCATTTCTTTCTTCTGTTCAGAAAAAACGTGAATCACAGTATTAGCTACCCATAGAGTTGCTGTGAAGGTTAAATGAGTTAATATTTTAAGGCACTAAGAACGGTGGCAGGTGCATCAAAAATGGGCAGAACTCGTTAGCTGCTGCTGCTGTCATTTGTGATGATTATTACTGTTATCACCTTCACCGTTATATCCCAGTGTTTCAAATTGAAATGATGAACTCTGGAAACTGATTTTTTAGTCTTTTTGTTTTGTTTTGCTGGAGATCTGTCTTTGTCTAGATGCTGTGGGAATTTTTCTTTAGTCTGGTATTTCAGAATATTGCCAGTATGTGCTTAAGTTTGAGTCTCGTCATTGATTTTTCCTGCAACCCACTGTGGTCTTCCTAGTCCACAACCTCAGACCTTCATTTAGTTCAAATAAATTTTTTTTTTTAGCTATGTCTTTGATTATTGTTCTGTTCCAGTTGTTTGATGCCTTCTCCCAGTTCCCAGCTTGGATGTCAGTCCACTATTCTCTCTGCCACTCTCCTTTCTCTTTTTCACCCCTTTCTTGCCACCTCGACCTCTTATTTTGGGAAAACTTGTCCAATATTTTCTCTGTCCAGTAAAATGAGACATTAAATATTTATTGAACCTTGGCCATATGTTAGGCTAGGACACAAAGACTAATTCTAGTTGGCACATACTGCTGGATTGGAGGCTGTATCTACTTATTATGTCTTCTGCTCGGGGACCTCATGGGCCAGAGATGACTGAGACGGTGGAGTCTCCTACTGACAACACAGGCAGGGTAGAGTCAGTAAACATATCCACGTAGAATCCCTATGATCCTTGGCAGAAAATTCAGATACTTTTGTAATTTGAACTATCTTTAATTCTAAAGATGAAAATACTGAGAACCACGAAGACTGGGTGGTGTGTCCCAGGGTCACACAGCTGACTAGTGGTGAAAGACAAAGAAAGGCAGACCCCGGCCCCGAGCTAGATTCCCTTCTCCTCTTTGATCGTCAATGCCTTATTTTATGAAAGTATTGCATGCCAGTGGGTAGAAAATCTAACCATCATGATGCTTTTGAAATACCTACTCTGTGCCTAGCCTTGTGGTCTGTGCAGCAGAATTGAAAAGAAAAACGGGCATGGTTTGGTTCAAAGCAAAACAAACGATGTTCCAGTTGGGAAAAAATGTGTGCAAAAGTGTGGATGTGGGAATGATAAAATAGCCTGTGGGTATGTGTGGTACGTTGGCGGGTGGGGTAGGGTGGGGCATTCCCGTGGACTCTTACGGGTCAGTAAATGCAATGCAGTTGGAAAGGTGATCAGGTGGGAGGCACAGGGTGATAGACAATGTCAGAGGCCAGGCTGTATTCACCTTAAACATGTCTCAGGGCTCACTTCACATCTTACTAACATTCAGTTTTTCTCAAAATATTTGATTTCTGTCTGGAGCAGGCAATACATAATTGCAAAGCTTGCTCTCCAGCTATTTGAAGCCCTGTTGCTCTCTGTAGGAATTTCCGGGGAGTCAAACTGTTATAAGTGCTCACAGCAGGAAAGAGAAAGACAGAATTGGTCTGGAGATTGCTGTCCGAGGATGAAGCAGAATTGCATTAAGGGGTCACCTCACCACCTACATGTTGAAGGAGAGCCTTGACCGGTTGGGGGCAGTTGCTGCCCAGGCCTCAGGGATGATGGTCCGTGGGGTTCTTGTCCTCAAAGCGCTTTTATTCGCGGCCAGAGGGGGCTAGAGCCATCTCCCAACCCAGATCTCATCTCCCTGAAAACCACGCTCCCTCCCTCTTGATTTGGTTGCAACCTTTGTCAGCAGAGAGGGCCATCAAATGTCAAACACTTCCTCCTGGCTCCACACAGCTGATGGTGTGGGACCAGGTAAAGAGAGGGCTTGGTCATTTCATATGTGGAAGGACTCACGAATGAGAACTGATGTGTGCCTGAACAACCTCTTGTTAAGAAAGCTCACGGCAATCAAGCATCTGATGCTGCTGATGGAATTGTGTGGACAGAAATGATACACGATTAAAGGCTCATTCCCTCCAAATATTCCGGGGTTCAGTTCCAAGTAAGGTTTTGTGGCATTCTTCTTAATTCTGCTGGGTTACAGGCAAGCCATATTTTTGTTTGTTTTCCTTAGACTTTTATTTAGGTATCATTTACATACAGCGAAATACCTATATTTGTAGTGTACAGTTTGATGAGTCTTACACAATTCTAGTCAAGATAAGGAAATTTTTATCTCCCCAGAAAGTTTTCTTATGTGTCCTTCCAGGAAATCACTCCACCAGTGTTAACATGGTTCTGGTTGTTATTATTTAATCACGCAAATCAATGTGTAGTACATTTTAACACCCCAAAAAGTTCCATTATGCCTCGTCCGAGTCAGTACCTGTTCCCACAGGTAACTGTAATTATGGCTTTTATCGCCATAGATAGTTTTGCCTGTTCTTGAACTTTTCATATAAATGGAATCATTATGCATTCTGCTTTTGCACAACATAATTTTCTTTTGAGATTTGTCCATGGTGAGTATCAGTTGTTTGTTCCCTTTCCCTTGCTGCGTAGTATTCTGTTGTATGTATGTGTATCAGTTGATTGATCCATAAGCATCAGCCTAGGCCTGGCTTGTCCTATGATTTTCTCCTCTTCAGCAGCTTCTCAATTAACTTCTTTCTCTCCTTATTCCTCTTTCTCTCAGTCCTTGAGCGAAAGCTGGAATGTGAGCTCCTGGCAACCAGGACTGTGTCTGTTTTGTCTACTGCTGTATCCTCAGTGGCTAGGACTGAGTGTGACATGAAGCAGATACTCGATGTTTATATAATGAGTGAATGAATAGGTGTGCAGAGTACATAGTTTTTAAAAATTGTTTACCAGTCTGGCTCTGGGTGGTACCTTACGAAGCAACTCAGAACTACAGGATTCCTAGGACAGTCTCTTTGCTCACAGACTTAATGTGAATTTCTGGCCCCATAGATCATGCCCAGATGTCCTCTGCAAGAGCTTCCCTAAGCTCTCGACTAGATTAGGCCCCTTCACAGACCTCATAACTGTTCCTGTCACCCCATCATAACTCTCATTCCACGTTATTATCAATGCCTCTTTAATTGGCTGCCTTACCCCGTGAGTCCGTGGGTACAGACAACCTGTATTTCTTTTCACCACTAAATTGCACACGCTCAGCACTCTGTCTGGCACACGAGAGGCACAGAGTACACACTAGTTGGGGTTTCTTTCACAGGGAGTTTCTCTCTGCCAGGTTGTTCATCTCAACACCCCACAATTAGACAAAGCCCTTCATGCAGAGAAAGATGGATTTGAAAACATGGCCTGTGCCCATTCATATGTGGAAGCCCTAATCCCAATGTGATGGTATTAGGAGTTGGGCCTCTGAGAGCTGATTAGGTTTAGATGTGGTCATGTGTGCAGAGTTCCCATTATGGAATTAATCCCCTTGTAAGAAGAGGAAGAGACCAGCACCATGTGAGGACACAGCAAGAAGGCACCTGTCTGCAAACCAAGAAGAGGGTCCCCACCAGACACTGAATCTGTTGGAACCTTGATCTTGGACTTCTCAGCCTCCAGAACTGTGAGAAATACATGTCTGTTGTGTAGGCCACCCAGTCTATAGTATTTTGCTATAGCAACCCAAGCTACTAAGGCAGCCTCTGTGGAAGATTTCTACCTAAGTTATAACATTAAATGGGTAGAATCATGTTTTTTTCCTTCAAATGTTTTAGCCCAGATGTTGAATCTATGAATGTGCCGGGTGGGTCATAGTCTTGGGAACCTAGACATTTACTTGGCGTTGTCCTGGGGAAATCTTGGCATGTTTATTTTCACCCAAACGCTTGCGAACCTGGAGCCTGGAAGTACTAGGTCTATGACCCCTACATCAAGTTCCATTTCCTTACATGATTGTGCTCCCAGCCTTTAGCCCCTGCAACAAAGGGTCAGGGTCCCAGAGAAGTGTCAGCTATTAGGGGCATGTGGGCTGTCATTAGAATCTCTGTGGATTTCCTTTATTTTCAGCACGGACTCTTCAAGGGTTCATGTAGGGGCTTCAAAAGGGTTCGTGAATTCCTGAAATGATGTACAGAACTCTAGGTAGTAGACTTATGTGCATTTTCCTGGGGAAAGTCTGGAACTTCTCACCACATTTTCATAAGGTCCTTTGTATCCCCCAAAGTTAAAGACTACTCTTATAGACTTCCTTCAATGATCTTTCTGATTAATTGCTTCAACATCTCAAGTACAAGAGGAGAAAACGGTGGGCGGGAATGCTACCTGGGCCCTGAGTTCCAAAGCTGCCTACACCTCCTTCTAGCTTCATGGCCTCTCCCTGGTCCTTGGTTTCCTGTCTGGTGACTCTGGTGGTTGGATTGGATGTCTTCATAGAGTTCTTGCACTGTCCGTCTGAACAGTTCATCTCAGAGAGGACAACTGATACAGATAAACACTGTCTTCCTGTGCATTATTTAAAAAGGTGGTACCTACCAAAAAAAATCATTCTGTGTCTCGTTCCTGCTTTTTTCTCTTTGAACCACTAGTACATGTGGCTTCTAAAGAATGCCATTTATAAGTCTATAAATTACTAAAAACAGAAAAAACAAGAATAATCTGATGGCCTCTTGGTGCCAAGTACAGGAAACACTAGGACGTACTTCATGACAATTCTTGAGGGGTCAGAGGGAAGGATAGTCTGCACATGGACATGTAAACTAGTTTGTCATTTGTGATGGAGACATTTATATCCTCGAGGGAATGTCGCTTACTATACTTGCACCTACCTTCAGAAATACATGAAAAGGGACTAAACATTTGGAAAGATTGATACTTTATTTTCTTTCTGGTGGTCAGCAATTTACTGCTAATGCCTGAAATAGGAGAGCAGTTACCATTGTGGAAAGTCAGTGGAAGAGAGTTTAATGTAGCCACTTGCTCAAGCCTTAAAGTATTAAAGCCTGCTGATCTTAATTCTGTCTAGGGCTGGTCTGTGAATAATTATACTAAGGAATTGGACAGAGTCATCACAAAGCTATAAAATATCACCCGTGGGGCCTCATTGGAGACTGATGGGAACTCTGGAGAGTTGATAATGGTGATCAAAGGGTCTATATATTTAAAATGCACAAAGGATAAGCCCAGAAATTATCTGCCTGCCAACTTAACTTCTCTACTTGGAACAAATTATCCAAAAATCAATTTGCAAACACCTTTGAGATAACAAGGCCTTGAGTAATAACCTCCATGGCTTTGTAAAGAAAAGCATCTAGCTTGACTAATCTGCTTAATTTCCTTCTCTGACCAAATGGCAGGCTATAATAGAGGCAATCTGAACTTGTCCCTGAAGATTTGCTTCGAGTCACACTGAGAAAATATTGTCCACCTCTGCTTCATAATGATTATTCTCTTTCTGGAGAATCTTTGTTGCTAGATAATTAATTAGAAAGAAAACACTGAATGAGCCCTGTCTATCCCAGAGCTGTCACCTGAGTTCCAAACTGAAACTCATACCTGCCTTAGCCACCTGAATAGCTCAGAGGCTCTCCAAAAGTTCTTGAGCACAGCTACGTTGTATTCCACCCCCAAATGCCTTCCCCACCCTTCACTTCCTAGTTCTACTCCAAGAATCAATAACTTGTTCATACCCTTTGATAGATAATCTCCTTCCTGGAAGTTGGTCCTAGGAAAATATGAGACGAGATGGAGTGGAATCATTTGCACAAAGATGTTCTTTGCAGCAAACAACTCATGTGCCCAACAATCGGAGAATAATTAGTGGAATTATCTGATGGACTGTTCTATCACTATTAAAGACAGCGATGGTAAAATCCACATAGTATATAAACAAAGTCCTTTGGATCTAATAAGTGAGGGAAGGAAAGAAAATCTACATTGGGTCTATGTGTTACTGTAACCACAAAAAAATGGTTTAAGTATACGCATAGAAATTGGAATGGAACATGGAGAAATAAAAATGGTGATTATATTGGGTGGTAGGGAAGGGGGCCTATTTCCTCTTTCTTCTCACTTCTTTATTGTTGTCCCGCTGCCATTTTTTGCTACAAATAAAAATAAATATATCCACATTGATCTGTAGAAAATGGGTATCGAGAGGCAAACAGCTTTCCAAAGGGAGAGCTGGTCTTGAAAGGCATCAGATGTGGGTTCCATCCTGCCTTACCTGCTCCACTATCTTGGTTAGGTGATCTGATCGCTTGGGTTCTCAGTTTTTTAATTCATTAAAACGGAGGTGATAATGTCCCAAGAATTACACAAAGTGATGCAGGTGAGATTTTCTGGTAAATAAGGATAAAGTAAATGATAATTTGCCAGTGAGCTAAAAATTGCCAGAAAGAGGCCACCATTAATGCTTGCTGAAATTCTGGTCTGTTTAGCTGAAGTTATAGAACTTAATGGAAGAGAGATGGCAACACATAGGAGATCCAAGATTATTCAGCATGACTTTTCCCTTGACCCTTGATTCCCATTGGGGTCACTGTGGCCAGTGCCCCTCTCTCTGCTGGAGGAAATTGCTAGGGTTGAGGAAGAAGCTGAATTCCTGCTATGCCATCATCCCTTTGCTACTTAGGCTCCTATCACTATTTGGAAGAACATCCACTAACAATCTGTGTGTTCCTATAAAAGAAATGTTTGTAAACTCCTGACTCTCCTGGGTTTTGAACCAAACTCCGCTTTAGTAAAGGCAGGTTCTCATTTGAGGTTAGAAAAGAGACTATTACCCCAGGCAGCTTTGCCGTGTTCAAGAAAAAAATCTTTTCCTCACAATGGCCATCATTCTTTCCTTTCTTTAAATTAAGGAGATACAATAGGTGTTGAATATAGTTACTTAAGATATACTGATTCAGGCATTTACATACAATTATTTAATTAAAGTAGGTCGTGAATGGGTTGAGAAAGGGATTTGGGCTGTTTTCTATGGCTGTCCGGAATTCTGTCCTTTGTCCTCACATGTTTGGAGTCTGCTCTGTAAATCTTTTGGGTCTGACATCCTTTGCTGATTCCTGTCTTTCAGAGCCTCCCACTCCCATCGCCCCCCCAGAGCTGCTGGCCGTGGGGGCCACATACCTGTGGATCAAGCCGAATGCCAACTCCATCATTGGAGACGGCCCCATCATCCTGAAGGAAGTGGAGTATCGCACCACCACCGGCACCTGGGCAGAGACCCACATCGTCGACTCTCCCAACTATAAGCTGTGGCATCTGGACCCCGATGTGGAGTATGAGATCCGGGTGCTGCTCACGCGACCAGGGGAAGGGGGCACGGGACCGCCAGGGCCTCCCCTCACCACCAGAACCAAGTGTGCAGGTAGGACTCTTCTTCCTGACTCCGTTTTGAGAGGTTGGGCAGTTGCTGGGAGTGATTGCTCCTGTGACAGTCACTCCTCAACTTTGGTATGAGTGTGCTTCCTGTTGTGATAAAAAAAACCAACAGAGTTTTGGTCTTGTCTTAGAGGCTCCAGAGGCATGTCTGGGGACCTCCTGGCTTTGACTGGGAGTCTAAGAACCCCCTGACTCTAGCTGTGTCATGGAGAGGTTCCTGGTCCTGAAAGTGTTTCCCGGGACACTGGTTCCCTCTCTCCAAGGGCTTCTGGTGCCACTGGTGTGCCTGAGCCTTCCTAGTGCTGACATTGCCTCTGAGGGCTCTTGATTCTGTGTCTCTGAGGGCTCCTGGCCTTGTTTCTCTGAGAGCTCCTGGGCCTGCTTCTCTGAGAGCTCCTGGCTGTGTCGCCGAAGGTTCCAGGCTCTGGTTGTATCTCCGGGGGCTCCTGGCTCTGATCATGTGACCTGAGGCTTCATTTGGTCTATGTCTCTGAGTGCTTCTGATTCTTGTTGCATATGTCAGGTGTTCCTGATTTTATTTTTGTCCCTGAGGATCTCTGGGCTGGGCCTGTGACCCTAATGAGCTCTTGGTTTTGACAATGTCCCTGAGGGCTCCTGGTTCTAGTTCTGTCTCTGAGGGGCTCCTGGTGCCAGCTACATCTTGAGTGCCTCCTGGCTCTGAAAGTGTCTCTCAGTGGATTCTGGAAATGCCTTAGTTCCTGAGAGCCTCCCACCTCTGTGTCCCTTGGGGGTTTCTGGCACCTACTTAGGAGCCTGGGCTGAGACTCTCTGTCCAAGGGTCCTTTGGATTCTACATCCCTATAGGCGCCTGGCTCAGTGTTCCCTCCAGCCAGGCTCCAGCGGTTTCTCTGAGGTTCCTGGATGCTGCTAAAGAGTTTGCGGACTAGGGGTATGTATGGGAGTGTTCTTTGTATCTATCCCCAAGAGCTCTAGGCTTCTGTGGTGTTTCTAATAAGGGGTATTGTCTGGGATTGTACCCCTGACTGTACCCCTGAGATGTTCTGGCTTCAAATGCAACTCAAGAAATTAAAAGGACTCAGTGTTTTATGGATTTGTTTGTTTGTTTTTTGCTGCAAATCGCATTATTTATTTTATCTCATTTTTCCTAAGTAACCATTTGATGTAAGTACTTTTATCTCATATATAAATGAAAGAATAGAGACTCAGTATTTTTAAAAATTTTATCCAAAGTCATAGAGTTGGCCAGCAGCACACTCAGGATTTGCCCTCAGGTTTCCTGACTCGAATGCCCTTGATCGTGTGGTGTGCAGAGCTGGGGGTGCTCCAGTGGCGGACCAGGGAAGTGGCAGCATGAGCCATTGACTTCTGAGGGAAAAGGAATCCCTGATGGCTTCTGGGTGGGCAGAGAAGGACCCATCAGCACAGTGACTTCCGTGGAACAAAAAAGTAAAACACAGTCAGCTCTGCTATAATGCAACGTACGTGTGCCTAAAAATCATTGCACTGTTCAAAGTTATGCAGTAAAAACCACTGGGCTTATGGGGGAAAATGGGGCTGGGGCACAGCACTCATCAGTGACACACCAAAAAGAGAGGAACCTAGTAAAAATGGCAGCACAATTGTACACGTGTTAATGGCTACGATATGCATAAATACTGTACTACAAATGGGGTGTTACCGTGAAACGTCCTGCAGTTTGCCTGTGGAAGTGGGTATCAGAAAGGCTGCAGCCCATGAGCTTCTGTGCAGTGGTGGAGGAGGGCTGTCTGAAAGTGGCAGTAAGTTGTGACACCATGTGTGGATCAATGTGGCTTGTAACACACACAGTGAACGAAGGAAGCAGGTAGATGTTTGAGGTGGGTGCGTCTTGTGTGTTCCTGCGTGACTCAGTCCAGCTGGGTGCAGTTTTCTGCTTCACTAGTGTTTCTGTGTACAAAATCTCACATAGCAAATATGAAATTCATGTTATGCTCACATTGTTCCCTAATATATCAATCGTGTTGGAAGACATTTGCATTTTCAAAATAAGCGTTATAGCAGAATTGACTGTAACCATTCTTAAATATCTCAGTAGTGCGTCTTGGTAGCATGTAACCCAAAGTTAGTGAGTATTTCCTTTGCTTGGGAATATTCCTTTGAATGTTATTGAACCACCACGATGAACGGAGATGCCATTTTCTTGATTAGTTTCAAAAACAGGCCTTTGGTAAAATCCCTCATTGAAACCTGATTATAAAACTTACTACTTTAGAAAGACATAAGGATATGTTATTAAACCAGGTAATGCCTTATCTCAGCTTTGCAATTCAGTATTCATCCATAAAAATAATTGATTTGATCCTGCCGATGAGACTTTTCTCTTTCTACAGGGTTTCCAGGGTTTTTGATCTTTATAAATGATATTCAAAGTACTTTAGCAGCCCCCATGGACTTATTTGCTGATGATCATATAATGCATTTTGAAATTCAATCGCAAGATGATCATCTCAATAAAAATTTACAATCTATTGCAAACTGTTGCCATGGCTGTGTAATGGATTTTACATGTTGAAAGCACGATTGTCTGACTATCACTATAAAAATTATGAGTTGAAAATGCTGTTTGTGGTTTTATATTTCAAAAAATATTGATTTTTAAGTAAGTTATGCCTAAAATCTTGAGTAACCCACATTTTACAAAATGTGTCATCAAAGAGGTAATCTTCTTTTCCACATTGCTACTGATAGTAGAATGTTCTTTGCCTCATAATTAATTTTTAAGAGAATTCCAGGGCTGATATCCATTTGTGGAGGCTGTTTATTGGGGTTGGTAGTCTGAGTTTTTCCCCCCTTTCTCTATTCTATTATTAATCATACTGGAAATGTACTCATTATTTTACAAAACAGAAAATGAGAGAGTGTGGAGTGTGGAAGGTATAATTTCTGCCCAGAGGAATTTACAGACTGGGTTAAGATTCCAACAAAACAGCAAAGAGAGTAAAGCATAAAGTCAAGTATTGAAATAGCACACTTTGTGGAGAAAAACAAGCTTGGTGTGGAAAGAGCAATGCTGTTAAAATGATCTCGAGCAGTGGATTTCGAAGTTTTGTCCCTGGACGAAGAGCATCGACGTCACCTGGGGACTTGTTAGAAATGCAAATTCTCAGGCCCTGTTCCCTGACCTAGTGAATCAGAAATTCTGGGGATGGAGGCCAGAGATCTGTGCTATAAGGAGCTCTCTGAGGGATGCTGACGCACACCCACATTTAAGAACCGCTGATATAGTGTCACACCCAGATGCCACTTTGGTTGTATGCCCATTATATTGCTTGATCCTTGAGGCAGTTCTGAGAGGTAGATGGGAAAAAACTGAGGCACAGAATCATCAGATGAAGCTCACGAGTCAATTACCTTCTTACAGCTAAATCTCTTGGCCTAAGGAACCTCTCCATCACATGGTTTGATGGCGTTTCCTCTGCAAATGTTCTCTTCAGGGTGGGACTGAGTGATAAAGAGACTGGTAACTATGGAGACAAGCTGAGCATGAATAGCCTCCATGCACTGCAGCTATAGTCCTGTTCATCAAACATCTACTGAGTCCCTTCCATGTGCCCAGCTCTGTGCTAGGTACTGGTGGCAGCGGCATGCAACTGGAAGCTACAAGCTCAGGTATCAGGAAGATGCCAGGAGGCCCAATTCAGCAAGGGCAGGTGGCGATGATTCTGGTTCTGCCGGGTCTGCCAGGTCACTAGGTAGATTCTTGGGGCACTGGGAGCAGGTTCTAACCCTTAAGGGGAGAGATTGTCAAGAGTTTAGCTATAGTGCAGCATCCCAGGCCAATAGTCTAGAGTTCATAGCAGGACCCTTAGCCAATTAAGCTAGAGCCTGGACAGATTTATCAGATAGGAACCTAGTAATGTGAGGATAAGAGAAGAGAGCCATAGATGACACTCCCAGGCTTCTGGTTTGGATGCCTGGGAGATGAGTGATGGAGCTATCTTCTGAGATGGAAAACACAGAAGACACTTTAGGGGCAAGAAAGCCAGCCCAGGTTTGAATATGTTGTGTTTGAGGTGACACTGCACAGCAGGTGATGGTATAGGTCAACCTGGAGCTCAGGAGAGACCAGAACGTTACCTCTTCTTCTTCCAGGAGAACTACCTGGTTACACCTGGATTTGAAAATCAGAAGGACGTCTTTGTACCAATGAAAGCAGTTTAATTCTCTTTCTTCACGCTGTTCTCTTGAGATGCCCCATTCATTTTTTTTTTCTATTCATCATTTTGTTCCTTTTGGTCAGTTTAATCATGCGCCGTCTTTCCTGAGATATAAGCCTGGGGAGCAAACACGATAATGTACATCAGAGTGCTTTGAAAAGCTCAAAATGCTCTTTAGATAACCTGTAATGAAACAAACCATTATTTGTTGCTATTATTGTTATGGATGTTACGATTATGAGTAATGATATCAAAACAGGAAGTCTTGCTTGTCCACTTCTCTGCACTGACTGGCATTTGGAAGGGTGGGCCATATTCTTTGGTTGTGTTTCATCAGCCCATGGGAAATGCCATTTCAGAACACGATGATCATACTGTAGTCTGGACTCTAAGAGATTTTCTGGTCTAGAGCAACAGGTGGTTTTCTCCAACACAAACGCAATAGCAGACGTCCAGTAATAGGAGCTGGGTCCTAGAAGGGCTCTCTGGTGCCCACCCAGCCTCACCTTGAATGCCACCTCCGATGGAGGTGCTCATGTTCTCCCATGGAGGACCAGGTCCCTGCTGGGGATCCTGGGCGGTTATTATTATTCACTACCCAGTGTTAGCCTAGTGATCATAAAACTCTGGATGGGGTGCTAGGTAGGAGCAGAGAGTATCCATTAGGTTGAAAGAGTGGGGGCAGTAGGCAGGCTCTTTGCATCAACTGTCTGGAGTCCACAAGGAGAACCAAGGCCAATGGCATTGACGACGGGGCCCAAGGTCAGTAAGTGGGGAAGGCAGGTGAGAAGATAAGAGGTGCAGACACCATACTGGTCCAACCTGGCCCTGCATCTTTTCTGCAGGTACCGCTTTTAATGGCCCGAGCACCTGCTTCTTGATGTCTTAAAATGATCACTCAGAAACTCTCCCTCATTTTTACCCAAGTCTGCCTCCATGCAACACTCACTTATGGATTCTGGTTTTACTCTCGGGTGACCTATTCCTCCATATCTCAAAAACAGGTCTATAGCAACTAAAGTTTTCTGTCTTATGCTCCAGAAATCTATTTCCCCAAAAGCTGTGTTTCAGGCAGACCCTGGGCAGCTCTCTTCACATCATAGCTATGGGATCACAACTCCACAATCCAGCAAGCCAAGTGATCATATATCCCCCTGGGATTGCTTACTCTCGTAAATCAAAGGGCCCTTGCCTGGGAGTCCACTTCATCGTGGTCTCACAGGGTTCAGGCTCTCTAAGTGAAAAGCGACTTGATACAGCCAGACACACGACATGCACTGCTGATTTGGAGAGCTCTTTTCCTATTGCCTCCACCTGAGGGTTGATTGCACATTATATTTTATTTACATATTTATGGATTTCTACTGGAAGTGATATGTGTCTGCCCTGCTCTTTTCTCCAAGGGGATAAAAAAGAGAAATTCCAATTGCTGGGCTCAATGAAGTGAGGGTAGTCATTAGAATTTAGTGAAAAGAATAGGGGCTTTAGAGCTAAAAAGATTCTGATTTTTATTTCAAGCTGGCACTTGTTAGCTGGATGATCATGGGTGATATTACTTCTCCTGTCGGTGCCTCAGTTTCTTTTCTTCCATTTGTGAGAGATTACAGTATACCACTGTGTTGTGAGGCTTCAGTGAGACAAGTTATCTGCCTAGCAGAGAACCCGGGACATAGAAGCCCCTTTTAATGAACGGTTTTTAGAAATAATCTCAGGCCTGGGAAGATTCCCCTCACTGTAGCATCATGGACCCTGCCGTAAAGGATTTCTCCAGTTGCTGTTCTCTTTACTTTCTCCGCGGTGGATTCATGCAGAAGCTCTGATGAGTGGCTCTGCAGGTGTTCTGGTGCCTTTGACGTGTGGCTGCAGGACCTAGAGGTGGCTGCAGTGGTACTTGATGATGCGGGAGGGGGAGATGGGAATTGTCCTTTTATAATTCCGTCTCCAGTGTTAAGTAAGAGAGAGAAGCATGTTTTCCAGACCCTTCTCTCTTCTGGGAGGCCAAGGCTAGTGGGAATGAGGCCTTGGCAGACAGGGAGCGGAGGTGAGTCCTGCCCCTCTGCAATGAGCATCCTCAGATTGGTGTGTTTTTAGTCTAGCTTGCAGTTCTAGGGCAGAGTGGAGGGACAGAGAGAGGGAAAGAGGAATTTAGGGTCTAGAAAATAGAACAGAGCTACGTAACTAGCATTGCGAGGCTTTTATTTTTATTTTTTTCATTTCTGTAAGCCTCAGTTTCACTCTCTGTAAGGTGGGGGTAGCATAACCTGGCTTAACTCGTAGGGCTCTGAATTAGAAGTAAATGGAAACTTCCTTCTGGGCAGGATGGTGATATGAGCACAGACATCTAACTCCTATCTGTGCCCTGCTATGACCTTGGTGGGCTGATCCATAAATCTTAGGGAAACACAGCAAGATGAGCCAATAGAAGTAGAATCACCATTCCGCCCAGAATCAAAGCAAAATTTAAAGACCCACGGAGAACTCATTAACGCAGTGAGAAACTAGGGGAGGAGAGGTCTCCCATGCAGGCCATACCATGCTCAAAGGGACATTGTCACCGGAGCAGTGCATGTGATCCCAGACTGAAGGCAGCCGCAGAAGAGGGACTGTGGCCACCTCTTCCTCAAGATGACTTGGAGAAGCGGCACTGACTGCCCTCCACTTCCCCTCCCTTCCCACGCCGTTGCCTCTGCTGCTTTGACACTTCCTTTCTTCCCCGGAGTGTAGGACCTTGGGGAGAGTTACCTCCAAGGGGGTGAAGAGGAGGGAAGGCCTCTTCTCATCACACCTGGTTCAGGAGCTGCTGCATGAGACAAGAAGTGTCTGCAGAGGAGCCGAGCATCTGCTAGGGCACGAGATGTCCATCTCCTCTTCCTGTGGACCCTCTCCCCTCCCTCCCACTGCACACATAGTACCTACAAGTGGTTACCTTAGACCCCGCTCCCACTTGGCTTAGGGAAGAGGAGGAGAAAAGAAAGTTTTCTCACTTTACACCTGCAATTCACAACCTCAGGGACTTTCATCCCAGCCTGCACAGTCTCCCTACTGGATGGGCTGAGCGTGGTATCAGAGCAAAGAGTGAGGGTCCAGTTGGACACTGCTTAGCAGTCTCTGGAAGGGACATCTGGAAGTGTCTTAGCTGTTCTCTGTAGAACGGGGCAGCGCTTACTCCTTACTCTTCTTGGTTTTGTAGCCTTGGGTGAAATTCCAAAGTGACAAGAAAAGCCCTCTTAAACATCCTGTTAGGTTTAGATTTTTCTGCGACTCTCTGCTCCCTAGAGAACTAGGGCCACCTGGGAGGTGAAGCACAGTAAGTCAGATAACACACTCTGGTAAACACTCCCCCATCCCTACTAACTTTGAAGGTTGAGTTTAAAGAAAAAGTGAGCCACAGAGCGGTATTAATGAGAATAAAAGCTAACAGTGTTTGTTTGTTTGTTTATCCAGCTAGCTGGACTAAAGACATGGCCCCCAAATATATTAAAATTGGAGGTCAGTCATTCCTGTACTGATGGAGATCTTGAAATAACAGCACAAAGAAAATGGATGATTATAGTAATGAAAACAGCAGCTACCCTTGAGTATGGTAGCTTGAGTATCTTCCGTTCATGAGGGCCATTGTATTGAGCTTGTTACAAGTAACTGTTTTACTTGCAATTCTTGCACTAGGAGGGTGGGTATAATTTCCTCCACTGACTGGAAAGTAAGTGACTGACCCAAGGCTATATACCTGCCCAAGTGGCCCAGCTGGGAATTGAAGTTTTAATTACAAAGCTGCAAAGCTCCAGCTCTTCCTCATATGACCCCTGAAATCCAGCATCATAATGAAAGCATAAGGCACCATGATCAGAAATGCACCGATGAAAAAAGTTGAATATTAGAAAAACTATTGGTCTAATGCTTCGTATCAGTGGGTCAAAAGATGAAAACCATCTGATCTTCTCCGGGGAGACTGAAAAGTAATTTGAAAAAATTCAGCCTTCATTACCGATCAGAATTCTGGGTAAGCTAGGAATGGAAAGGCACTTTCTTATTTCTAGCAGAAAATGTTCTTATAGCCTCAAAGCCTGAGAGAATAAACTAAACCAAAAAAAAAAACAAAAAGCTATCAGAACTACTAAGAGATTTCAGTATTATGGTGGGACACAAAGCAAATAAACAAAAATCAATAGCTATATGCCAGTAATCACCAGTATAAAAAATAATAAAATGTATCCTATTCTCAAATGCAATTAAAATATAAATACTTAGGAGAAAACCAAGAAATGTGCAGAAACTATACGAAAACACACACACAAAACTTTATCGAGGATGATAAAACAAGACCTGAATAAATGGAGAGATATATCATGTTGTTGGATTAGGAAGTTTAATATTGTGAAGATATCAGTTCTCCCCCAATTAATTTATGGGTTTAATACAATTGCAATCAAAGCCCTAATGAGATTCTTTTTGGAACTTGACAGAGTGATTTCAAAATTGATCTGAAAGAATATATAGGAGACTGTAGTGAAGAACACTTTGAAAAGTGGTGGTTTGGCGGGGAGGGGGTGGATTTCACTGTGAAATATCTGCGTTTATTATAGCTATAATAATGAAAGCCCAGAAAATAATCCAGCATAGAGTGAAACTGGCTTTCAAAGTTTATTTGAATGGAGAATTCATATAAACATATTATATCTGTAATTGGTTAATAATTTGGAATTGAAATAGAATGCATTGCATAGATATCACGATATGCTAATAAATAAATTCTGGATCGATTAAGAAGTTAAAAGCAGAAAAAAGGAAGAACCAGAAGAAAATAAAGAAAATATTGTTCTGTATGAGGAAGGAATTACAGTCCATTAAAAGGAAATGCATCCGCCATTGAGTCATGGCTTACAAATTTAGTCTGTAAAAAAGGAAGAAGAAGAAAAATCTATGCTATACTAACAAAATTCAGAAAGCAAATAGGTAAACTGAGTGTGGAAAACTATGTGACAAAATAAAGAAAAAAGGGATAATATTCTTACACGTAAAGAGCTCTAATAAGTCAATAAAAATGTCATCACACTGATTTTTTTTTTTAGAAAGGGCTAAGAGGTATAAATAGGTAACCGCCAAACAAAATATGAATGGTGAAAAACAAATTTAAAATGTCCAGTGTCACAGATAATCAAATAAATGAATTTTAACCTGTAAGATTACCAAAATATATCTACTTTTAAGTGATAATAACCAGCACTGTCAAGGACAAAGGAAGCAGGCATTTCTACAGGTGGGTTAGCTGGCACAGTGTATTTAGAGGACAATTTGCTCATTTTTTTTTCTAACAAAATAATCAGAGCTGCTGAAAAAGAATTGTATACATGGAGGTCATCACTGTATTATTTATAAAGGCAAAAACTTGGAAATCACTTAACTGCCCCAATAGGAACATAGTTAAGTAAAGTTTTATGCATGCACACGGTGGAATTCTATGCCGATATTACAAACCATGTTTTCAGGGAATATCTAATGGCATGGGTTCATGCTATGGTAAGTTTAAAAAAAAAAAAAAAGCTTACAAAACCACATGTGTAATTACTGTCCCAATTTTTTGAAATATAAATACACAGGCCATATCTCAGCTGGTGCCCATTTGTCAGTTAGAGCTACAAAGTATTGAGCAGAATCCCCCATTCCAGGTCCTGCACTTGGTTTGATCCTGCCCCGAAGACATCTGGAGATTCCCAGGGGAGCACCTGTGTCCCCTGTTCACTGCCTGCTCTGAGTTCCAGAACATCACTCTGTCTTTCCTGGCTGTGCTAATGGGGTCAGATGTGAAACTGGCCCCTCTCTACCACTGTCCCAAAGCTGCACAAGCGCCAGGCTGTCTCCTGCAGCAGCAGTACCTCTCTTGATGCTTGGAAGGGGGGGAGGGGCACAGGCAAGAGATGACATTGCAGGGCTGCCCAGCAGACAACTCAAAATCCTTTCACAGCCTTAAAAGTCCTTTCAGTGGGCAGGGATTTTTCCCATTTTTCTCTCCTCTCTCTCCCAGATCACCTACAGGTGATGCAAAGTCTTCTTCTCATTTCCGGAGAGGTCTCTAACTTCAGGTCCAGTCCTCTCTTTGCACATCTTTTGCATTGAGGTGAACATTAAAGGGGGAGTTTGGGGAGGGCAGCTAAGAGATCTTAACCGAGACCGAGACCAACCGAGATCTTAACCTTTCTTTTTTTTTTTTTTTTTTTTTAAATTTATTTATTTATTTATTTATTATTTTTGGCTGTGTTGGGTCTTCGTTTCTGTGGGAGGGCTTTCTCTAGATGTGGCGAGCGGGGGCCACTCTTCATCGCGGTGCGCGGGCCTCTCACTATCGTGGCCTGTCTTGTTGCGGAGCACAGGCTCCAGACGCGCAGGCTCAGTAGTTGTGGCTCATGGGCCCATTTGCTCCACAGCATGTGGGATCTTCCCAGACCAGGGCTCGAACCCGTGTGCCCTGCATTGGCAGGCAGACTCTCAACCACTGCGCCACCAGGGAAGCCCTTAACCTTTCTTTTAATGGGACCAACCCTCCCTTAAAAAACGTATTTTAGTCTATGTGCTCTCATGCACACATACAGACAACACACACCCTATATATGGTATATATGTACACTTATAGGAATATATGTGTATGTATGTGTGTATATATAATATGTATACATAAATGAGATTATGGGTCACTGTAAATGTCTTCTTTGTTTTGCTATGTTATATAAAATTTGTACAACTTGAAAGCAGGTTTCCCCCTTAAAGTCAAATGTGAATGTGAAAGATTGTTATAAATGTTAAAGCACTCTGTATAAATGTGAGAGATTATTTTTATCATAGTTAGTAAATCACTGATGTTCTTGGAAGGTGCAAGAACAGTTGCACATTTGCTGAGCCCTGGGATGCAAACCAAGCTTTACTCTCTGCTCAGATGGAGAAAAGGGTGGTCAGACGAGGAGTCTGCCTACAGCTCCATCTGAATTGGAATCCAGGTTGTGCCCTTAGGATGCTAGACAGCTTTGGGCAGTGTGTTTAACCTCTCTGATCCCTTTACCCGTCTGTTAAATGGGGATTATACTGCTTATCTCACTGGATAGAAATAAGGGTCATTAATATTAATGACGGCTAATATTGCAGTGAATCTGCTTGCAGCCCCAAAAAGGAAGGTACGTACCATCAGCACCATCACTACCAAAGCTTAGAGAGGTTAAGTACTTTGTTGCAAGTCATGAAGCTTATTAGGAAGTGGCTGAGGTTAGAGCTTATCAAGTCTGACTCTAATCCCTGCTCTTACCGGACCTGGCTATATAACTGTAAGTGCGTGGTACAACGCCTAGAACTTAGTAGGTGCTTAGTAGATTGGAGCTTCAGGCAATTTAACAGCCTAGAGGCTCTCTTTCTCTCTCCCTGCCCAGGCCCTCCTCACCAGTAAACCCTAAGATCTTCACTGCAGTGGGTCCAAGGGACAAAGGGTAGCCACTTGCTGCGTTCCCAAAGGGATCTGGGAGGGCCGAAAATTTCAAGAGCTTGGCGTGCACCCTTAGCCAAAATTATGTCAGAGTCAGGGAAATCCCAGGGTGCCTTGCCCATCACTGGCATTCTGGAATGCAGAGACCTCATTACACTAGGAGTGGAATAGTATGTGCATCAGGGAGCACAAACCTGGCTTGATGCGGAGGAATTGGCTGCGCGTGCCAGAAAGCAGGGAAACCAGAACATCAGTCAGTGGTGGTTTCTAAATCATACCCACCACTGGCTTGACCCTCAGTCATTTTGAACTTCTTTAGTGGAGCTGTGGCAGGAGCTGAGAGGGTGCGTTGGAAGGTCTGTGGGGACCCACCAACGAGTGGGTGTCCATCCACCCTATAGACTTCCCTAGCAGGGGATGTCTTGAATCATTAGAAGCATGTAACTCTTCCCACTAATCCTTTTCCAGCTGGGCCCAGGGCTAAAAGCAGGTACAGTTGCTGCAGCTACTGTGGTATCTGCTGCTGTTCTTCCTCCTTTGTCCTCTTCATCTTTGTACTTGAAAAAAATAATGTATCTACAGCAAAGCAAATTTTTGAAAATAGAAAATATATCTCATATACCAATTAATTTCTTTGTTAGTGCATATTCCTTTTCAGTCATTGACCCCATTCTTATGTAATTATGCCTCATGTCCTATGTCTCTGCCTGTCACTCAACACCATAAAGTAAATATTTTACATGTTCTTAAGGAATTTTCAACATTGTTTTAATGGCTCCATAGTGTCCCGTAGAGTCTAATTGCCAAAATTTGCTTAACAATTCCTGTATTGTTGGATATTTGGGTGTTTCCAAAATGTCACCATCTTCCTGCCTTGTAACCTTCTGTTTGAATGATATTCTAGGCTGAATTTCAAGGAGTAAGGTATTAAAAGGTAGAGACGTCCTTATGGCTTTTGCTACATTTCACAGATTGCTGTCAATGAAATAATTATGCTATTTTTTTTGATGATATGAGCACTTTCAGTGTAACCCTTGACAAAATTATATACTATCATCTTTTAAAAATTTGTCCATTTCATAGGCATGAAGTGATATTTCAAGTCTGCTTTAATTCATGTCTCTTCATAACCTCCACTTCTGCATTCCCTCTGCCTCGCTCACGTGTGCCAGCTGCCACGCTAGTCTTTTTTCTGTTCCTCAAGTCTTTTTTCTGTTCTTCAAAAACACCATGGCCACCCTCTTTGCTGCCTCAGGGCCTTTGCCCAAGCTGTTTCTTCTCCCTGGAACTCTCTCTCCACTCATACTGTTCACCAGCTCATTCATCCTCCTCCTTTGCATGTCCCTTTAAAGGTCACTTCACAGAGAGACCTTACTTGACACCCTAATCTAAGTTAGTCTCCTTCCCACTCCCCTTTCGAACAATTTATGACACTGTTCACAGAACTTATCCCAGTTTGTGATTATCTAATTATTTGTGTCTGTTTGTTTATTGCATGCCCGTCCATTAGACTTTGTGCTTCCCCAAGGACACTCTAGCTTCATCCGTTCTGGTCGCTAGTGCCTGGAATCGTGACTGACACATAGTAGGCACTCAGTAAATCGGTGTTGAACGCGTGGATGTTATGGAGATATACGTGCTACACTGCAGAAAATTTGGAAAAGCAGAAAAATACACAGACAAAAATTTAAGTGACCCAAACAAGGCATCCATCAGAGATAAAAACTATTACCAAGTTGGTGTTTCTAATAGTTTCATGTGTTACATTGAACTCATTAATTAATATGGGGTTTATGTTGGTCTTTGGGACGCAGTTAGGTTTCAACTTGCTTTATAACCATTTGACCTATTGTCTCAGCACCATTGGTGGAATAAGCTTACAGTGCCCCAAGCAATGAGGAACTGGGGAAGGGAGGAGGGAATTCTTTATGGAGAAGGGAAGGAGGCTGGGAGCCTGACCCAAAGAAGGTTTGCAAAAGAAAGCCTATCAGAGAAAGGGGGCCCCTAACCGTGAATCTCCTGACCTGGCGTAATAGCCGGGCGGGCGGACATCCAGACCACAGTTCGGGAAACTCATCTTGGGAGGAAAACCCCAGGCCCTGTCCAAGTGGCTAATACCACCTGTGTTTGTAAATCCTTTACAGTACTATCTTTCTAGAGCCTTTTATAAACATTATCGATCCTCAGCGACTCTGAGACTAACTGGGATAATCACCACCATTTTACTCTAGGGGACGTGGAAGCTCTCAGGAGTTACGAGACCCTCCCTATATCTCAGATCTTGGGATAGCTGTGAAATAACATCCTGACCCCAAACTCTTCTGACGCCTGCCCTCCGGCTACTATCGAAGGTTTCAATGAGCTGTGAATCTTGGATTAACCTGATAGCTTGGGGGAAAGGTGGGGGGAACAGGAGGAGGCAGGAGTTCTGATTAATTGATTCCTTTTTTGAATTTGAAGGTTAAGCAGAAAATCCATTTAAAGTTGGCCCAGACTATTTTATATAGGATGGCATATGAACTAAGCACAATAAAATTGAGCCCAGAGGAGTATCCCAAGGGAGAAGTCAATAATGTGACCCATAATTGCCTTTTACAGTGGGTATGGTTATGTGCCCTTGACCACTGCACCCACCCCAAAGCATTTAATCAAAGCCATGGCAGTTTAGGCATCTAAAGGCCTCTGGCAGGCAGTTAACGGCCATCCCACTGTCTTGAGCTGTCCTAGACTCTGAACTCCCTGAGGACAGAGCCTTGTGCATTTCACTTCCGTGTCTGGCTGGTACATCCAGAAGTTTGAAGCAAGGATGGGCATGCATCCTCAATTAGGTGTGGCTAACAAGATTAATGATATTCTGTATTGTGGGGAGTTTAGGATTCAGAATGATTGGGCAGCGGAATGCCTGTAATATGCCAAGAGCATTAAACTTCATTCTGGCCACATATTTTCAAAGGTACCAGATGAAAGATATTACCTAGGAGAGTGCTGGTCCTCTGGGGACGAGCTGTAAACCCCATCATATGAACAGACTGGAGGGGTGCTGAGCAATATGTTTGCTTGAAAGTTAGAGAGACTCTGATGCCTGGAATTGTTCAGACTTCTGTACGTGGTGGGAAAGTTAGGGCAGCTCTTCACATTTTCACGGCATTTTGTAGTGATGGTGAAAGAAATATGTTTCTATTATTTTTATTTTGGAAGATACAGAAAAACACCAAAAGAATGTAAAAATCACCCATAACCCCACCACTTGGAGATAACTACTCCAAATTTTGGTGTAACTCTTCCAATGATTTGTTTTTGTTTTTTCTAATGCAGAAATGTACATCTCTTTACACAAAATTAAGCCAAAGTGTACATGTTCTATAACTGATTATTTAGCAGTATATAGTATATAGTGAACATTTTCCCATGCACTTATTATTTTTACTTCAATAAATACAAATAGGTATTAAGTAGGTGGCGTGATGAAGTAAATAGAGATGGTCTTGGTTTTTATGGATCCTGAAACGAAGGGGGAGATGTATATTACATTGAATATAGATACAGAAATACAGTCTGTCCTTAATTTCTGCAGACTCCATGATTGCAAATTCATCTACTTGCTAAAGTGTAATTGTGATACCAAAAGCAATACTCACAGTGCTTTCACGGTCATTCACAGACATGCGCAGAGAGGTGAAAAATTTGAGTTGCCAAATGCACACGTTCCCAGGTTGAACAAGGAGACGCTCTGCCTTCTTGTTTCAGGTCTCCTCCTCTAAATAATATCCTTTTCACGGTCTGTTTAGTGCCATGTTTTTCCCATTTTGGTGCTTTTTGTTGCTGATTTTTCTGTTTAAAATAGCCCCCAAGCATAGTGCCAAAGTGCTGCCTAGTGTCCCTGAGTGCAAGAAGACTGTGATGTGCCTTACAGAGAAAATACATGTGTTAGGTAAGCTTTGCTCTGCGTGAGTTACAGCTCTTGGCTGTGGGCTCAGTGTTAATGAATTAACAGTGTATATTAAACAAGGTATCTTTAAACAAAAACAGACATAAAACAAGGTTATGTATTGACCAGTTGACAAAAACGTTGTATCCGAGGCTCTCAGGAGCCTAGGAACAATGGTTCGGTATTTGCTCATTCAGTGCAACTTTATAGAACGTAACTATTGCAAATAGAGACAGCCAACTCTATGTATATACAAATCAGTAAGGTGGGGGGTGGTCAGGAATGGAGACATACATTTGGCTCTAGATAGCTCTTAAAACTGTTGAAAAATAATTTTCAAGACAAGGTAAAATCACAACTCTCATACAGAAGTAAAATCAACATGATTTTATTTGATTCATTTACGAGGAAACCGGTGAGGTGTCACAACCAGTGCAGAGGAAAATCCAAAAATCAGAGACATTTATAGGTGAGGAATGTTGGCATGAATATGCAAACAGAGGCAAAACTGGCTTTCTTTTTTCCTTTAGTAGGGGAGAAGATTGTCCCTCCCTGAGACAGAGCCATTTCCATGTCTGTAGACAAAAAATTATTCTGCCTTGCTCTCAGTAATCTACAACTCGCAGGGTTGTAAAGTAGGTTCCATAGAATCATAATCTGATAACAGGGAAACTTGTGCCATGACAATTCATAGTTGTCCATGAAAGCACGTGTCCCCCCCACCCCCAAGTCATGGTGATGTGATCCATCTAGATAATGTGTGGAGGTAAGAGAAGGGAACCCTGAGCAACGCCCCTACCATGAGATTAGAGGTTGCGTGGCTAATTCAGAGCCAGCAAAGCAAACTGTGAAGAAACAGCTAGAGAGGCAGAAGGAAAATGTGGTGCCTTTGGGCCAACAGCAAGACAGAGGATGGAGAAAGTTGTCAGCTGCCTGAAGGTTGAGTAGGACGCACTCTAAAAGGGTCCCCTTGGATTTGGCACCTTGGTGGCCACTGGCGAGTTACCATGAGCAGCTACTGAGGGGTACAAACCAGCAGAAGCCAAAGTGGCATAGGATAGGTGAAACAGGAGTGAGAAACTAGAAATTTTGATTCAAGTCTTTGCGGTTTTTTTGTTTTTGTTGGGTTTTTTTTTTTCAAGTCTTTGTTTTGATTCAAGTCTTGATATGCTCTTAATATGGATGTGCCATTGATTTTATCCTAACTTCTATTTCTGGACATTTCAGTCTTTTCTAATTTTTCAAAAATTGTCATTAATATCCTTATAGATACAAATCAGTGAGCACATATTTAATATCTTTCCTAGAGTCAATTTCTGGAAGTGTCGTTGTTGCTGGGTCAGCGAGCATTTCCAAGACTTTGAGACCGTTCCTCCACAATTGGGTCAATTTACACCCTGCCCTTAACAGCGGATGAGCCACTTTGTTTCTTTGGACATCTTGTCTGTAACTGTTATAAGTCTGCGTTCTCTCTTTATTCTTCTCCATTTCCCTGAGACAATAACTCTGCAAATAAGTCATTTGGTGTTTGGAGCTGATAATCAGTGGCTTTTATTTCTTATCATCACTTACAAGTGGCAGCCCCCTATTTGGAGCAGAATCAGTTCTTTCCCTTGTTGGCATTAACACACGTCAAATATTTGCAGGTTCTTATCTTTCTTTAGGCTTGGCTTGGGCAGGCTCTGAATTTTTAGCACCTGACATTTTCCCTCCCAGGTCCATTCCTCTATTTTCCTGAGGGCATTCCTGTCTTGCCTCAGCTTTTCATCCACTTAAGCATGGCCATGCTTCTGCATCCCAAGAAAAGCCCATCTTAACCTGGGCAGGTAGAGAGGATTTCCACCCTTACCTCCCCGAGGGCTGCATTGTCAGCTGTTTTTTAAATGAAATCTCTATCCAGCTTTTCAGATTGTATGCCCCCTGTTTCTCATCTCTGATTTCTATGCTTGTTGGTGTTTCTTAGGACTGTGTCCTCTGCCCAGTTCTCTCTTCATTACACGTTACTCTCCCTGGGTATGTCTTACCTGTTCCCATGGCTTCAACAAGAGGTGGACACATTCCCATCTCTCTTCTGAGCTCCAGGTCTACACACCTAACTGCTTTTTCTATCTGCCTTATACCCATCTCACCCCTACAGCCTGCCTACTCAGTTCAGAAACCTGAACTCATCTGGGATCCTTCCCTCTTTTTCTCTCTCCTCTCACACCAGATCAGCCATAAAACTGTGCATTTTCCCTGCTTCTGCCCCCTCTTCTCCAGTTTTATTCTCCTGTCCACATATGTCACTTGAGGATTCTTTGCCACCAGGATTCACTGAAGTCTCACATTGGATTTTACACCTATTACCAATCTGTCTTACCAGGTTTATGAGACCTGGTAAATTTCTAAGGCGGATTATTATTTTCATTTCTTTTCCAGTAAACTATGTTGTATTTTTAAATGTAATTTCATTTTGCTACTTCTGTATCTTTCTGTTTTTGGTCCATTTCAATGGGCCCTTTCAGGGTGGGAGGTATTGATACATCTACAGACCCCATTGCCACTAGGATCAAATAGAAAATGACATTATCGGATCCATTGGATTGTCATGCTGAGGCAACAGTCTCATGATGACTAAATGAGTAAATGAATTTAAATGCATAAGACAGTAGTACAATAAGATGTTGCCTGTATATCGTTCTTCAATGCCAGCAGTAGTAACATTCTTACCCTGATGTTAGTGAGCTTTGGAAGCAACAGGGTATTGTGGGAAGGGTGTGACTTTCCAGATTCAAACTCTCATCTCACTAGTTAGCAGCGGTATGACCTTGGGCAAGTCATGAAACTTCTCTGGACTTTCATTTCCTCATCTATAAATTCAGAATAACAGTGTCCATCTCCTTGGGCTGTCATGAGGCTTGAACGAATAGATATGTATAAAGAGGGAAAAGATGGTGATTTGGGGGGTGGGAGGCTGGGTGTGTTGAACAGAGTGTGGTAAAGATACACTCTTTTGCTTCCCGTCCCCATCTCCATAGAAACCCTCTGGCCTGAAGAGCTTCACGCCCTCAGTGAGCATATCCTAAGGGGGAGAGCAGCCCTGGGTGTCTGCTGTGGAATGTTCTCATTTGTGGCCAGTGCCTCTTCCTTGTTCCCCTGGAGCTTTCAGAGATGCTCTCCCTAAGTCCCCTCCCTGCCTGCCTGCCTGCCTGGATTGGGTTTGTCTTCTCCATCCTACACTCTGTGCTGGGAGGGGCTTATCATGTCTCCCCTGGACCCGTCCACCAGCCTTCTCCTTCCTGTTCCCGTTTACAGCCCTGCCTCTCCCCACTGCATGTCCCCACCACCATCCATCCTCCACGGGACAACCGTGGTGACTGTTCTAGCGCAAACCTGGCCTCATTTCTTCCCTGGTTTACATCATTCCCATGTCCCCCTACAGCCCTTAGAGTGTCCTCCGTACCCTCCCTGCCATTCAAGGCCCTTCACGAGCTCTCCCAGCCTTCCCTGTCCTGTCCTGTACTGTCCTTTCCAGGCTCCTTTTCATCATTAGACACTGTGGCCAGGAGATTTCAAGGCTTCTAAAATGTTTGAAGACTGGAAAAGCAATTTATTGGCTCAAAAATGTGGAGGAAAACTGTATTGAAGCTAATCAGCATTTAATTCTATATCTATGAAATATATCTGCATGCCTATGTGTGGTATACATATATGTATATATGTATACATATACAGTCAATTTACTGTTCAAAAATTTTATTACATTTAGCAACAAACTATAGATTAACTTTCCTCACAGGTCAAGAATTCCCCAAGGAACAAAGTGGTTGAAGAAACCAGAGACGATGATAAGTTGTTACTGGGAGCCACATAATATTGAAGGCAAAATTATTTTTTAAATATTTCAAAATAATTTTATGACAAAAAAGTTATACATCGTGTTGGAGGTAGAACATATGTGCATCTTTATATATATATATATATATATATATTTTTTTTTAATATTTATTTATTTATTTTTGGCTGTGTTGGGTCTTCTGTGTGAGTTGGGTTTCTGTGCGAGGGCTTTCTCTAGTTGCGGTGAGTGGGGGCCACTCTTCGTCACGGTGCGCGGGCCTCTCACTGTCGCGGCCTCTCTTGCTGCGGAGCACAGGCTCCAGACGCGCAGGCTCGGTAGCTGTGGCTCACGGGCTTAGTTGCTCTGCGGCATGTGGGATCTTCCCAGACCAGGGCTCGAACCCGTGTCCCCCGCATTGGCAGGCGGATTCTCAACCACTGCGCCACCAGGGAAGCCCTGTGCATCTTAATATGAGATGAAGGTGGCCTCCAAAACTAGACTGGCCCATGAAGATCATACACGGCCTTGGGTTTCCCGTTTACCTTGACCTGCAGCCTCTCACTCCTTAGCTGCCTCTTGCCATGCGTTTGTACCCGCTGATTATAGGACCATCTACCATGATTTTTCTATCAGTCAATCCTGTGATATTTGTAAGAAGGTGTTGGCCCTACTCCATGCTGGTCCTCAGCACAAAGCGCAGAGCTTTGCATACAATGCAGGCTCTCAATGCTATTAGTTGGAGGAGCATTGCTGGTTGGTCCTGGGGAGTCGTTATGGAGAAAGGGAATGTGGAGGAGTTTGCCTTTTATGGGGCGCTCAGGACTAGGCCTGAACGTTGCCAGACACTTGTAGGTCATTCCGTCACGTGTACACCATGTGAATAAAAGGACACACATCTCAGGAACTCTGCACTAAGCGATGCGACACAAAGATGGGGAAGGTGACGCAAAGGTGGGGCAGCATCCTTGGTCACGAGATCAAGCCCTTGACTTTGCCTGACCTCAGAGGCTCCATGGGTATCAAAGTCCTCTGTGACCTTCACTGCAGAGAAGAAAGGGATATGGCAGGTGGGATGGGCGCTGAGAGCACTGAGTGTGGCTTCCTAGAGGCCCTGGGAATCACGAGCAGAGGGCGAGGCTGCTGTTCCAAGAGGGAAGCAGGACGTCGGCCCCGATGGCAGGTGTGGGCAAGGACAGTCCTGTGGGCTGCAGTGGCCGTCACCAGACACAGGCCGGGGATCAGTGACCACAGCTGCTCTGTGCACCGCCCCTCAGCAGATTCCTCAAGGGCAGGGACCACAGTGTCTTTGAGGCTCTGGTGCCCTAGTGCCCAGCACAGCCTGGCACTGAGCAAGTGCTCAGGGAGGATTTGCTGGACTAATGAGGGGCAGAGTGGTCTAACCATGGAAACGGCAGTGCAGTTCAGAGCAGACCGTTCCCCCAAAGGAGTCTCTCCAAGTATCCTGATTTCATAATGAATGTTTCATGGGCCATTTTTGTCATTAGAATAGAATAGAAATAGAATATATGGCAGGCATTTTACCTCATTCTCTAATTAAATATTAATAGTACTTGGAGAGGTATTAACATGCCATTTTTTTAAAATGAGGAAGAAGCTCAGAGAAGGAGTCATTTGTCCACTAATGAGCTAGTGAGTGCGGACCCGAACTCTGAACCCTGGATGAAGCCTCTCGTCTGTCCCTGATCTACAGTATCACCTCACTTGAGTATTGTCAGTAATTTTCTAGAAAGGGAGCCTGCTCTTCGGAGCAGAGAGACCTCACTGGATTTACAGTCACAACCAGTGGGTTCCAGACCTGCCCTTGCCTCTGTCCCTTAATGAGTGTTGCTAATCTCTTTGAGCCTCAGCTTTCTCATCCGTAAAATGGGAATAAAATGTGACTACCTCATAGGCTTGGAACAAAGACTAAATGGACACCATTTGTGAACACACTTGGCACAGCTGTTGGCACATAGAAAATAAACAACTGCTAATTGGTTCTGATGTTAGAAATCAATTTTATAGTATGCCCGTATTTTCTTATATATGACGTTGGCAAGCAATGAGGTTTGGACATGTTCCTTCATTCCTATATGATCCAGTTTAATATTTTTCTCTTGTCACATGCAGTGTCATCCCTCTTGGACTTTGTCTCTTTAAAGGCATTTATCCTATTCTTTCACAATGACATGTATATAATCCACTTTCCTTATGAAATGCTTTTTGCATATAGAACCCTTTATAATCTAACACCATCCAGATATAAGAACCATTTAGTTGCACATGTAAAAGGACCCATTTGAAAAGTAAGGGAAGAAAGTAACCTTTATTTTCTTGCAGACCTTTCTGGGGAGCTTCACCAGAAAAATGGAAGTACACACACTTCCTCAAGAATTTGAGTGTCGCTGGGGTCTCTTAATTGTGTTATTTTCTCACTGCACGTGAAGCCCCATTGCATTTGCTTTGTATCCTAGTCATTCTTTGCCACAGCGGCAGAGATGAATATTTTCTCCACTGTAGTTGTTTTCCTAAGAAGCTAAAAATATTGGAAGGAAATTGTTCTTTTCTCTTCTGCCTTATCTTTGCATAACTATTCTCAGGGATCTCAGAGCAGCGTAGGAGACGACCTCTTTTTTATTGTCGCTGTAGAGCCAAGAAAGAAACACAAGCAGCAGAGAATAAAAGCAACCCTGGCCTCTGTGGCTGTCTCCTGGAACTGTCAAGGTGATGGTTGGAATGAATCCACTGGTCAATTCCAATTTAGTCCAGTCCCTGATTTGACACAACCCCACCCCTGCAGGCGAGCGACGGATTGTTTTTCATGATCGATGGGGGTGACAGATTTATTTTCCAAACTGAGGCTGATTTTTCCTGACCCTGATGAGCCTGGGGAGGTGGAGGTGGGGTGTGTGTGTGGAGGTGGGGTGTGTGTGTGGAGGGGGGGAGGGTTGGATGGGGAGAGAGGATACTCCTTTGCTAATGGCCTCTGGCAGTGACTTCTGTGAAAGTCTCAACAGTTCAGAAAGCACGCTGTTAGGGAAGCCGTGGGCAGGGAATAGGATATTGGGTAGGAAAACCCAGATTCCCAGTTCTGGTTCTACTGTTTCCTTGGGCAAGTTTCTTAACTCCTCTGTGCTTTTGATCACCTGTAAAAAACATGAGCCATGTGGAAGAGACTGCTAGTTGCTTATTCAATATTTGTTCTCACCTTCTTCCTTACTGAGATCAGATTTTATTCTGGCTGCGATGTGACCAGATAAAAGACTGCATTTCCCAGCCCCGCTTGCAGCTGGGTGTGGCCATGTGACCAAGTTCTGACCCATGAGATGTAAGCAGAGTGGTGGGCAGGACTTCTGGGAGAGCTCTTTCCAAGGGGGCCCCTGACTGCCCTCCTTCTCTTCCCCGTGCCTCGGGTGATGTAGACCTGAGGAGATGAAGTATTATAGGTATCCAGTAGCTGGGACAGGCTCTGATCGTCTCTTGGCTGTGGACTCTTGAGTTCTATGCAAACAGAGAGGCTTTCATGCTATGGCAGCTGGATTGTGTCTCCAAACTTCAGGGGGAAGGTGAAGGGTGTGTCTGACCTCAAGGAGCAAATACTTTTTGCAGCAAATGAAACTTGAACCCATGGGCTCTTCAGGGGCCTTCACATACTCCCAGAGGACTGGAAAGTTATTCCCTTAACCAGTAATTGTATCTTTTTGACTCCTAAGAACCTGTGGCTACTTCTATAGAGATGGACTTCAATCAGTGCATCAGTGAACTCACTTGTAGGTGCTGTGGTTTGAATGTGTCTCCTCCTCACCCTAGCACCACCTCCCTACCGCTGTTGTAACAATTAACAGACGCTTTAATACTAGACAAAAGATTGCTGAGGCTGACTTGTCCTGTGAGGGCTTCTCTCTCTGCCAGGCTTCGTCTGCTGGGAGGACAAAAGGGGTCTTAGAGAGCTGGAAGGGTGATGTAGGAGCAGGGAAGACCCCAACACCTCCTTCTCTTATTAATGAAGTACATTTATGAAGGACACCATGGCTGGAGTGACAGGGGTGTCTGCTCTTACTGGGCCATTTTGTCCCTTGATGGCTCTGTCTTCAACGTAGCTGCTGACAACCCAGCCAATTAAACTACAGGCCCCAGACCTGTGGGTCAGGCTCGGGGGTTTTGGAAGAGTGTCATAAAACCCAGGCGCCTTCAGGGTCAGCCCTTTCCCCAGAGCATCAGGGGAGAGTGTTCTCAGCTGGACTCTGAGGAAGGAAAGCACCACCGAAGGGTCGCGTCTAAGCCACTGCCCCCAGGTGTCCCTGGATGCCATGATGAGTGGGTCCAGAAGTTTCCTGGGAAGCTTATCCCAGAGGAGAAAATCCTCCTTTTGTTATTACGTAATGATTTCTTTTCACTCTGACCGCCTCAGATGTGATTTGCAGCATCTTGTGATGAAAGCAGAAATCTAGATAGTCAGCCTTGTTTCCTGATCCTCAAATCTGAGAGGAACTGGCCCCAAGAGCCTTGGTTTAATGAGCATCGGCTGGTATCGCAGACACTGTCCTTGCTAGCGGGTTCACGAAGGTGCAGACACATTCTCCATTCTCATGTCTCCTGTTCCTGCCTCTCAGAGGCACCGAGGGTGGAATGTCTGCAGAGGTGGGGTCATGGGGCTGAGGGCTAAGATCCAGGTGTGAAACGTCCTGGGGACCTGGCCTCTTCTGCAGCCCAGACTCAGGGGAACTTGCAAATTGAATGATTTTATCCATTAGCTGTCACAGCTGGACTTCTGGACAAGGCTGAATGGCTGAGAAATGGAGCCTGAATTCTGCAGTGGGACCAGGTCAAGAGGAGCTCTGGGCTGTTGGCTGGGCACCAGGAGTACAGCATGTGAGGGAGCCATTTATCTACCTGATTTATTCATTCTGTATTTGTTGAATGACTGCTCTGTGCTGGAGACGAGAGATTTAGGGGGGAAGCTGACATTCTGCCCAGTGACTTACTAGCTCACAGCCTCTGTCACACGAGAGGCAAAGATGTGGATCTGTGGATGCAAGGATATAAATGTCATGAGTCAGGTTCCCTAGAAGCAGAGCTTGAAATCGGGGTGCCTATACATGTGATTTATTGAAGGAGGAACCTGTGAGGGAGGGAGGGAAGAGGACATGGAAGGGGAAGAGGTAGGGTAAGAATGTGATCTGGGAACATCTAGCCTTGACCTGATCTGCGAACTAAGGGCTCTAGAGCGGCACTGTCCAGCAGAACTTCCTGTGACGCTGGCGATGTCCTGCATCTGTGCTGTCCAGCAGCAGAGCCACCAGCCACATGTGATTGCTGAGCACCTGAAATGTGGTCGGTGTGGCTGAGGCACTGAAATAGTCATTTTATTTAATTTTAATTCAATTTAAATACAGTACTCACAAATAATGAATGGCTGCCATATTGGATACTGCACCTCTAGAGCAGATGTGGGCAACCTTCTGTGAAGGACCAGTAAGTGAATACCTTAGGTTTTGTGGACCAGACAGCCTGGGTTGCAATTACTTCACTGCTGTTGTAGCAGAAAATCAGCCATAGACAACACCTGGAGGAGTGGCTGCGGCCGTGTGTCAGTGGCTACCACAACAAGTGGCAAACTGGATGTGGCCCATGAACCATGAAGCAGACTGCAGAGTTGCCCCCCTCCACAGCACCCAGCAAAGGGCCAGCCTTGCAGAGCCGGTATCAGACTGCTGTCGGTGTAGGTCACCTGGGGGAAGGATGGTACTTCCTGGGCAAGGCGACTCTGCCAGCTGAGGACATTTCCCAGAGTATAGTGAGCGTGGCGGCGGGGTGCTGTGATCCCTTGGGCACGTGCCGTTGTGGCCATTACAGGTTGTGCGGTGGCCAGGTAAGGAGAGTCTAGGAGGAGCACTACGGTGTCTACTGCAGTAATGAACAATTCTTACCATGCGTTCACTGTGTGCCAGGCACAGTGTTAGTGCCTCACGTGGATTCTTTTCATTCAGCTCTCAAATTACCCTTAGGAAGAATGGAATGCAAGCATTTGTAATGCATTCCTAGAAAATTCATTGATGTTCATCACTACAATTTTGTTGGCTTAGTTACTGGTTACCCGCAAGATTTTCTCTCTCTCTCTCTCTCTCTCTCTCTCTCTCTCTCTCTCTCTCTCTCACACACACACACACACACACACACACACACACACACACACACACACACTTCATCTGAAATATAGGTATGATGCCACCAAGTGGCAGTCATGTACTTTTTTCTGTCAGGTAGCTTTGCTCTACCTTCAGAGACCCCAGTGACCTGACCTTTTTTGTACTAGTTGCCTCCACTTACTTTGCCTCTCTGGGGTGTTTTTCAGCCAAGATTTCCTACTTGATAGGAAGCCCATTTCTCCATATCTTATTTAGACTTCTCATAAAAACAGATCTTGATTTGGGTTCAAGTAGTTTCCTTGGGAGGTGATTTCAGAAAGCCCAGTGAAGAAGTGGAAAAGGAGACAGGGAGGGAATAAAGCCATTGAAGGGTATGTTAACACGTGGGTAACTGGATGGGTTACCACTCTGGCCAACTGAGGCCTATCCCCACTGGGGGCCCTGCTGGACACATACCGTAGAAGGTTAGAGTCTATCCCCCCATTGCCATCCCACATTGGATGAGGGCTGCTCCTGGAGTTCTAACTTCCCAACACTTTTACGCAGCCTGGGGTCAAGCATATTCCCTCAGAGTGCACCCCTCCCCCTCAGGCAGAAAGACCCATGAAACAGGCTGCCTGTGATCTCCAGGTGATGGGTAGGATCCTGGAGCGTCTGTCATACTCTCCTTTCCCGACTTACTAGTAGTTCTCCACTTATGGGCTTTTTCGGTTTAAGAGATTTGTTGCCAATGTCTACAGTGCAATAGACTCTGCCTGACAGTTTGCATGGTGTGGAAGAAGTTATAGACTTATTAACTTGGGGTAACGAAATGAGGAAAGCACCACATGAGCCTTGGGTCTTACTTCTGATTGACCTAGCAAGGTTCTGAACTTCCTAGGTCTCAGTTTCCTCCTCTGTGTAATGGGAATGATGGCAAGGCTTTTGCTGTACCTCAGATGAGGTAATGGACAAGCACATACTTAGTGTTCTGTGAAGTACATGGGCATGCAAGTTATTGATTAAGGAGTAAGCGCTGTGATTAAGGCAGCATAAATCAACTAGTAATCATTATCCTAGGTCTTTCATGTGTGTGGAGCTGGGCTCCCTATTTAGCCTGCATCCCAGACACCCCTGCTTGCTCTCAGGGCCAGGTTCTCAGGGTACACTGAAGACCACTTTGCTGCGTCTCTGGACTCAGGGGGCTCATGGCCAGAGGGGAGACATATCCCAGACCATGGCTTTCCGTGCAAGACAGCTTATTCTCCACTCCATCCCACAGCCCCTGTTCCCGCACCTGTACACAGATGCACGCTGCATAGGTAAGAGTCTGATGTGGTCATGAAAAGAGCATTTAAACCAGAGAGAGAAGCATGAACACGGGTGAAGGGAAAATCTACCCTCCTCTGGGAACAAGCAGATCAGTGCCCTAGGCCTGGGAGTATCCTCCCAGGATGCCAAATCAGGAGGGGACTTGAGTGCTGGATTCACCTCAGGGACACACTGCATGTACACAAGTAGAGAGTGACATGTTTTGTGTGCATTTGGGGAAGATTCTCTGGTCTGAGGTGTAGGGTAGATTAGAAAGGCTGCAGGAGCCAAGAAGAGGCTCTTACAAAGGTCTAGAATACAGAGATGATGAGGTCTGGGTGAAAACAGGGCTGTCAGTATTTTTAACCTGCTCAGCCAGTGGAAGATTAAGTAGCGGATTCTTGGAGTTTTACTGAGAAGGGGCGGGAGTGCAGAATCAGGACCTCAGCTGGTTTCCCTCAGCTGGTTTTCCTCAGCTGGTTTCCTGGCCCCCTCACGCACCTCACAGAGCTAGGGTTTTACGAGCACTACATCATGAAGAATACTTACTGCTCTCCACCACTGCACCCCTTAATCTTTGGATCTTGTGTCAGGAGAAGGCGTCCTTTCCTGAGCGTGTTCCCTCATCCCAGAGTAGCTTCTCAAAGAGTGAGATGAAAACACAAGCTCAGAGAAGAAGATAGCCAGCCCTTGATTCACAGTCCCTGGCCTGGTGAAAGAGGGAAGTCAGAAGTGTTTTGCGCCAGGTCAGGGGAGGCTGCACCTCCTTCTACAGAGCAGCATGGTTTGAGGAGCAGTCTTGCAGTGTACACGAGGCAGTGGTTGGATGTGAGGGCTCTTAAGCCAAACTGCCCAGCTTCAAAACTTGTCTCCATGACTTACTAGCTGTTTGAGGTTGGGCAAGGTACTTAAATTCTTTGTGCCTTATTTTTTCATCCTACAGTGGAAGTAATAATAGCGTGTCCCCCGTGGGTTTTTGTGTGAAGAATAAATGATACAGTCCATGTAAGTTGTTTGGGAAAATGTTTGTTTACTAGGTGTGATTATCATATATGCAGGAAAAAGTGTCTGTGAGTTAAGAGAACTGGTTGCATCAGTCAGCTGCTGCCATAATAATGCTGCATAACAAAAACATTAAAACCTCAGTGACACACAGCAGACATTTATTTTTGCTTATGGGGCTATCGTTTGTCTGGAAGGTTCTACTGATCTAGGCCAGCCCTGGCTGATGTGCATTTTGAATCAGCTGGCAAGTGTGCTGGAGCTGGGTGGTGTAGGGTAGCCTCAGCTGGAGTGACGTCATTTTGCTCCACCCGGCCTGAAATCCTCCAACAAGCCAGCTTGTTCTCATGGTGGAAGCAGGAGAAAACTTTTTCAAGCCTTCATGTGTATAAAGCTTGCTCTTGTCCCATTGGCCAAAATAAGTCACATGACCAAGCTCAGCATCAGAGTGGAAAGAAGTGCACAGTTGCAGGTCTAATAGCTTAGATACAGGGAGGCCACTACATATAGTCATGGATGTAATCAATACCACTTCGGTATTTTAAATAAACCTCCTAGGGGAGGGCCAATCCTTGAGGCAACACTCATTTCAACAGTCCTACTCGCCCACTAATTGGGCTATTTCTTTTTGGGAATTATTAGTATTAAAGATCATAATACTAGTTATCATTCACCAGGCACCTCATCGATGCCACGTACTAAAAGTTCCTACTTCAGGAGGCTATTTTAAGGATTAAATGAGATAATGTATGAAAGCCCTTAGTTTACCTCAGTGCAAGCTTCTCATATTAACTCAACAAGCATTTACCATGATTATTTTTGTTGTTGTCATCCTCATGACTATTACCATTATCTCACTCCTGTAAAAGCCTCCAGTGTAGGCATTTTTATTCCCATTTAACATGAATAACCAAGACTCAGGGAGGTTAATAATTCTGCCAAGGTCATACAACTAATAAGGGTCAGAGCTTCTCTAAGCATTGATCTAATTTGGAAAATGGTCTGAAATCATCATATAGTGCGGTGTGAAAGGAAGAGCACTGACCTGGGTAGAAAGTTCTAATTCTGAGCCCAAACCGGAAGCCCTCCAGCTTCGGCCCTATAACCTTAGTCCTGCTTCGTAGGGCCTCAAGGAGTACGTGCAACCTCTTCTGAGTGGCAGCCTTGTAGAGATATAGGTCGTTTAACACTCTCTTTTCTCTACAAGCCAAACTCCCAGACATATTTAGACAGGGTATTGGCCGGAGCACTGATGGAGGACAGACTGTCGGGTGTCATGCTATTTGTGGATCCTTGGGTCTTCCGAGGCACGCTCAGCTGTTCAGCCCTCTAAGCCCCACACCAGCTATGAGGCAGATGTCTGTGTCACCTTGGATAAGAGGGAGCTCAAAGAAGGTGAGGAGTCAATATGAGGCCACATGGTTAGTAAAAGTGAGACTAGGACTGGCATTGCTTCCTTTGTGGATACCACGTCTTCCCAGATGTGCATCCTGCCATGCCTCCCTATCCTTTGCTTGATTCTCCTTATCACTTCTGGTCTCTGTGGCTGCTTGATCCAACTGCTTTGGGTTCTTCTCAAGGGACCATCAGTCATGAATGACTCACTCAAGCAATTTGCAAATTCTCTCTGTCCATTGGCAAGAGTCGCCTTCAGCCTTTATCTGGCTCCCACGGAGGGAGAAGTACTTTCACATTGCTCGTGTTGGGCCTTTGGGTTATAGGAAAGCTGATTCCCCACCTGCAGTAGAGACCCCCCATTAGTGGCTCTCTAAATGACATTCTAGCAGGAGCTGGTGAGGGAGAGGGGGGCAGGGGAGGATGTGTAAATTCTCCATCAAAGAGAACTCTTACAGACTTTTAATCCGTCAAAATATCCTATACTGTCAGCTCTCACTGCTGCTTGTTCATCCAGGATTCCACACTGTTCAGAGCACACAGTTTATCAGTTCTCACGGGGAGGTTAGAAAGCACCCTCCCCACACACACGCATTGCTGGCGCAGTAAAGATAGATATTCCTTTTGGAAGGAATTGGAAACGTGTACCAGGGGCCTTAAAAATAGTTCATACTCTTTAACCCACTAATCTAATGTGGGAGAAATTATCTTAAGGAATTAATCCAAACCTAGGAAAAAGCTATATGCAGGGCAATTTATGGTAGCAAAAATTGGAAGCAGCATAAATGTCTGACATTATGATAATAGTTCAGTAAATCATGGCTTATCCACTTAGTGGAATATTATGCACGCATTAAAATGGTCATTAGAGATGATATTAGGCAACCTGGGAAATGCTTATGATATAATGTTAAATAAACAAGCCACCAAGAGACAGCATGGAACATACACAACAATGAAAACCGTGTAGAAGTGTGTGTTTGCATTGACATAAATGGTGTGGCCGCAGCAGCAATCCACGTTCCAGATTCCCAGCTGCAGAGAGGGCAGTTCCCCGCTAGAAAGCGAGGCAGGATTGGCACAGGTGGCTGGAGCCAGCCGAGTGGAGAACCACAGTGTTGATTTAAGACCCCACACTAATTTTAAACCATTATTTCCCGCTACACGTTTCAAAACTTGTATTGAAGAAAATGAAGGACGCTCTATACTTGAAGATTCCTCCAAATCTCTCATATTCTAACATGTGTTATGATTCACACTGCACATTGATTCAAGTAACAAAATATCCAGCCTGCCCATTGATTTAGAATTTGTTGGCCTTGGCGAGAGCAGGTGCAGTGGAGTGGTGTGGGCAGAAACCAGGGTGCGGTGGGCCCAGCAGGTGTTGGCCAGTGTGTTTTGACAACTCCCTCATGAAGTTTGGCTGTAGAAAGAAGCCATCATATAGGTTCATAGCCGGATATCAAGTTAAAGTTCCAAGGTTCATTTTTTTTTTTTGAGATTTTTCTGGTTATCTGTAAAGCAGAAGAAGGATAGGCATTTTGAAATGCAGATAGGCTGTGGCCAGACTAAAAAGATGGGCGAAATGCCTGCAAAGAATGGAAAAAGATCACCAAATAAGTCGAAAAGCAGCTCATATCTAAATATCATACGGGCATTCCATTGACAGGCCCTCAAAGAGCACGTGGAATCTTTTGATTGGTTTGTGTCTGCTAGTGTCCTGATATGTAGGAACAACAGGCCAGGGACAGGGGCATCAGGAAGGGAGGTGGTGGGGCAGCTTGGAAGGGCTCAAAGGACTGTGGCCTAAGGGGGGACCTTGGGAAGAGTCCTCTGGGCACTTTTCAGTGAAATTCTAGGTTGTGCTAGGTGAACCCACTCTTCTGAGTCCTCTGCAAAAAGGTTGGTTAAATGCGGATTCTTCATTAGAGCTGAGACCTACAGACTGCTTTGGGGACTATAGAGAGGGCTGGTGGAGGGCGGGAACAGGGCTGCATGTAAAAGCTGTCAGCAGGCAGGGTTTTGGAAGCCCAGGGGTCTTGATGCAGATTTTAATTCTCTCTTTTACCATAAGGGAAACTGGGAATGAAAGAAGCGCATACTTTAGCTAAAACTGGTGGTAAAACAAAACAGAGGCCTAAACTTATATTTTAACCAGTGACTACCGGTGCTCCTTGTTCTATTATTTCTTGGTTTGTTTCAAAAAGTGTAAATTCCGGGCTTCCCTGGTGGTGCAGTGGTTGCGAGTCTGCCTGCCAATGCAGGGGACACGGGTTCGAGCCCTGGTCTGGGAAGATCCCACATGCCGCGGAGCAACTGGGCCCGTGAGCCACAATTACTGAGCCTGCGCGTCTGGAGCCTGTGCTCCGCAACAAGAGAGGCCGCAATAGTGAGAGGCCCGCGCACCGTGATGAAGAGTGGCCCCCGCTTGCCACAACTAGAGAAAGCCCTCGCACAGAAACGAAGACCCAACACAGCCAAAAATAAATTAAATAAATAAATAAATTTAAAAAAAAAAGCCATTCCTTCTTTGCAGCTCTTTAAAAAAAAAAAAAAGTGTAAATTCCATCGTCAGGCTGGCATAGAGTACCTATAAGAGGATAAAGTTATATTTTATCTAAAAACTGGTTCTCTGCAATAAGAACTCAATTGAGAATTCGGGCATTTTCCTGAACTGGTTCAAACTTAAAGGTCAGCATGTCCCCTTGTTGAAGACATTAACGGCTAAAAGAAACAATGGGGAAGGTAATTTAAAATTTCCGTGTTTGAGTTATAAAAATCTATCTGAAACCTTATAATTGCTATGGCAATCTTTGTTATAAGAGAGTTTTTTTCCTGCCCTTTCTTTAAATATGTGGTATTTAAATCAGCTCTACCATTTTAATTCCCTATTAATTGGGGGGTATTTCTTATATATCTTCTTTCTGGTATATGAGAAAACAGTTTAAAAACTGAGTAGAAAACTTAAATCTAACCTATGTATTATGGGTATTTTTAATTGAAAAGACAGTATGACTAAAATTTAAGCAAAAATGTTTAGACAAAGAATAAGGTCTATAACCACCAACTGTAAAATAACCTTTAATGGTGCTTATTCCATTCTGTCACTTGTGGCCTTGAGCACGTACTTTAGTTACTTGTTCTCATGCATGGGCTTGTACTATTTTGTATCCTGCCTTTAGAAAATATGTAGTTGTAAGTAAGAGAGAGGAAGATTTATTGACTCATTTAACTGAAAGTCCATTGGTGGGTCTAACTTTAGGGTTGATTAGCATGAGCCTGAGTCATATATTCCACCCTTAGACCAGGGATGGGGTCAGTTTCCCCACAGTACATGTGGAGCAGGAGGGAAGTGTGGATATCACACACAGAAAGCACGTGTCCCAACGTGCACCTGTGTTAGGGTTAGACTTCTCATGCAGGGCAGAGTAGATGTTCAGCCCCACTGGATGGACATCCCAGAGCAGGATTGGGATGAATTCTCTCAGTCTACCCCACTTTATTCTGCTGATATGTCCCATTTTCTCTCCTTCGGTTGGTAACCAGCTCATCCAATGACAGGTCGATGGGCTTGGCTCTCAAACTGAGTACTGGAACCTGTGTTTCTATGGGTAGGACCAGTGGCGTGCTAATAAACAGGCTCTCTGACAAAAATAAGCCCTATTTTGTAGTGTTTGCCAATTCCTATGCTTTAAATATTCCCACCATGGCTAATTTCAAGCTGTCAATGTAAAGTCACGGAAGGTGGGATTGAGAAGAGACATGCACGATCAACTCTCGTGAGTAAATACACTTTATCCTACCTCCTGCCTAACAAGTTCTCTTATGCCCATAATGCACATTCGTCTTTATGGGTTGTTTCTGTAGACCCAGATTTGGTTTTAAAACCTTATACCTTTACCCCATTGGCTTTGTCATCTTGGAGGCAGGTTAATGGCAGTTGCTCTTTCTTCAGTTCATTTATTCAGTCAATCATTCATCCTTTCACTTCACGAAGAGACATTGAAAGCCAACTATGTATCAGCTACTTTCCTAGGTACCCAGAATATAGCAGTGAACCAAAGTCCATGTTCTAAGGAGGAGACGGACTATTAGAAAATAAATATTATTTTTCCAGGTGGAAGTGATGTGAAAAAAATTAAGCCAGAGAAGGGGAAAGAAAGTGGAAAGGTGGGGGAGGAGGATTGTGGAGAAGGGGAGCTTTTGAATAGAATGGTTCCCGGAGGCCTCTCTGAATAGAGAACTGAATGAAATGAGATAGCAAGCCGTTGGAAGATTTGTTGGAAGAACATGTTGGGTTAAGGGGACAGCAATTGCAAAGGACATGAGGTGGGAACAAGCTTGGCATGTTGAAGGAACAGCAGAAGGACCACAAGCCTGGAGAAGAGCCAGCAACAGGGAGAGTTGCAGGAGATGATGCCAGAAAGGTAGTGGGACCCAGATCATGGAGAGCCTTGCAGGCCATTGTTAGGACTTTGGATTTGAAGGCCAGAGAGAGGGAGTAGGAGTGGACCACTCTGGCTTCTGGGCGGAGCACCTAGACCAGTGATTCCCAATGTGTAGACCTCTGGCCAGCAGCACCAGCATCACCTGAGAACTTCTTAGAAATGCAGATTCTTAGGCCCCACCTAAACTTACTGAATCAGAAACTCTGGGGGTGGGATGCAGCAATCTGTGCTTTTAACGAACCCTCCAGGTGGTGCTGATTAATGCTAGAGTTCGAGACCTAGACTACAGACAGCATGGTGCTCTCACTTTGTTTTATCCCTCCCAGATCAGGGCCACCATCTTCCCTGAAGGTTAAAGCATTACTTTTCATCATGCATGTCAATAACTGTTAGGTTTCTGAAAGAATACAAGAGAGTCCGATGACATTTTCACAGGCCATCAGATCTGCTCCTGCTGGGATGGGTACTGGGACTCATATCTGACACAATTCCCGTCATTAATCTCCATTTTAAAATCCTACCTGTGCATTCTTTTCTTTTTTTTTTTCTACCTGTGCATTCTTAAAGTGAATGGCAATCTCTAGGTCCATCCATGTCACTGAAAATGGCGTTATTTCATTCTTTTTTATGGCTGAGGATTTCTTGATTGCATGTTTGAAAGTAACCAAGTATGGGCTTAATGTATCCTAATATTATTCAAACCATCACTCGACTCTATTAATTTCACAAGTACCAATTTTTAGAGACATATTCAAAATTAACTCAAGGACTTTACTTAAAAGCCAAAGGAAGAATCCTCACAGTCTAGTAGTTAATAAGTCATTTTTATGAAATATATATAAATGCATTGCATGCAAATCCTTAAGAGTCTATGGGGGCCCTCAGCTTACAGAATTCTTCGTAATGATCTCAAACTGAAAATTCACAGGTATTATTCAACAGGTGTTTTGAACTCTGTTTGGATCTTGTTCTAGTAAGTAAATCTAGAATTCAGAATCCATTGTCTGAACGTTGGATTTTTATCTGGTCTTAATCAAAATGAAAAACAAAACAAAACCCAAGATTTCTAGATAGAGAAGTTACTAATTAGATGTGTAATTCCAGAATCCTAGCATTTCTAAAAATAAGAATTATTACTGTGATGTTTGTTCAAATATAATCATCCAGGCACATTTCTATATGTATCTGTTATTCTTATTATAAGCAATACTAGCAATAAAAATAATAATTTTTCAAGGATTATAAATTTGTAAAATTGCACTTCAGAGGAAAATATGGATATCAAAGCCTCTTAAGTGTTGAGATGTGGCGCGTCGTTGCCTATAATAGTTTTCAATTTCTTGTTCATGAATTTCAGTTTAAAATGTATCTATTTTTTCATAATTATGCCCTTTTGTTCATAGATTTCAGGAATAAAATGAACCATGACATGGAATTTAAAGCATTTCTTGCTATTGAAATTCTCTACACTATAAAGTGATGATTTCGAATTTTATTTACATAGTTATCATTCTCTCATCTGAGGACACATTTATCTGTTCTCAATATACTTCTAAGTGTAACTTTCCGAAGTTTATTATCATTTATTCATTCATACTGAGGATTTTTCTTGTTCTGTAATGGTTCCTTGGGTGAGATTCTCATTACTCCATCATGACTAAGTTCAGGAGGCCCAAGGGACAAGGTCACTTCCATGGTACTACTCTCCATGGTTGGCAAAACCTTAGTTACTTAGTATCTGTGGTGCTGAACTCCACGTGTGGTTGGTTCTACGGTCCTGAGGTCATTGACACTGATCCATGAATGACGCTCCAGATAGACAGGCACCACATACAGCGTGTCATGTAGTCATTGTGATTCACTCAGACCTGCATTCCCATCTCTAATACTCTTTTGTTTTCATGCCACTTGCTCAACGAGTATTTCTGTTTTTTTCCCTGTATGCACACATTTACATAAAGATTTGTGGATAGATACTGTAGGTTTTCAAATTAAAGTTCATTAAATAAATTACGTTTTGAACACTAAGGAATTTTTCAAATTGTCTTTACACTCTGAAGCAACACCAGAGCTGAGAATTAGTGAAGTGAATGATTAGCATGCTGGCCTGGTACCCATTTAGCCGCCTGATGGGGACCTGAAGTGATGCTTAATTACAACGTTTCCCCCCATGGTGGGAGGGCGGCGTGTGGCTCTTTCCCCTCTCCTGCCCCTAGTCTTGGGGGATGTATTAGTTTCTTATTGCTGCTGTAACAAATTACCACAAACTTAGCGGCTTTAAAACTACACAAATGTAATATCTAACAGTTACAAATTGATTATCTTCTGAGCTTCTGGAGGTCAGAAATCTGAAGTGTGTTTCACTGGGCTAAAATCAAGATGTTGACCAGGCTGTGCTCCTTCTAGAGAGTCTAGGGGAGAATCCATTTTCTTGCCTTTTCCAGCTTCTAAAGGCCACCTGCGTTCCTTGGCTTGACTTCCTCCATCTTCAAAGCCAGCAGTAGAGTATCTTCAGATGTCTCTCAGACTATGTCTCCTTCCTCCCTCTTTCAATATAAGGACCCCATGGTTACCTGAGCGCACCCAACTAATCCAGGATAATATCTCCATTTCAAGATCCTTATCACGTCTGCAAAATCCCTCTTGCCTTGTAATATATTCACAGGTTCTGGGTATTAGGATGTGGACATCTTTGTGGGGGGTGCATTGTTATGCCTGTCACAGCTGGGGCTCTGTATGAGCTGTGGAATCCAATGCCAAGAAGCATCATTTTTTTCCCCAGTAGTACAGGTGCTCAGCAGTGCCTGTTTTGAATCATGCCTGTTTCCCCCAGTCATGTCCTTTGGATCCTTGGTCTATGGCCAGGCCAGTTCCCTTATCACTACTCCCGCCTAGTTCTAAATTCTAGCCTCTCCTTGTTCTTTAGAGTTCATGTGTCAATCTTAAGTCACTGCTTACTTCTTAGGCTGTTTGCTTTGTGCAGGGGGGTATCTTTGCACTGAGAGCACCAAGTGAAACATCCTAGAGCCTCAGAAAAATTGAACTCTACAAGTATTGGAGGAATACCCAGAACACATCCTTTATACCTGGCAACATTAGAAAACAATTAAAGTAAAGCAATTGTTAGGGCACCGTGATAGCAAATGCTGTTTGAAGCTAGATTTCATTGGGTGGAAATTTCCATTTCCATTCAGTCTCATCTTCCCCCTATTTTCTCCTGGCTCACAAGGTGCTCAGTAGCACTCGCCTACCTGTGTGTGTGCAAGATACACTGTAGTATCTCTCCTTACCATGTCATAATTGCTTTAACTTCTATTCTACCGGGTACACCATAAATGCAGTCAACTGATCTATGCATTCTTTGACAACTATAGTTCCATTTGCTTTATTTAGAAACAAATGTAATTACTTAAACTGGAGAAGACAGAACTACTTTTGTAACAAAGTCAAAACATGCATCAACACTCATCTCTATAATTATTTCACCAGGAAAAGAAAGAAAAGTCCTCATTGGCTTTTCTCACTAGTGAAGAGGGTCCTCAACAGTGGTTGGCTACTTTACTGAGTAATGTATGTCAGTTCTGCTCTCATGACCGTGAACCTGGCCTGACCAGCTCACCCTAAGTTTCCAGGAGTCATGCAGATGAAGCTCAAGTATTTCTATCGTATGGCTTGTTGTTGAAGAATATAGCCTTTTGAGGCAGATGGATCTGAGTTTGTATCTTTGACTCTGCTGCCTTCTTGCTAAATGTTATTGGGCAAGATTAGGGGTGACAAAGTTTTCTGTAAAGAGCAAGGTAGTAAATATTTTAGGCTTTGTAGACCGCATGGTCTCTTGTAACTATTCGACTCTGCCGGAATTGTAGCATAAGTGAAAAATGGGCATAATTGTATTCCATTTAAACTTGACTTATAAAAATAGGTTGGACTTGGCTCATGGGCAATATTTTGCTGAGTCTTGGGCAAGATACTCAACCTCTTAAACTTTAATGATATTAATAATGAGTATTAAGAGCTGACTTTGGGGGTATTATTAAAATTTAATGAGATGCAGTATATTAAATGCTTTAAACAGTACCTGCCACAAAGTGGATGGTCAGTACACCTTTGGATGGATAGAGGAATGAGTGGATGAATGGATGAATTGATGGATGGATGGGTGGGTGAGTGAGTGGGTGAATGGGAAGGATGGAGAGAGAGATAGATAGGAAGGAAGGAAGAAAAAGAAGGAGGGAGCAGCCATTTTGAAACTAAATATATTGAATAATAATTTGCCAATTTCTGGGAGACAGTTCTCCCTAGTTATAGGGATAATGGACCAAATGTAGCTAACTGATCATGTGGCTCATGTCTTGTCACATGGAGCAGAGCAAAAGTGTTAACCAGGTAAGCTGCAGAGGCTTGTCACCACAGTAAAAAGTGTTCAGTTCCTTTTCTACTGTCCTCTTCCCTATCCTACTGGGAACTATTTTGTGTGAGAGTTAGAGCCATCCCATCTTCTTTTAGCTCCTGCATAACTTCCCTCAGTGAATCCAGGAAGATGATTAAAATTCCAGATGAGGTTGCCCCAGGAGTTGCCTGTGTTTTGGCCCCATTGCATTCCCATCTGCCTTTCTTCTCCATGCAGGGTATCTTGCTGATGTCCAGATGGTTTGGGAGTTACGATGGCTCCTGGGTCTTAGGGTTTTCAGATCTGCTTCTGCAAATGACTGAGCTGTTCTCCTGTGGTCCCCTCAAGCAGTCTGGATAGATGAAACCTTGCTCATGCAGTGTACTAGTGCCCAAGAAAAGACAACCCTTCACAGTATTTGAGCAAATCCAACGATGTCCCCCATGCATTATTAATCACCCTTGAAAACACATTGAAGAAACTCAGACGGAAACTTCTGGCTTTAAATTTTTATCTCTGACACAGACTGTTCCATCTTGCAACTGACGTGTTAGTGAAGACATTAGGAAAAAAAAAGACAAAAGATGGAAAACAAGTAAATAAAACTACCCCATAACACTGAAAACTAAGCCTGAAAATTGGATCTTTTTTCCAACAATAGGCAGTGAAATTATTTTGTTTTTTGTTTTTTTTTTAAATAATTTTTTTTTTATTTATTATTTTTGGCTGCATTGGGTCTTTGTTGCTGCGTGTGGGCTTTCTCTAGTTGTGGTGAGTGGGGGCTGCTCTTCGTTGCGACGTGCGGGCTTCTCATTTCAGTGGCTTCTCTTGTTGAGGAGCACGGGCTCTCGGCACGCGGGCTCAGTAGTTGTGGCTCACGGACTCTAGAGTGCAGGCTCAGTAGTTATGGCACATGGGCTTAGTTGCTCCGCAGCATGTGGGATCTTCCCGGACCAGGGCTCGAACCTGTGTCTCCTGCACTGGCAGGTGGATTCTTAACCACTGCGCCACCAGGGAAGTCCGAAATTATTTTGTTGAAGCCTGAACAGATATAGATCCAAATATAGGTAAGAAGACCCTCTGCCTTACCCTACTGTCTAATTCTTAATTCAGATACATGTGGTCTATTCAAATGAGAAAACTGAGTCTGTCTACCACATGAGTGCTGCTTTTGAAGATGAACATATGATTAAACACTATAAAAATGGATCCAGAGCTTTATAAGAATTTGAGCATGAAGAAAAATAAAACTATATTAAAAATTTGAGGCTTAACATTACAGAATCTCATAGATTTGTCAGGTCATCCAGGGCTTTGGTTCAAACAGTATGTTCATCATTCAGATGGGAAAAAAAAAAAGATAACAGAGGTTGGTGCGTACTAGGATGGAGGAGTGTGCAAGTTCAAAGGGAACACAGAGCAGAGGCTTCTCACTCAAGCCTGAAAGTAAGGAGAATCATTTGAAAAATGAGGATACCTACCTATTGCAGTCGCTTCATGCGGTGACCACATGACCCAGAATTTCTAAGACAGCTCCAAGGGTAAAAGTAATTTAATTTGTAGGCCATTGTGAAATTTTCTTTTGATGTTTGGCTTAGAAAATATGGTCACTGGGGACATGAGGGCCCAGTAGCTAGACTCATGCTGTTAGCTGAAGTCTGAAAGTATTTGGCACTAAGAGAGCCAATATTGCATTTCCTACAAAACAGAACTTTTCTTCAAGATCAGAATGGATTAGGTAGTGAATAGTGCGTGCTCAAGGTAGAAATGTCTACCCATAAATCAACGCATTTCAGTACAAGATAGTTCTTCCTCCTAAGCTTTCGATGATTATCCATCAGTACTTCGCCCGTTTCCAAGTTAATGCTCTCTTTCTCTGGCACCGTGCTGGTTGGTCTGGTGCCCATTACCATCTGCATCTTCTCATAGTGCTCTGACATTTGCAGACGGACTCATCCACTTGGGTTTCTGTACTTCTTTTCACTCGAGCATTCTGAGACTGAGGCTACTGCTGCCTGTGGAGGTTGAGGGGGAAGAGAGAACGGGAGGGGCAGAGGGTAAGAGTGAAGAGAGAGATAGAAACAGCCACCCAGATGACAAAGCAGGCCACCGTGCTCTTACTGCCAGATTTAATTTCACAGGAAGAATGAAACAAAAGAAAAATTCTGGGAAAGGATCTAGCGTATTTCAAGTTCCAGGAACTGGATGCTTTATATGTTTTGTTTCATTCATATTCACCTATCTTATTATTCCTCTATTCATTCTCTCTCTCTCTCTCTCTCTCTCTCTGACACATGACTTAGCAAATTAGATATTTTAAAATCTCTAGTAAGAATGTGCCTCAGAGGAATTAAGGGTCTTCTCCGAGGCCACCGCGTATTAACAGTTAAGCTAGCCCTTCTTGGAAGGACTTTCAGCTCCAGGACTCACATTCTTTCTCTTACACTCTCTTCCCTTCCATCTTATTACAATTTAATGGGCCTGCCGCCAGTGTTCATCTTTTTACCCTGCTTTGAAAGAAAAATGCTTTCATAGTCCTTGTTGAAGAGAATTCCGTAACTGACTCTGTCTCCTTTTCACTCTGGCTGCCAGGAAGCTTCAAGTCCCATTAGAAACCCGACGGTGGTAACGTGTGACGACGTCATGGTCAGCACACGGCTGCCCTTCTTGCCGTGGTGCTCACAGCTGTCTGCATGCTGGTCCTGATACTTTACCCTTATTTGCATTTTGCCGTTGTCCTATCATGTTCTTTTTTTTTTTTTAATTTTTTTTCTTTTAATTAATTAATTAATTATTTTATTTTTGGCTGCGTTGGGTCTTCGTTTCTGTGCGAGGGCCCTCTCCAGTTGCGGCGAGCGGGGGCCACTCTTCATCGCGGTGCGCGGGCCTCTCACCGTCGCGGCCTCTCTTGTCGCGGAGCACGGGCTCCAGACGCGCAGGCTCAGCAGTTGTGGCTCACGGGCCCAGCTGCTCCGCGGCATGTGGGATCCTCCCAGACCAGGGCTCGAACCCGTGTCCCCTGCATCGGCAGGCAGACTCTCAACCACTGCGCCACCAGGGAAGCCCCTATCATGTTCTTTTTGTAGGCTGTCTCAAAATTCTTTGTGGAATATGGTGGTGAATAAATGAATGAAAATGAACTGAATACCAAGTGCGTTATGCACGTACCACTAATGATTGTTTATTAAGTCCGATGTGTAGCTCCTGTCACATTTTCTCTTGTCTCCAATCTGAGCTTCTGAACATCCATTGCTTTTCTCTTGTGTGTACTTTTTCCAGAATATTCAGGACTAAGAGAGTTGAGGATGAAGATTTCTAGCCCCCGTTCTCATTTCAGCTTAAGAAGTCCTGAAAATTTTTTGCTTTTTGCACAGTTCTCTCAAAGTGCTGTTTGGCCCTAGCCTTTTCCTAGATCTGGCTTTTAAAGACCATTTGTTTTTTTTCAGCAGTTTGAGCACCTCAGTGAATGCATTGGGCTACTTGCAATATTAATCACTGATGTCACTCTGCCCTTATGTTCCTGATAAAGGAATTCTCTGCTGTTTAAGGCTCGGGGTGAATAATGGCTGAGTGTTTCTGTTGTCCTCTTGAAACGGAGATTCCTCTATGTTGAATCACAACAGAACTACTTTTTTATAGGCTGTGAATAGCATAAAGGCCCATCACGTTATTCCAGACAGTGCCAAGCGAATAGATAATGGGGAGCCAATTATTATGAATAATGCCTGGTTTCCTTTAGGCCCCTGCGCAAGTTTCACAGCGCGGGGTTCTATTAAAGGCTGGGAGATTAAAGGAGATAGTGTTAACGCCTGCACCTAGCACAGTGCCTGGCCCAGTCATCATCTGAGCTCAGCAGGGATGCTTTGGTTTTGCTTTGTTTTTTCCTTCACTCTTCTTTTGCTGGGATGAGGGTTGCAGACATCCATCATTTCTCATTCAGGTTCATTCACAGGGCTGGGTCAGGCTGGGGGCGGGGCATGGGCTCAGGGCACTTTGCAGAGCTTCCGGGAGCCCAGGCTGGTGGGCAGAATGCTGCTTGGTGAATCTGGTTGCAGTAGAAGCAAAGGAGGAAGCAAACGGGAAGGAACATTGCAGCAGAGTAGATGAGATCGGTCTGGGAGAAGAGGCAAAGCTGGTTGTGGAAATGTGAGTCTAGCATTCAGAACCCAGGAGGATCAGGGTATGGAGTATGCAGTGTGGTATGGGGTTGACTAGGATGAGGGCTTCCGGAAGAAGCACATGGACGAGGTGAGTGTGCCAGAGGTCCTGCTGGCTAGGATGGTGACGCCCTCTGCACAAATGCTGATACTGACAAGCTCTAGCCAGATGAGGCCATGTTTTCCAAGCGTCTCATGTGCTGATGGAATAAGCACCAAATTCTTCCATCACCTCCTCCCATTCCACAGAGTTTAACCTTGAGGAAATTTAACGATTTTCCTCTCTGGGCCTCAGTATCCTTGTTTGCCGAAGGAGGGTGTTGGACTACGTGTTCTCTAGGAGCCATGTCTTTGGGTTTGTTTGTTTGTTTTTATTTTATTAGTAATGACATGAGGCAGTCTCATGTGAAAGCAATTTGTTTTTTTTTCTAGGCTAACATACGTCTTGAAGCCATGAACTTTTATATTCCTAACCTTGTTTTTTATTTTGACATCTGTTGGTCTATACTGACTTCTTTTTAATTCCTGGCTGCTAGCAATTGTAATTCCATCCAGCAACGGAGTCAAGGACCAAGCTGAGTGGGCAGCGGGAAGCATAATTTAATATGGATGCTTCACTTAAAATTGTACATATATATAGAAAAAGCAATACCTACTCCATAGCTGGCATTCTGCAATTTGATGACATATCTATGATTTTCAGTGGACAGTCTCCATATGCCAGAGCATTGGTGGAGGAAAAATATATTTTCTAGGTTAGAAGCATATTCAAATTTAATTCATGTCAGGAGTGCCCTGTCCTTTAAGATGCAGGTGTTCAGAAAGAGTAGCAAGGGATCAAGGACATTTGGATTTGAGAGCACTTTTTGAAGAAGTATCAGGTTAATTCAACTAACTGTCCCTTAGCTCTCATTTCGTTGCTGCTTCTCTTTACCCTGCCAAGAGGATCTTTGCCCCTCCTGAGTCCATATCAACCCATTACTCTGTCTACTGCCTATTGGCTATCCTGCTTCATAACTATCATTGGATGTGGATCATTGCAGGGGGGATATAATAGCAGGAAGGAATATGGACATCTTTAATTCGGGAGAAAGAAGTAGAGTTGGAAATATAGACTTGAGAGTCACCAGGATAGAGATAGTAATTTAATTCATGGGAATGGATGAGATCAGAAGGGGAGGAGAAAGATCTAGTACACAATACCAGTATAAAACTTGAACATATGGGCAGGGGATAAGGGTCCAGCAAGATAAACCAAGAAGGAGAATTTAGAAACTTACAGGATCACTCAGAAGCCAAGGAATTAAGTATTTAAAGGCGAGACTGGTCAATTCCACACTTGCTGAGTGGTCCCTTAAGAAAAGGACCGAAAGAAACCCTTAGTTTAGCAACAAGGGGTCCATGGCAGGAGAAATTCCAATATATAGGTGAGGACAGAAGTCAGCTAGAATGAGTTTAGGACAAGAGAAGTAGAGATCACTTTATTTCGCTCTTTCAATAAGTGTGCCTGTGAGGTGGGCCTGAGTGTTTTGGACAGTAACCTGAGAGAAAAAATGGAGATGAGAGGTTTTGCTCTTTATGGGAAAAATTGGGGCTTGTTTAAATGCTGATAGGAAGAGACCCATGGTGAGGAAGGTTGAAGATAGAAGGAGGAGGGGTAATTGGCAAGCACGGGGCCCCTGAGGAGGCAGAGGATCCAGAGCCCAGGAGGAGGAAGGTACCTCGCTTGGTGACAGGACAGAGTGGGGAAAGAAGGGACACAAGTAAAGGCTGCATGGCAGGGAGGTCAGACCATCCCTTTGCAATGGCCTCTTTTTGCTTCTTTGAAATAAGATCATCCGCTAAAGTTTGGGGGAATAGAGAAAGGTTCAGGAGCACGGAGAAAGTTTGTAAAAGCAACAGTGGGAAATAGGAGGGGGGGTGGGTAACCGGGGAGCTGGGGAAGGAATGGTTCAACTGACACTGGAAACCATCTGTCCGTCTGGGGGTGTTGTTTTCTGGAGGAGAGCTCAGCAGCCTCGTTGGGACATGGTTTGTGACCTTGATACAAGGTGTCATGGGTTGAATCGTGTCTCCAAAATTCATATGTTGAAGTCCTACCTCCCAGGATGTCAGAATGTGACTTATTTGGAAATAGGGTCCTTGTGGATGTAATTAAGATGAGGTCCTGAGGGCTCTAATCCAATGTGACCAGTGTCCTTATAAAAACATGGAATGTAGACACAGACACATGCACACAGGGAAAATGCCATGTGCTAAGGTGAAGGCAGGGATTGGGGTGATGCTTCTACAGTCCAAGGAACAACTGTCAGCAATCCACCAGAAGCTAAGGGAGAGTCATGGAATGGATTCTCACTCACAGGACCTTGGAAGAACCAACTCTGCAGATACCTTGGTCTCGGGCTTCTGACCTCCAGACTGTGAGGCAATACATTTCTGTTGTTTGAGACACCCAGTCTGTAGTGCTTTGTTCTGACAGCCCTAACACACAAATACGCAAGGAATAGGGTTGTTTATTTTTCTTTTCCGTTTTTTTTTGCACCTTCAAGTTGGGTGTAAAGGACTTAAGACAAACATTTTAAGAGCGTGCTCTAAAAGTGTTATTAAAGCGATAGCTCAAGGAATCCAAGATGGGTTGGGAAAGAAGGCAAAAAAGTAGGAGAGAAAACACAGAAAGAAAAAGAAAAGACGAAGGGATTTAGAGTTGACATGTTCTTTCAGCTCCTCCAGTTGTAACTGCCAGTAGTTCCTAGGATCTTAGTTTCCGAGAAAATCTCAACCCTCCTCAGAAGTTTCCGGTAAAGGTTAATCTTAGCCTCCAGGTTCTTGCTAAAGTGATCACTATGTTGCTCCTCAAATAAGAACTCAGCTTAGATCATAGCCAAGGTATTTGCAAATAATCGTATCTTGTTAGGCACTGGCTTCCATTTACATATGATAACTGCATATCGAATATATCCTCAGAGGGACTTTCAAGTTATCTGAGCTGTGTGAGTCTTCAAAGGGCTGTGTGACTTCGCGTGGATTTAATAGGCTCTTTGCCCCGAGTGTGATTCAGCATTTCCTAGGTTCCATCACTCAGGGAATTTGCTCATTAGCTTCGAGAGACAGTTTTTAATGGAATAAAATTACCGGGAAAGTGGGTTGTGGTTTCAGAAGCTGCTGTGATTGAAATCATATGGACAGCTGCTGTTCAGTATGGTGTCACCCAGTGTGGATAAAGAAGTGCTCGCTGTCAGAAAGCCACCGGGCTGTAAATTCTGTTTACTGTACAAGTGGCCGCTTTCCGCAGAGTTTATAGTTTGAGGAAGAGTGTGTGAATCGACCACGTTGAGCAAAACCAAGTTTTTTTTTTTTAATCTTATTTGAAAAAATAACTTTTTTCTTCATTGAAGAAAATTTGGAAAATACATAAAAATAAATATCTTTGTAAAAAGCAGATAGTCTCTTGAGTTTTAACCTTTCGAATGTCTATCCATTTCGTCTTTCTTTCTCGATGCGTCCATATAGAGGCATATTTTTACGAACTGGGAATCATATTGCAATACAGTTTTGAAACTTGCGTTAGTTAACATTATATCCTTCCCACGCCATGGAAACATTATTTCAGTGGTGTTCCGTGTCCCATTACTATAATTTATTTAACTAAGCCCTTCTCTTTGGAAATTTAGATCGATTCTAGATTTTTGCTATGATAGATGATCAGCGTACATTTTTCAGTGTATATTTTTTAAAAGCGCGAGGCTTCTGGGGATTGCATTAGAATCTGTTGCAGGTCATCCAGCAGCGCAGAGGGCTTTCGAATCCCGAGTCCCTTGAGCTGACTCCTTTGAGCTCTAAATGTGAGGTCTGTTAGCAGGAGGGCACTGCCTGGTTTTCACTTCTGCAACATAGGGAGGGATTTGATACAAACAGAACAGCACTTGGAGGTGGCTGCCCGTGAAATGGGCTTAAGTGCACAGTGTGATCATGTGTAGTAAGACGGCGGCCTCAGAAGCTGCACTGCTTCCTCTCTGATGAATTAAGGCTGTGGCTCACAGGAGCAGCAGCTTGTGGTGGGGTGGGGTTTCTTCTCCCTTCCTCTCCGTTTCCTCGTGATGGAAAATTCATAAACTGTTCTTGGTGACAGTTGTGCAAAATGAAAAGCTCTGTGAATGTGTGGAGAATAGATTATCCTGACTGCTGTTAAGCATTTGACAAATTGGGAGTTTTGTCATACATCAGAGAACAATGGAGGGAGAATAAGGAACGATGGGCTTCATATAAATACAACACGCCTGACGGCTCCCGGCGACATTTATCTTCCTGTGTGACGGGGAGCATGAGGGGAGATGGCTGGGCAGTGGGCAGCCCACTGGCCTCCGTGAGGCTGTATGATGCATCCCACCAGCAAGGTCCCCTTTCACTGTGAGTGTTAGGAGGTGTCAGCTTGTTTAGGGTCGTGCTCATTATAGCTTCTTGAACTAAAGAAATAGTTCCCAGGAGCCACCAATGGGCTGGACAGAGTCTCGTGTGCTCCAGTAAGTGGAGGAAAATGCCACAAGCTGCCTGCAGCCCGGCGGAGCTGGATCTGGAAATCCACCCACATGGGGGTGGACCGAGCACAGGGATGGGCAGGGGCAGAGAGGTGTGTTGGCTTCTTTCCTGACCTCCTGGGCTCCCACCCACCCTCAACAGAAGGAATGCAGACAGTCAGAAGGGGATGCTCTCAAGTGAGCAAGGTTGGTTTGGGTAAAGTGCTGAGTTGCTTCTGTTCCTGAATATCTCAGCGATGAGTCACAGGTGGAGCACAGAGAGAACCTGCAGAGATGGCTCTGGGGGCAGAACTGGCCTGAGAGGATGGGTGGGGCTACAGGGCAGTGGGAGGAGCATCTGGCAGACCTGACAGCAATCTTCACTCTCCTTTCCCAGTGGTGTGACTTTTGGCAGGTAAGTGACTTGACATCTTTGAGCCTCAGTCTTGTGATCTATAGAATGGGATGATGGTAGTAGTAGATGGCTCCTGTAGTAATGCTGTGAAGATTAAATGAGGTAATATGAGGAAAGTGCCTGCGTGCCTACTAACATGGCTCTGAGCAAAAAGACAATAATAAATGTTGGTAAGGATGTGGAGAAACTGGAACCCTCATACACTGCTGGTACCTATTTAAAATGGAGCAGCTACTTTGGAAAAGTTTGGATGTTCTTCAAAAAGTTGTATAGAGTTACCATATGACCCAGCAGTCCCACTCCTAAGTATATACCCAAGAGAAATAAGAATGTACATCCACAGGAAAAAATGTACACGGATGTTCAAAGCACCACTATGCACAATAGTCCAAAAGTGGAAACAACCCATATGTCCATCAGCTGATGAATGAGTAAATAAAATGTAGTGTGTCTGTACAAGGGACTATTATTTGGCAGTAGGAAGGAATGGGATTCTGATACATGCTACAACATGGATGAACCTTGAAAACATGCCAAGTGAAAAGAGTCAGTCACAAAAGACCATATAGGGTATGATTCCATTTATATGAAATGTCCAGAATAGGCAAATCTGTAGAGACAGAAAGTAGATCAGTGGTTACCTAGGGCAGGAGGATTAAGGGACAATTGGGAAGGTGGTTGATAAAGTGTATGGGGTTTCTTTTTGAGGTGATTAAATGTTCTAAAACTGGTTTAATGATGGTTGCACAACGCTATGAATGTACTAAAATTCATTGAATTGAACACTTTGGATGAATTATGGAGTATATTAGTTATATCTTAATAAAGGTTTTATTCTGCATACCCTCCACCCCACCAAAAAAAGAAGCAGCAGAAGTGCCTGGTGCACAGCAGGAACTTATTTAAACGATAGTAAGCCCTTTCCTATCTTACAGATTCATTTGGAAAAGGTGGCAGGGCCTCCGTTCTCAGATTTTCAAGTCCAAGTCTTCCTATTCATCTCTTTAAAATATCTGCTCAGGACTTCCCTGGTGGCGCAGTGGTTAAGAATCCGCCTGCCAGTGCAGGGGACACGGGTTTCCTAGCCCTGGTCTAGGAAAATCCCACATGCCATGGAGCAACTAAGCCTGTGGGCCACAACTACTGAGCCCGCATGCCACCAATACTGGAGCCCGTGCGCCTAGAGCCCGTGCTCCGCAGCAAGAGCAGCCACCGCAATGAGAAGCCCGCGCACCGCAACAAAGAGTAGCCCCTGCTCGCTGCAGCTAGAGAAAGCCCGCACGCAACATCGAAGACCCAATGCAGCCAAAAATAAATAAATAAATGAATAAATAAAAATTAAAAAAAATATATCTGCTCGAAAAAGAGACACCGAGCCTTCATTTAAATCAAAAGTGCTCACCAAGGGCCATACCCTTTGTGGAGTCTTTGTGTTCCATAAAATCTGGGGTATGAATTAAAATCCAGTTTCGATCAACTGGATTCCTTCCTCACACCTCCAGGGAGCACTCTTATTTGTCTGGGTGTGTATTGAGTCTACAGTGCCACATTGCCGAAGAATCTGGAGAACCAAGCTGTTGTTCCTGAGACAGTCTTCCCACTGTCGAACTTGGGTCTTCCTGCCGTAATTGGAGTCAGCTTCCCACCGCCTGTCAGAATCCTGGCATCTGTTGAGGCTTGGATGCCTGGAGTCAAATGAAATAAGTGCTTCTTTGGAGAACAACTCCTGGAGGCCACTGCACATTTGTCGCATGTCAGTGGGATCTGCATATGCGTGTGAAATGTATATTTAAAAATGTGCACACAGTCGGATGCACACGCATTCTGCTCCAAATGTGTTTATCCGATTGCCCATCACAGACCCGACCTGGGGGGCCGGGCCAACCCGCTCACCTTTGCCTGCTAGCCCAGAGCCCCCCCATCTGTAAACACCCCCTGACCACCTTGCTCCTTTCCCCTCTCCCTAGAGGGAGGGCTACTAGCAGGTTCTGTTTGCAGTGGGTTTCCCAGCTCTAAAGACAGATGTCTCACCTTGATAGAAAGGAACCGGCAGCTCCAGCTCTCCACGACGGCAGCTGAGGCGCAGAGTGAGCGCTGGATTTGGAGTCGGTGAATCCTGGCTGCTTCACTTAGCGGCCCTGTGACACTGGGTATAGCAAGTGACCTCTCTTATTCTCAGTTTCCTCAATGATAAAATAAAGGCATGGACCTGGGTCCCCAAAGGACCCTAACATTTGGAGAATTCCTTACTCTTATGCCCTAAAGGAGTACAAAATGACATCATCCAGAGTATTAGAATATTCTGAATCACCTCCCCCCTGGGACTACGGGTGGTGTCTGGGACTAAGATACGCAAAGTTCTATACCAAACTCTGACTCTGTCCTATACAAAGCCATGTGGTGGTTTTTAAACATGGCCCCAAATTCTTTGGCATTCCTCCCATGAAGAACTAGACTCTCTGCTCCCTTCCCTGGAATCTGGGCAGGCCTGGTGACTGCTCCTTCCCCTTGAGAAAAGCAGCAGTGATGTGACTTCTGAAGGTGGTCTCTTGGGATCCTTGTTTCTTCCGGAAGTGCTGTTTCTCAGAGCTCTTTAAGCAGTGAGAAGCCCAGATCACGTGGAAAGGCCACATATTAGTGCTCCAGGTGACAGTCCCAGCTGAACTGACCTTCAGCCAGCCCAACCCAGGCACCAGACATATGATTGAAGTCTTGTTGGAAATGCATTCCTCCAGCCCCACCTGCTCCAACCCTGGCCCATCCAAATCACCCATGGCTGTTTCAGTCTTCCTAGTCAATGTCCTAGACATTGTAGAGCAGAGCAAGCCATCTCTAATGGGTTCTGACCAAATTTCTGATGCACAGAATCCATGACCATAATAAGATGCTTGTTGTTTTATGCCACCATGTTTCGGAATGTTTGCTATTGTTATGAATGTTTGTGTCCCCCCCCCCCAATTCATATGTTAAAGTCCTAACCCCAAATGTGATTGTATTTGGAGGTGGGGCCTTTAGGAGATAGATAGGTTTTGATGAAGTCATAAGGGTGGGGCCACCGTGATGGGATTAGTGCCCTTATAAGAAGATGAAGAAACATAGGAGCACATGCATTCTACCCACATCCCCCCCGCCCTTTACTTGCATGTACTGAGGAAAGGCCATGTGAGCACACAGTGAGCAGGCAGCCTTCTGAAAGCCAGGAAGAGAGTCCTCACCAGAACCCACCCTGATCTCAGACTTCCAGCGTCTAGAACTATAGGAAAGTAAGTGTCTATTATTTAAGCAACCTAACCTATGATATCTTGTTATAGCAGCCCAAGCTAAGACAGCTATGCAGCAGTAGAAAACTGGAATATATCCAGTCTGAGCCCTGTTTGCCACCTGACCTTTTGGTCACCATGGGTGTGGTCTACAGAGTATGAAATGATCACTGAAAATACACCTCCAGGAAGGAAATCACTACACTTGTGATGTGAGTTACCTTTGCTCTCTTCACAAGAGGCTGCTATGAGGTGTCCTTTCTAGGGCAAGAGTTGGACTAAGTGTGTGTGTGTGTGTGTGTGTGTGTGTGTGTGTGTGTGTGTGTGTGTGTGTGTGTCCAGCAGAGGTGGTGTGGGGAGAAGTTCAGGAGCACAGACACAGAGCTGTCTGGGAAGACTGAAGCCCCAGCCCCCTTCTCCCTTCCCCGGCCTGTGCTGTGCGAACAACTCAGCATTGTTTATCCCCAGACAGTCTCCTTCCTCCCTCCCTGCACCAAATCGAAGCTATTACCCAAGGACAATGGGGGGACTTTGGTCCTTTTCATTCTGCAACAGAGAGGCAAAGCTGACAACACAAGCATTTATATCACACTGTGGCTTTCCAGAGGCCTCATATTCATTAATGAATTAATCCTTCCTAACAACAGTCCCTTTATCAGGGTGATATCGTGATTCATGTTCATCAGACAAGGAGACTGGGGCAGCATCTAAGGCTGCTGGTGATACATGGGACTCCCCAGCTGGAGCCATTGAGGTCTCACTTATTCTAGGGGCAGCTGAGGCCATGAGGTGCCACACACACAGTTTGGAACTTAGAACTGGGGGTCCGGATGTGAGTCTACCTTCTGGGTATTCCTTGGACAGACAGCTTTACTGCTCCGAGTCTCAGTTGCCTCATCTGTAAAATGGGTGCAGGTAAGAATCCCACCAGGGCATAGAGTTTTCATGATGAGTGAGTCATGGGAAGATGCTCTAAAGCTGTGACACATCACATACATTCATGTTCATTGTCATTGCTTCTGGGTCTGAGTGAAGATGCTGTAAATAGCTGTAGTTGTAGGAGGGAACAGCAGCTACACTGAGGGCGAGGGTGGGCAGGGCAGAGTGAGGACCCTCCCCCTGATGCCCCAGGGCCACGAAGGTGATGAAGACCCTGCAGCAAAGCAGGCACCCCTGGATCCCTCTCCCCCTGCCCTCCCCTCCCCTCCCCTCCCCTCCCCTCCCCCTGCACTCCCAGCCCCTGTGTTAATCTTCTGCCCCTCCCCCATGCCTCCAGCACCCTCACGCTCTCATCACCTTCACATGCTGGCAGTCTCCATCATTCAGGTTTTGTTATTTTATTTCTATGTGTTCAGGAAGCGTTTTGTTGGTCCAAGTGTAAGAATTGTCATTGATGAGTGATAAAAAGGCCACACTTAGGACAACCTCCTGCAGAGCCCTGCTCGGCTTCTGAATCATGGTTTTGGCAGACATAACAGTATACTTCTGTCCAGTGTGGACACTCATCCCACCCGTGGTTGGTGGCTCAGTCGTAACCTCCAGTTTCCAAGATCTGGCCTTGACACAAATGTTGCTCAGAATTGCTTTTTTTTCCTTCCATTTTTTAAAATTACGGTAAAACACATATAACATACAATTTATTATATTAACCATTTTTCAGTGTTTAGCTCAAGAATGTTAAGTGCATTTACATTGTCTTGCATCCAATCTCTAAAATTCCCTTCATCTTGCAAAACTGAAACTCTGTACCCATTAAACAACTCCCCATCCCCTCCTCCCCCAACCCTTGGCAACCACCCTTCTACTTTATGTCTCTGTGGACCACTCTAAGTATCTCATATAAGTGGAATCACACAGCATTTGTCCTTTTGTGATTGGCTTGTTTCACTTAACAAAATGTCCTCAAGGTTCATCCATGTTGTAGCATGTGTCAGAATTGCCTTCCTTTTTAAGGGTGAACAGTAGTACAGTGTATGGATAGACCACATTGGTTTATCTGTTCATTCACCAGTGGGCACTTGGGTTTCACCCTCTGGCTGTTGTGTATAATGCTGCTGTGAACACGGGTGTGCTCAGGACCACTTGTAATTCAGAACGAGTGGTGCCATCCGATGGGGACACCATGGCAAGTGAACATGGTGCTTCTCCATGATGGACACTCTCCATGGTAGACACTCATGGCGGTAAAAAAGGCAGAAGCAATTCGATGGTAATGTTCAAAGGGCCACGTACAGCAAACAAGCTGATCACGTTGGGTGTGAGAGCAGAAATCCTCTTTGTGTGGTGCCGTTACTTGGCTTTTCACTTTAACAGTGTTTTCAATCTTTTAAAAAGTATTGACCACCCCCGACTCCCCCAGGAGCCTCATTTTCCTGACTTCCATGAACATGTATGTACTGCGCTTTATACGTACATAGAAAGAGTAAGATTCTTTTCACCCCCAAGAACCAACCCTTTGTGGGTGCTCTTGTTCCCCTTTAGAACCCAGGCTTCAGCAGACTGCTTTCCACTGAGCTTCTGAAGAGAAGCAGCCACTTTGGGGTCCTTCAGAAGTTCCACTACTGCCAGCAGTGCTTTTCCTGCTTGTTCCTGTGTGTTCTGTTCAGATGCAGTAGAACAAAGAGTGATGGCCTCGTGACCTTCTGTCCAGTGCTGTTCACTATGGGTGGCCACTGGCCACATGTGGCTACTCAAATTAATTAGTTAATTTATTTTCAAGAAGCTGATAAACTTCTCATGACCGTATCTGTTTCAATGAACGTTGACAAATATTTGATAAGAATGTCACATCTGTCTTGTAGCTTGGAATTCTCTTTATTCCAGTGGTACCTTCATTGGTAAGGTTGTTGGTGTAGAGACTCCATTTTTTTTAAGCCAAGTTTTTATTCGCATACCTGTAGAAAAGTGTACAAGTCAGATATATGCAGCCTGATGAATTTTCACAAAGTGAGCATACCCATATAACAAGCACCAAGATTGAGGAATAGCAGTTCCAGAACCCCAGAAGCCACTCTTGTATCCCCTTCACTGTCCTCACCCCAAGGATATCCACTATCCTACCTTTTACCACCTTAGATGAGTTTTGCCAGTTGTTGAACTCAATATAAATGACACTGTATAGTGAATATTCATAGGGTTTTAAAAACATGAAAATTCATTGCCGATATTTACAGAGTGGGTTGTTTCACCAAAAAATCCAGATTTTCTGTGTCTTTTAAAGGAAGACTTGACAGGATCCTTGTGGTGATGGAGATGTTCTGTATTTTTACTGAATCAATGTCAATACCCTTTATGTGATATTGCACTAGAGTCTGACAAGATGTTACCACTGGAGGAAACTAAGTAAAAGGCCTATTTCTCTGTATTATTTCTTACAACTGCATGCGAACCTACACGTATCTCAAAAAATTTAATTAGAAATAAAAGATAATATATTAAGAATTTTTTAAAAAAGATGGGTTAGTACCAGGCCTGCCTTTATCAAGGCAGCAACTGGCTGGAGCTGAGGAGCAGAGGCACCTGTGGGTAGGGACATGGTCTCTCTTGTTTGTGTGGCTACAAGATTTAAATTAAAGTTAAATAAAGCTAAACAGTTCTTGGTGGCACTAGGCGTGTTCCAAGGGCCCATTTCAATAGCATCACATGACTGGTCGCTAGAGGATGGGACCACACAGGTCTAGAAGATGCCCATCATCATAGGCTGTTCTCCTGGACAACATCTGAACAGGTGGCTCATAAACTTGGCAAACAGAATGACCACAGATTCCCTGACATCATATGTGTTGGACCAGCCCAGTCACCACGGGGGGATCATCCTCTCCTGAGCTGTTTTAACCTTCTCTATAACAAAATCAACACCAGTCCGTGAATGTTGCTATTCTCCCCTTTAACTGCCTTCCCCTTTCCCTTCACTGCATTGACCAGCATCTAAAATCAGACGGACCTGGTGGGGAATCCCAGCTCGAATGCTATTTCTTAATCTTGGGCAAGTTACTTAGCCTCTTGGCACCTCATTTTCAGCACTTGTAAAATGCGGATCATGCTTTCTGTATCCCAGCCTTGTCATGTCTCTGTTGCAGGTGCAGTTAAATGAGAGAATGGATGTGAATGTACTTTATCAACCAAAAGGCATTACATGAATGGCGTCTGTCATTCCCCCAGGGCCTGGCACCTAGCAGGTGCTCAACAAATGTGGATTGCATGAGCAACTGTTCTTTTCTTTGCTGAAGCCTGTGAGCAGGCAGCAAGGCTGCAGCCTCCATATTTTTTCAGTGCTGAGTCTCTTGCCCTCAGATTGGCTCTGCCAAGGTCCCCGCTTTACAGGGCTATCCCTACCACATCAGTCCTGCTAGTTAGATGTGTGCGTGTCTACCTGTGAGATTAGGTACAGCACAACAGTTGTATTTATCCCTGGATGGACGGAGTCCCTCAGGGAAGTAGAGGTATAGGGAGTGGGGTCACAGAGTCAGGGGAAGCCAAGCGCCAGAGAAGAGCTCACTGGGCTCACAGTGCGATCTGAGTTAGCACTTCTCACGCTGCAACATGCGTGAGCATCACTGCAGAGCCTGTGAGATGCAGGCTGATTCTGTAGGTCTGGGGTGGAGCCTGAAATTCCGCATTTCTACCAAGTCCTTTTTTTTTTTTTTTTTTAATAAATTTATATATTTATTTTATTTTTGGCTGCGTTGGGTCTTCGTTGCTGCACGTGGGCTTTCTCTAGTTGCGGCAAGTGGAGGCTACTCTTCGTTGCAGTGCACAGGCTTCTCGTTGCAGTGGCTTCTCTTGTTGTGGAGCACAGGCTCTAGGAGCACAGGCTTCAGCAGTTGTGGCACACGGGCTCAGTAATTGTGGCTCGCGGGCTTAGTTGCTCTGCGGCATGTGGGATCTTCCTGGACCAGGGCTCGAACCCGTGTCCCCTGCATTGGCAGGCGGATTCTCAACCACTGCGCCACCAGGGAAGCCACCTACCAAGTCCTTTGATGATGCCTTTGCTAACAGTCCAGCAGTCACACTTTGGGCAGCAAAGGACCCACCTCCGTTAGGCTCACTGGCGATCTTGGTCATGTGCAGATTCTTGAGCCTTGGATCACATCTATAGAATCAGACTCTCTGGGGCCCGGGCCCCAGACCCTGCATGATGAACACATCTTCCAGTTATTCTGATGCATCCTAGAACCTGAGAACCACTGAGTTGTGGACTGAGGTGGGAGGTTCTGAGCTCCCATAGTGGGGACTGAGACCGCCTTTCCTGGTATCCACATGTCACCCCAGAGCAGTGCCCCAGTGGCTGGTTCCTGTACCAGCTCAGTCTTTGCTCACACTGTTCGTTATGCTGATTTCTGAAACCTTCAATCCTTTTAAGTCAATCTTTCACAGACTTTGCCAAGACCATCCTTTGCTCCAAGGTCAGAAGCATATTTGGATAGGATAGTGAGACATTTGCAAAAACTGAGGGTGAGAACCGATGGCTGGGTCGAAGCATTAGCTCATCCGTGATTACTTATCCAGCCCTTGACCTTTCTGCGGAGATGTCTGAGAAGTGAGTAAATTAACACCAGCGGGAAGTGACAAGGGCCTGCAGACCCACAGCTCCTCTCACTCAGGGGCTGATGAGCACAGCTGGGCCTGGGAGGTCAGTGTCACTAGGTCCCACCTGGCTGTTGGATTTCTTTGCCTGCCCCCCAAGCAAGGGCCAAGAGCCCCCCCACTGCAGGCTTTGTCCTGAGGGTCAGTCCAGGCCTGAGGCAGAAATGGATTGAGCCCGACTGTGGGGCATGGATTCAGCCATAAGGCCTGGCTCTGACTATGTCACCCATCTTCGCAGGCTCCAGGGCAGGTGTAAATGCATTCTTTTTTTTTTTCCCACCCTTCTTAAGGTATAATTGACAAATAAAATTGTAATGCGTTTAAAATGTACCATGTGATGATTTGATATATGTATACATTGTGAAAGGTTTTCCTCCGTCAACTTAATACATCTATCACCTCACCTATTTACCTTTTTTGCGTGTGTGAGACCTCTTAAGTTCTTCTCTTAGCAAATTCCAGTTATATAATACAGTGTTACAACTATATCACCATGTTATACGTGAGATCCTCAGACCTATTTCGTTTTATATCTGAAAGTCTGTACCCTTTTACCAACCTCTCCCTATTTTCCCCAGTTCCCCAGCTCCTGCAACCACCATTCTACTCTGTTTCTATAAATTTGACTTTTTAATTTTTTTTTAGATTCCTCATATGAATGAGTTCATGCAGTATTTCCCTTTCTCTGTCTAGCTTCTTTCACTTAGCATAATGCCCTCCTGGGAGAGGAGAAAAAAAAAAAGGGTGGGGCATTCTTGTCCCTTCCTTCCTCTTCCTCACCCCCTTTTCCTTCCAACAAGCATATCTTGAGGATCTACTGTGTTCTGGAGGGCAAACATCCCCAGGCATCGTCAGGGAGACTGGACTTGGTGACCTTTAAGTGTTCTCATGACTCTGAGTGTATAGGATCCTTTATACTGTGTGTGGTGCAGGGACAAGACATTTCACCAACTGACTGGCTGGAGGGGGGGGCCACAGGCAGAGCAGAAGATGTAGGTGGAAAATAGGAGAAGGTCCAGGAAGAAAGTGGTCTTACGTGGTGAGACCAGCTAAGGAAGAGCTTAGGCAGAGGGGCAGCAGAGTTAAGGGGTTGGTTTTGTTTTGTTTTGTTTTTCACTCAGTGTGTCTTAATTTTTCTGCACCGACTTTGGTGTAAGGGGACTCCTGTGCTCTTTTTGGCAGCCATGGAGCTTTGGTGTTCATGAGTCATGTAGGGAACAGAGGGGCCTGGCTTTCAGGGCCTTAGGGAGGTTTATTGACCCCAGTGGGTGCCTGGACCAAGGGAAGTTGGGGTTCAGGCATCTCCACCTAGCTCGGTGGATGGTGCACAAGACAAATACGAGAAGGAGAGAACTTCCTTCCGGTGTGTTCTGTTGAATCCTCCCCTTCCACCACCATAGCCACCCACACTGATGCTGGGTTGGAAAGATCATTAGCAGGAGGACAAAGAGAAGAAAGTCTGCTTCTGAGGCGTTGTCCTAGGATGCTACTCATTCTCTTTTCCTTACGAGCTAAAACCACAGTGTTCCTGAGCTCCTGAGGGTTTAGACAAAGCACATTCCGTGTCTCCGGCAGGACTGCTTGGCCCTCCAACTCAGACCCCACATCACTGATTCAGATGCGTCTCAAAATGTGGCAGGTCCTGCGTATCAACAGAGAGAAAGGGGGAGGCAAAATATTGTAAAATCTGTGGGTTCTCACCAGATGACTGTTTAAAAGGCCAGGAAATGCAGAGGTGGGAAAAACACGGGGGAGATAGATTAACTAGAGCATTGTTGACTCATGGCCGTCCAACTTCAGCAGGAAGTCCTGATTCGGCCCCATGAGTGCCTGAAGCCACCTGCATTGGGCATCAGTGGTGTTGCAAAGCTCAGAACTGCTGGCACACCCTTGGGTCTACTTCTCACTTTTCTTACTTTGGGCTTATTTATATGCCAATCCCTTATATTTGATTTGTTTGTACAAATGTTTTTACAATAAGGCAAAGGAAAAAGGGAGGAGATGGTTGGTTCTGTGGCAGCTGTTGAGTCTGGAGTTTCTAAGGGAGCCCCGGGTCGAAAAGAGCTGGGTACACACGGAGGAAGGGAATCTAGTCAGAAAGGTGGCTGGAGATTGTTTACTCACGGTTGGCTCCAATTTCCTCTCTCCTAGGTGTATTGGGAAACTCACCTAGGGAGAGGAAGCAGAAATGCCATTCTTGTCCATCTACTGAGTGAAGTTTTGAAATCTAACATTTATCTCAATCACCCGGTTCTACCTCTCAGTGTATTCCACCCGTGTTCTCTTTTATTCGTTCTGTACTTCTTACCCAGAATGAGCTCAGAAAACATAGATCATGTCACTCCCCTGCTTAAAATCCCATAAAAGCGCCTGTTGCACTTAGGGTAAAATCCAAACTCCATATTTATTGTGGCCTGAGAGGCCCAGTGTGATCTAGCCCCTCCTCCCTCTCAAAATTCACCTGCTTCTCTTTTCCCTGCCATGCACTGTGCTTCAGCTGCACTGGCCTCACTCCTTTTCCTGGAACTCTTCAAGGTTTTTCTGCCTGTTTGCATTTGTTGTTTTTCTCTGTCTGGAATGTTCTCCCGGTTCCAGATCTTCCCTTGCCTGGCTGATGCTTCTCATTTTGGTCTCAGCTCAGATGTCATTTCTCAGGCTAGTCTAAAGCATCCTCTCCCTCCCCCCTTTCCTCCCGTTACTCTCTCTCATCGCTAGACAGTAAGCTCCATGACAATAAGAGTTTCTCCAGCACCCCATGCAATGCATGGCAGATGGTCGGTTCTCAATAAACAGTTGGTGGGTAAATGAATAACTGAATGAAGGGATGCTCTGTCCCCCAGCTCTGCCTTGGGACTTTTCCAAATTTGGAGCATGTAGGACATTTATTGTCTCTTATGTCTTAAATGTTTGCCAGGGTTCCTGGAACTATGTACCATTTCCATTTTATACATGAAGAAGTTAAGGCTTAAAGAGGTTATTCGAGGGACTTCCCTGGCGGTCCAGTGGTTAGGATTCCACGCTTCCACTGCAGGGGGCACGGGTTCGATCCCTGGTCAGGGAACTAAGATCCTGCAAGCCACGTGGCGTGGCCAAAAAAAAAAATTAAAAAAAAAAAAGAGGTTATTCAGTCTGCCCACAATTACACCAGTAATCTTGGGACAGCCAGGAATGGAGATAAGTTCTAACTGGTTATAAAGCTCCTTGCTCTATCACTGTCTAATATTTGGTGTTGTGAAGGGGGTGGCCAGGAATGCTGCTTGGAAGAGGGGCATACGTAATTTTAGGAGAGAAGAAGAATAGCACAGTAGTAAAAACATGTGGGACCACGCTGCATGGGGTCCGAGCCTGGCTCTACCCTTTTCTAACTAGTGTGACCTGCCAAATTTCTTAACCTCTCTGTGCCTTGGTTCTTCCATCTATACAATGGGCATGTGAATATCACCTCCCTCACAGAGTTGTCATGAGAATTAAATGGAAGAGTATATGAAAGCCCTTGGGCCAGTGTCTGGCACAGCTAAGCACTGCATAATAAGTGTTTACTACTCTTGTTACTACTATCATCATCCTGCAGCTCACCATGCACGTGGCTGAATCTTCCTCGGGATCCTTAAGGACATCTAGTAGCAGGTCTCTTTGGAACCCACCCCCCCACCCCCTGCTCTCTCTCTCACACTCTCTCAAGACCTGCAGGAGGTTTTAGGAGTTTCTCTGGTGCGTGTGGCTTTGGAGGAAGTGGTAATGTGCAGCCTATTGTGTGGCAAAGGAACATCAACTTTAAAAGCAGAGAAGGAAATGGATGTGTTAGTGACACGGAGTTGTGGGAAAAGCCATCCACTAAATTACATTTCTGCACAAGAAAGGAACTGCTAGCAAAGTGGGAATGAATGACACTGGGGTGGCAAAGACATCAAGAAGTAGAGGCAGTAACGAGGCACGGAGTCCTCTATTATTTCTAGCATCATGGAAAGTGAGGTTTTATTATTCCTTCCCCAGATGGTCTCAGTTCTTTTTTGTTGTTGTTGTTGTTGCTTCTTTTTCACAATCAGTACGGCTGATGTTCTCCGTACTTGCGATCTACCCAGCCCAGGCCTTGGCCCGACAGCTGGTCTTCTGGCTGGAAATCTGTAGTTACAGGAAAGGGAGATCCTGAGGGGTCCTTGGGAACCATTGCACCTAAACATGCTCATTTTCAGATGAGCGTAGTAAAGCCGTGATGGAAAAGGACGCTTATTTATTCATTAATTCAAGCAATGATGTATTGAGCAAGTTTGCAAGGCCCCAAGCTAGATGCTGGAGAAAGTCGAGAGGTTTTCTCTTTCTGAGCAGAGCATACACAATGAACTCTTATCAAAGACTATGTAATAGAGGTAACACAGAGAGCTCAGGCCTGCGAATTGCAAGTCTTGTGTTCCAATCTAAACCTCCACTTCTTATCTGAACTGGAGTAATTGCCTGGGCTTCGGTTCCTCATCAGTAAAATGGGGAAGTTGGCGTCTGGCCTGTGAATTGCACTAGGATTTTACGAGCGCCCAGATAATCATGACACGTGCTGATGCTTGATGGCCTATGAAGCAATTGGTAGATGATGCTTTTGTTATGGGTAGGGTGATAGCTTGCAAGCAGGGAATTGAAGCCACTGGAATAATAGGAACATGAAAGGGGCTATTGTGGAGGGTGGAGGGCACATTGCATGTTGGGGAACGAGCAGAGTACAGCCAGAGGTGGCCCCCAAGCCTTTATTCTAAGGGGCGGTCCTTTGTGCTGTTTGGAATAAATAGGAACTGATTCCACGATGGGGAGTAGCTCATTCAGCCAGGCAGCAGCTGCCGCTTGTTAGCATGTAACCCTGTGATAAGCGATGGAAGATGCTGAGACCGGCCATGGCCCTCTGAATTCAGTTCAGAGTTTATCAGGAGATACCAAATCATAAGCAGATGGATACGGTGCAGTGCCTTGACAGGGCTCAGGACAGAGGCACTCCAGACCCACGTTGTTCAAGATGGGCTGAAGACTAACCAGACGACGACCCCGCGGGGTTTTGAAGGCTGCAGAGGGCTTGACCACTTGGGTTACTCCACGAAGGGCAGTCAAGGCCGAGAGAACAGCACAAAGACAGGGTGATGACGGAAGTTTAGGAAACTAGCTGTGGCTCCAAGGAGAGGCCTGGAATGCAGGTGGGCAAGGTGGTAGGAACCGTTTTGCAAATAATTTGAGTGCCAGGCAGAACCTAAGCGGCCAAGGATGGTGTTCGTGGGAGGCCATCCTGCTATGATACCTTGGTGGGATTTGATTAAGGTCCTTTAATTACAGATGTAATTTACTCAGTCAGTCTTCTCATTGTAGTCTTTTAAAAAAATATTTATTTATTTAATATTAATTAATTTATTTATTTTGACTGTGGTGGGTCTTAGTTGCGGCATGCAGGATCTTTAGTTGTGGCATGCGAACTTCTTAGTTGTGGCATGTGGACTTCTTAGTTGCGGCACGCATGCGGGATCTAGTTCCCCGACCAGGGATTGAACCCGGGCCCCCTGCATTGGGAGTGTGGAGTCTTACCCACTGGACCACCAGGGAAGTCCCTCCTCATTGTAGTCTTAGAAGTCACCTACAGCTTTGTGAAATGTGCAGCCAATTCTGCATGAAGGGTTTTCAGGCTGGGCATGTAGGCAGCACACATTATCCCAGGAAGGCAGGTGATGGAGAACGTGCTTACTGCAGAGGGGAGCCAGGCAGATGGGCATCTTCCCAGGGAGCACAATAGCGAGGTCTCAGTTGCACAGGAAGTTATCCAGCTCATGCAGTGCCCGAGATGCTATGAGCACCATTGTACCATCCTCCCTCCAGGCTTCAAGAAGTAGTGGAACCCTAAGGCAAGGGGGCATTTTATCCCTGAGGAGGGATAGATGGATTTTACTCATAAGACATGCATCTGTTAAGCTCCTGTGGTTTGCAGAATCAGCCGTGTGTATGTGACAGCCAGGAGGGTGACGAAAGAGGCCCCTGGTGGCTCCACCTGGCTGTCACTCATGGACTTCAAACCTAGTATGTCCAAACTTGGGCTTGTCATTTCTTCTCTCTAAAAGAGGTTAGCCCCTTATTCAAGCAAACATTTCCACCCAGTTGTCTAAGTCAGACCTTGGGAGTGGCCTTCGATGCTTCCCTGCCCTGAAGCCTCAACCTCATCTTCCCCCAGATCTGCCCATTCTACTTCCTGTGTATGTGCCTTGCTGTTGCCCTAGTGTTAGGTCCTCAATGCCCCACACCTTACAAACTGGGCAGCCTGGTCTCCCTGCTTCCTGGTTTGCTCCCGAGAATACGTCCTCCACCACTGCTAGTAAAATGATTGCTGTAACACCTGACTTCACTTTATAAGCTTGGATGGCCCCCATGGCCTGCCAGTATCCTCTTCCTTCATTGATTTGGCAGCCCTGGAGGACCCTCTGTGTGGCAGGCCCTGTGATGGGCACCGGAGGCAGAGAGATGAATGAGACAGGACAGAGCCATCAGTGCACTCTGCCTGATGAGGGAAACAGGGTCAAACCACTGAAGGAATTCTGTGTTCTGTGCTGAGGGGCTGGGGACCAGAGCAGATGTGAGAGGGCCTTTTGACTTACTCTTCTCTCTGCCTGCAGTTTCTTTCCTACATTTAAAAAAAATACCAGGGATTGATTTGAAAAAAACTATGAAAATAATGTTTGTGTTACATTGAAAATGCAGAAAAGCAGAGCTGAAATAGAAGCTGAAGATGTCCCTCATCTCAGTCTCTATCTAGCTACTATTAAAATGTTGTGTCTTTCCTAACAAGTTTTCTTCTTCACATTTATATTTTACAGAAGTTGAAATGCCCTTGGGTATACTGTTTTGTACACAGCTCTTTTTACTAACAGATACCATAGCATTTAAAAAACAGCTATAGACAACCCTCAGAATGGGAGAAAATATTTGCAAATGAAGCAACTGACAAAGGATTAATCTCCAAGATTTACAAGCAGCTCATGCAGCTCAATAACAAAAAAACAAACAACCCAATCCAAAAATGGGCAGAAGACCTAAATAGACATTTCTCCAAAGAAGATATACAGATGGCCAACAGACACATGAAAGAATGCTCAACATCATTAATCATTAGAGAAATGCAAATCAAAACTACAATGAGGTATCATCTCACACCGGTCAGAATGGCCATCATCAAAAAATCTAGAAACAATAAATGCTGGAGAGGGTGTGGAGAAAAGGGAACCCTCTTGCACTGTTGGTGGGAATGTAAATTGATACAGCCACTATGGAGAACAGTATGGAGGTTCCTTAAAAAACTAAAAATAGAACTACCATATGACCCAGCAATCCCACTCCTGGGCATATACCCTGAGGAAACCATAATTCAAAAAGAATCATGTACCAAAATGTTCATTGCAGCTCTATTTACAACAGCCAGGACATGGAAGCAACCTAAGTGTCCATCATCGGATGAATGGATAAAGAAGATGTGGCACATATATACAATGGAATATTACTCAGCCATAAAAAGAAATGGAGGTATTTGTAAAGAGGTGGATGGAGTTAGAGTCTGTCATACAGAGTGAAGTAAGTCAGAAAGAGAAAAACAAATACAGTATGCTAACACATATATATGGAATCTAAGGAAAAAAAAAAAGTCATGAAGAACCTAGTGGCAAGATGGGAATAAAGACACAGACCTACTAGAGAATGGACTTGAGGATATGGGGAGGGGGAGGGGTAAGATGTGACAGGGTGAGAGAGTGGCATGGACATATATACACTACCAAATGTAAAATAGATAGCTAGTGGGAAGCAGCCGCATAGCACAGGGAGATCAACTCGGTGCTTTGTGACCACCTAGAGGGGTGGGATAGGGAGGGTGGGAGCGAGGGAGAGGCAAGAGGGAAGAGATATGGGAACATATGTATACGTATAACTGATTCACTTTGTTATAAAGCAGAAACTAACACACCATTGTAAAGCAATTATACTCCAATAAAGATGTTAAAAAAATAAAAAATAAAAAATAAAAAACAACTATAGGGCTTCCCTGGTGGCGCAGTGGTTAAGAATCCACCTGCCAATGGAGGGGACACAGGTTCAAGCCCTGGTCCGGGAAGGTCCTACATGCTGCGGAGCAGCTAAGCCCGTGCCCCACAACTACTGAGCCTGTGCTCTAGAGCCCGCGAGCCGCAACTACTGAAGCCCGCGCACCCAGAGCCCATGCTCCATAACAAGAGAAGCCACCGAAATGAGAAGCCTGCGCACCGCAAATGTAGAGTTGCCCCCGCTCACTGCAACTAGAGAAAGCCTGTGCGCAGCAACAAAGAACCAACTCAGCCAAAAATAAATGAATAAATAAATTAATTAATTAATTAAAAAAATAAAAAACAGCTCTATTGTTCTTTTTTGTTATATGAGGAATACATAGCTATCTCAAACAATTTTATGACATGAAAACCACATGTAAAACAAAGATCACCTACTACTCCCATACCTGGAGATACCTTCTACCCACACCTGTGTGTATGTCCTTTCAGAATTTTATGTTCATGTACCCAGTTAGGTATAAATATAAATATAGCTATAGGTGTAGACAGACTTGATCTTTAGCCTACCTTTTCCACTTAATACATTATAGCTCTCTTTTTTATTTAAATATATTTGATCACTTGTGTTCTTTTTTAAAACATCTATATGATAGATGATATCCCATATAGATATATCATAAATCATATAACTAATCTCATACTTATGGACATATAGGTTGCTTCTATATTTTCTTGTCTTGAGACAGAGAAATGATGAAAAAGCTTGTGTGAGTATATGTAGCCCATTTATTTCCTTGGGATAAAGTCCTAGAAGTGAAATTGCTATGACAGAAATTGTGAACATTTTACATTTGGATCCATATATGTGATTGGCAGAATTATCAGATGATCTCTGCTGACCTGTCTTTGTATAATTATCTCCCCATGAGTGTAAGCAGGACTTATGATTGCTTCTAACCAGCAGATTGTGGCAAAGGTGCTGGGGTGTCACTTCTGTGATTATGTTGCATTAGATGGCAAAAGTGAGGGGATTTTGCAGATATAATTAACATCCCTCATTTATTAACTTTAAGTTAATCCAAAAGGAGATTACCTTGAGTGTGCCTGACCTAATCAGGTGAGCTCTTTAACAGAGGGAGGGTCTAGAATCAGAGGATCTCTCCTGCTGGCCTTGAAGAAGCAAGCCACAGTGAGTCTACAGCTGCAAGGAAATGAATTCTGCCAGTAATTACATGAGCTTGGAAGGGGACCCCAAGCCTCAGATGAGATTCCAGCCCTGGCTGACACCACTGCAGCCTTGTGAGACACTAAGCAGAGAACCCAGCTAAGTCATGCCTACACTCCTGACCAACTGAAACTGTGAGATAATAAATGTGTGTGGTCTTAAGCCACTACAGTTTTGATGATTTTGTTATATAGGAATAGAAAACTAATATTCAATAATATAGAAAAACTGCCTCAGATAAATTATACACCAATTCATTTTCCCAACCAGTATAGTAACTCCCATTTCCATGAGTTTTTGCCAACACTGGGTGTTGCCAAACTTGTAAATCTGTGCCAATCTAAAAGGTTAAAAAAATACTTGTTTAATTTGTGGCCCTCAATTACAAGTAAATTTGCACATTTTCCATATTCTTATTTTCCATTTTAAAACTCATTTTTAGTATATTACCTAATCATATCCTTTGCCTGTTTTTGAATTTTGCTTATTGGTTTGTGAGAGCTCTTTACATATGTGGAGGACAATAGAGAGGCAGAAATTTACATATTGTTTTATCTGTTACAAATGTTGCAAGTATGTGCTTTTTGTTTCCCCAGCTTGACAGTGTCTCTTTTATTTCAAACGTTGTTTATGGTGTTTGGTGAGGAGGGATGTGGATGTTTTCTCATTCTATTGGGTTTTAGAAAGGCCCCTCTGTATGGAAGGTTGATTGATGATAAGACAGCAGTGAAGAGGCAATTACATTAGTCCAGGTGAGCTAATGAAGCTGAAGCTTGCACTGTATCAGGTATGGTAGGGATGGAAAAGAAGGTTCTGAGCCAAGAGGTATTTCAGAAGTAGAATCAGCAAAGTTTGTTATTCTCAGAACTGACTTTTTTTTTTAACATCTTTATTGGAGTATAATTGCTTTACAATGGTGTGTTAGTTTCTGTTTTATAACAAAGTGAATCAGCTATACATATATATATATATCCCCATATCTCCTCCCTCTTGCATCTCCCTCCCACCCTCCCTATCCCACTCCTCTAGGGGGTCACAAAGCACTGAGCCGATCTCCCTGTGCTATGTGCCTGCTTCCCACTAGCTATCTGGTTTACATTTGGTAGTGTATATATGTCCATACCACTCTCTCACTTCATCCCAGCTTACCCTTACCCCTCCCCATGTCCTCAAGTCCATTCTCTACATCTGAGTCTTTATTCCTATCCTGCCCCTAGGTTCTTCAGAACCTTTTTTTTTTTTTTAAGATTCCATATATATGTGGTAGCATATGGTATTTGTTTTTCTTTCTGGCTTACTTCACTCTGTATGACAGACTCCAGGTCCATCTACCTCACTACAAATAACTCAATTTCATTTCTTTTTATGGCTGAGTAATATTCCATTGTATATATGTACCACATCTTCTTTATTCATCTGTCAGTGGACACTTAGGTTGCTTCCATGTCCTGGCTATTGTAAATAGAGCTGCAGTGAACATTGTGGTACATGACTCTTTTTGAATTATGGTTTTCTCAGGATATATGCCCAGTAGTGGGATTGCTGGGTCGTATGGTAGTTCTATTTTTAGTTTTTTAAGGAACCTCCATACTGTTCTCCATAGTGGCTGTATCAATTTACATTCTCACCAACAGTACAAGAGGGTTCCCTTTTCTCCACACACTCTCCAGCATTTATTGTTTGTAGATTTTTTGGTGATGGCCATTCTGACTGGTGTGAGGTGATACCTCACCTCACTGTAGTTTTGATTTGCCTTTCTCTAATGATTAGTGATGTTGAGCATCCTTTCATGTGTTTGTTGGCAATCTGTATATTTTCTTTGGAGAAATGTCTGTTTAGGTCTTCTGCCCATTTTTGCATTGGGTTGTTTGTTTTTTTGATATTGAGCTGCATGAGCTGCTTGTAAATTTTGGAGATTAATCCTTTGTCAGTTGCTTCACTTGCAAATATTTTTTCCCATTCTTAGTGTTGTCTTTTCATCTAGTTTATGGTTTCCTTTGCTGTGCAAAAAGCTTTTAAGTTTCTTTAGGTCCCATTTATTTATTTTTGTTTCCATTTCTCTAGGAGCTGGGTCAAAAAGGATCTTGCTGTGATTTATATCATAGAGTAGAACTGACTTTTTACTGGATGAGAAGTAGAGACTTAGAGGTGAAGTAAGTGGTGTGTAGTCCTGCCTGCATCAGTAGGTGCTAAGTTCACTAAGGAAGTTTCTCCTTCGTGGAGCTGTACCACCAGAGGCGTTGGGCCTCGCAGATCCCCTGAGGTGAGGCAGCACGTAGCTCCTGTGATCACAGCTCTGCCTTTATTCCCACCGGGTGGATAAATAAATCAGTCCTGGAGGCTCTTCCTCCCTACCTGCTAAGTCATGGAGGCCTCGCTCTTTGCTGTGTTTTCCTTGAATCCCTCTCCCCAGACAGTCCTGTGGTTTTGAAGCTGAGCAGATGGGCAGGGGTGTTTGCTCAAACAAGGATCCAGTGAGCATGGCTGGCACCGGATAGATTTCTCCTTAAACACGCGGGGCAGCCTTGTCTTCAGGCAGGGGTGGGGGTGGGTGGGAGGAAAAGCGTTCAGCCTTGCAGCGATCCAGTGAGATGTTAGACATCACATGAAAATTGTTGGCAAGGGCAGAGAAGGTAGCCTGTTCTAGTCCTAGACTCTAGAAGATCCTTCAAAGCATCTGAAATGAGGAAATGCTGCCCACAGTCTGTAATGGCAGAAATTAAGGTCTTTTGGTTAGAGAGTTGCAACATGCTTGGGCTCTTCCGCTGGTGGGAGTAGGGGGAGACACCAGGGTAACAGAACAGATTCTGAAAGCTTCCTGGCACTAACTGAGTTCAGGCGTGAGTTATTCAAAGCCTCATTGGCTCCCTTGGTTCATTTAGCGCAGTGGTTCTCAACCAGGGCTCATTTTGCCCCTACTCAGGAGATATTTGACAATATCTAGAGACATTTTTGGTTGCTATAACTGGGAGGGTGCTACTGGCATTGTAGGGATACTTCTAAATGTCCTACAATGAATAGGGAAGTCCTCTATACAAAGAATTATCTGGCCCCAAATGTCAATAGGGCTGAGGTTCAGAAACCCAGGTCGAGTAGGAAAAAGAAGGATGGTGTGAATTAATGATATGTCCAAGTTAGAGATGTGTGCAGTATCTCCTGAGCACTGCACCCGGCTCTGTGAATAGCCTACCTCCCTGAAACCTTTCCTCTTTCCCTGTGGTCTCTTCCAGGTACTGCTTGGGGATGGGGTGGGAGTGAGGACTCAACCCTCTGAGTTCACCCCCAGAGTTCTGGCCACAAGCAACATTGCTCATCCCAAATCTGAACAGGAGAGATTAAAAAGCAGATCCATGTGTGAAGTGCAGCACAATCTTTTCTCTCAAACTCCAAGTCTAACATTCATAAACCTTCACTACTGTTTGGCAAGGTTTCCGTATCTTGTACCAGTACACAAAGGTACTGACATCAGCTTTGATTCTGGTGATTCATCCCCTTTGCCCGAATTGAAGCACAGTGTCAGCCAGATGAGGTCAGGAATAGGAGAAGGGAGGAGGCTGGATTTTTGAAATTCTGGAGGTGGATAAATGTTTGATATGTCTTAGCTTGAGCTGGACATTCTATACGTGAGAGTCAGAACAGACTATTTGAATTCTCAGCTCCTGGGACAGTGCTCTTTTAAAGCAGTCTGGAGAAAGGTAAAACTAAAATAAATTAGCTTTACATGCAGTCTACATCTCTCAAGCATAATCTGACTTCTCTGTATGTACATATAGGCATATGTATACTATATATAGACATTAAGAATTTTTTTAAAGATTGACTCCAGATAGAATAAGGCTTTTTTTTTTTTAAAAAACTAAATTTATTTATTTATTTTTGGCTGCGTTGGGTCTTTGTTGCTGCGCGCGGGCTTTTCTCTAGTTGCGTGGAGCGGGGGCTACTCTTCGTTGCGGTGCACGGGCTTCTCGTTGCAGTGGCTTCTCTTGTTGCGGAGCATGGGCTCTAGGTGCACGGGCTTCGGTAGTTGTGGCACTTGGGCTCAGTAGTTGTGGCTTGCAGGCTCTAGAGTCAGGCTCAGTAGTTGTGGCGCACGGCCTTAGTTGCTCTGCGGCATGTGGGATCTTCCCGGACCAGGGCTCAAACCCGTGTCCCCTGCATTGGTAGGCAGATTCTCAACCACTGCGCCACCAGGGAAGCCCCCTTATTTATTTATTTATTTTTAATGTTTGTTCATGTTGGCAGCATGTTTTTCTGACCCAAGAAATAGAGAACAGACATTACAAAGAATAAATATAGGCCCTAAATTGTCCCCTGTAAAAGATAGCAATGCTCGTGTTCTGTTTCCATGAACCAATTTTACAGAAAGAAATTTTTTTGTGTGTCTTGAGTCTGTTTCTCAGAAATGGTCTCCGTGGCACAGAATCTGAATTGACAGAGGCAAATGGGATTTACAGGTAGGCAATGTCTCCAGTCAGGAATCCCAAGAGGGTTCTCATCCTCCTCATTCTTAATCCCCCTTGGCAGGAGCTACCTCATGTCTCTCACTCCCCTCCCTTAACGTTGGTCTCCCAATACTCCTCCTTTGACTGTTTTGACTGTTTCTACATTGGCTTGTACTCTGGGACTCCTCCCCTGCTCCATTCAACTCCTGTCTCTCTGTTATGGCAATTTCGTTAATTTCCAAGACCTCGAGCGATTGACTGTACAGATAACTCCTAAATCCATGTCTTCAGCTTCAGCCTCTCCCTGAGCCATAGACCTGCCAGCCAGTGAGATGAAAACACATTTATAAGACTCAATTCATCTCCTCCCGAGGTGAAAAAGTCAAAGCGATATTTGGCTTATCTTTCCCCCATAGGTTAGGAAGCAACCTTAAGGTAGCTTAAAATGTCTCCCTTCTTTTTACTGCCGAGGAGGTTACTGAGTCCTTCATGCAATCAGTGCTGCCGTTATGAGGAGTAGAGTTGCCGTCTTTGTAGTTGTCAGTATCTCTGTTGTCATTGTTAACTTAATGGGATTCTAAGCAGCGACTTTCCACTCCTCTATGAGAGTTTAAGGTTGTCAACAAATGTGGAAATAGCAAAGTTCTCACCTTTCTCCAAACCCAGTTTTCACAGATTAAACAAGCTCTCCAGCTCTGCCTACATGGCAATAAGCAAGCTACGTGACATCACGCTTGTGTAACCCCAGTGTGGATTACAGCACCTAATGTAACTATTAAGAAGACAGAGTAGGGGCTTCCCTGGTGGCGCAGTGGTTGAGAATCTGCCTGCTAATGCAGGGGACATGGGTTCAAGCCCTGGTCTGGGAAGATCCCACATGCCACGGAGCAATTAGGCCCGTGAGCCACAACTACTGAGCCTGCGCGTCTGGAGCCTGTGCTCTGCAACAAGAGAGGCCACAATAGTGAGAGGCCCGCGCACTGCGATGAAGAGTGGCCCCCACTTGCCGCAACTAGAGAAAGCCCTTGCACAGAAACAAAGACCCAACACAGCCATAAATAAATAAATTAATTAATTAATTAAAAAAAAAAAAAGAAGAAGACAGAGTAGGATAACGTATTAGACAGTGACCTGGAAGGTGGGTGGGGAGGTGACAGAGAAGTTGGTGTCTGAATGATGAACACAACCTCCCTTCCTGATACTTTGAGTAGAGTTTCAGGCCTGGCAGCTGTCAGAGCTCGGTGGCCACTAGGTGAGGGAGGTACGCAGGGGATTTCAGCCTCCAGCAGCGACCAGGTAGGAAACTTTTTAGTATCTTGCTCCTCCAGTGATTCCGAGATTGCATGATCACGCCAGTGCCTTCGCCGAGATCCGAGTCACGCAAAGGCTCGTGAATTAGATGCTGCGGTTCAGTTTTTGCCTCCGTCTTTCCGTGCATTCACTGCCCTGTTACTTAACCGAAGACTCCCCAGCTCTTTGCTTTGATCCATCAATGGCCTAGTTGACCTCATACTATTCCAGTGGCTGAATTTTTCACACGTGGGAAATTCATCAACCATTTCATTACCCTGGAAATGGGAGAAACATCTGAGGTCTTCCTCAATGTCATTTTCATTCCCAAAGACACAGAAAACTTCCAGAAGCTACCTTTCAAATCCTTGATTTAAAGTGGCAGGGACTGAAGGCTTGGTTAGGCAGAGTCCTTGGAGGCCGCATGATGGAACCAGGAGCCAAAGATGACTGGCAGACACCCCACACGCGAGCTTTGTTAGGTCCACGCAAAGGGCAAACTGCAGGGGGGCCGGACGGCACCTTCAGAGCGGGCAGCGTTATGTCTTCTGAGCGTGACTCGCCCCCGCATATTTCTTTCTCCACCTTGTTCTGAAAACGCCTGATCCGCGTAATGCCTCCCCAGCTTTGCTGGATTAAGCGAGGAGTGAGACCTGAAAGCCCAGGACTTTAATGGCTCCATGTCTTTCAGCCCGAAATCCAGCCTGTGATGGAGCATCCTGTGGAGCAGCCCAGAGCGCCCCAGGGTCCACGTGCACCTTGTTCCCATGCGTCTCTGGTGACACGTTCTTTTCACCTACGCAACGTGGCTTAAAGGCAGGAAACAAAGAATGGGAAGAAACGGGCTCCCCTCTGGGCAGAGACGTGCAAGTGGAGATTGCTTACTGGCCTGCACGTTTGTCACGATGTTACTGGCAAAGTAACCACATGACGATTGTGGAGGTTGCCGAGACCACACACGCAGCTTGTGTCATGTCCTGTGTGCTGCTGGGCATGGCTTTCTATATTCATTACTCCCGTGTAAGCTCTCAAATGTTCTCTGAAGTAGTTGTCATTATCTCCGTTTTACAGATGAGGAAATCAAGATTCAGCCAGTTGTAGCCAGGTTCTAAATTTTGGGGAAGTGAGACTAGGGTTAGTGGCACAAGATATAATCCATGAAACAATACGACCTTTTTGCTGTTTTCCTGATTCTTGGGCTTGCTTGAATGCTGCTTCAGTGGCTTTGCTTAGCAATCTCGATGACAGTAGCCTCAACCCATTACCTTGAGAACAGTGATGGGGTTTTTCCAGGATGAGGTGGTAGGGCAGTGGGGAAGCAATGGACTGCTCTGCTTCCCCAGCACGTGGAACACACACACACACCTATTAGTTTACGTCATAGGTCATAGAACTAGTCAGGACTGAACCAGAACTTACATCTTTATCTAGACTTCCATAAACTGCATCATCCAATATATCCTATCAAACACCTGCTCTGTGACAGGCCCTGAGTTGGGTACAGGAAGCTGCAGGTATCTTAGGATTGCTCAGGGGAAGCTGCAGTTTTCAGGTTGACATTATACCCACCTTCCAGCTTGATGGAAGTCTTTAAACTTAAGCTTTTAGACTTAGCTTAATATTCACATTTGCTCGCTCTCTGTGTCTTTGTTTCTCTCTCTCGCCCTTTTAGAATTACATAATTTTTTCTTATGTAGTTGCATTTATCTATCTTTCTCTTAGTGTTTCTGGATTTTGAGTAAAAAAATAGAAATTCTTTAGGTTCCCCAAGGTTTTAAAGGAATGCACATGTATTTTCTTCGAGGATTTCAATGGATTGATTTTTTGCATTCAAATTTTGATTGATTCGATCTTGTATATAGTGTGCAATATGATGCATTTCTAGAAAAGTTCATCTTTGGAATGTCATTTTTTAACAAATACAAAATCCCTGTGGCATTTGGGTCTATTTCTGGGCTTTCTGATCTTCCATTGGTCAGTTAGTCTGTTGGTATGACAATCAGTTATTGAGGTTTTAATTATTAAGGTATAAATTTTGAGGTTCTATAATGTATTTTTTAAGGTGAGAAGGCTTTCTCATAGTTCTTTCCCTATCTAGTCTTGCTGGTCTATTTCCCTTAAACTCTTTAGAATGCATTAGAACTGTGTCTCCTTCATCTAATTGACACTGATTCATTCTCAAAACTCAGTTTAAAAATCCTCTCCTCTGGGAAGCCTTCCCTGATGTCCTCAGGCTTTGTTAGCTTCCTCAACTCTGATTTGTTCCCGGAGACCCCCACGTGCTCCTCTTCACCTTCTCATACGGTATAGGCTTGTGATTGGCAACTTTTCTGTCTCCCCCTTGGGCTGTTCTCTCCTTGAGGGCAGCACAGAGTCAACTTCACTGCTGAATTTTTTTTAGCAGAGAGCAGAGTGCCTGGCACATAGTAAGTACTTGCTGCAGTTACCTATTGCTGCATAGTAAACCACCTGAAACTTAAGGGCGTAAGACAACGGTGCTTTATTTTCTACTATTTCTCATTGTTTGTTTTTTTTTTAAATTTTATTTATTTATTTATTTTATTTATGGCCGTGTTGGGTCTTTGTTTCTGTGCGAGGGCTTTCTCTAGTTGCGGCAAGTGGGGGCTACTCTTCATCGTGGTGCGCAGGCCTCTCACTATCGCGGCCTCTCTTGTTGCGGAGCACAGGCTCCAGACGCGCAGGCTCAGCAATTGTGGCTCACGGGCCTAGTTGCTCCGCGGCATGTGGGATCTTCCCAGACCAGGGCTTGAACCCGTGTCCCCTGCATTGGCAGGCAGATTCTCAACCACTGCGCCACCAGGGAAGCCCCTTTCTCATTGTTTTGATGAACCGTGACTGGGCTCAGCTAGGTGGCTCCACTTTTGAGTTTCTTCCGCTTTTGGGGTCCCTCATGTGATTGTTCCAGACAGTGGCTGGAGCTGAAGCCATGTCTAAGACTACCTCACTCACAAGTCTGGTAGTTCATGCTGGCTGCCCCCTGGGGGCCTCAGCTGGGGCTGTTGATGGGAACACCTGTCTACAGCCTCTTCACGTGGCTTGGGCTTCCTCACAGCATGGTGGCCGGACTCCAAGAGCAAGAGAGCCTGGCGGAAGCTGTATCGCCTTCTATGACTTAGTTTCAGAAGTCACATCAAAGCACATCCACCATACTTTATTGATTGAGCCAGTCCCTGAAGTCCACCCAGTTTCAAGAGAAGGGGACATAAACCCAACCTACTGATGGGGAGTGGCAGGGTCACCTTGTAGAACATGTGGGATAAGTGGCGTGGTAATGGCCATCTTTGGAAAATGTAATCTGCTGCAGTGCTCAAGAGATATTTGTCAAACACTTGTAAATGTATCATTCAAGATCACTGGGATGGTTCCGTTCTGGGCCCAGACTTGAACCAGGACTTCTGACTGACCAGCAGAGGTGCCTGGGGTGAATGCGCTCCCTGTGCAGCCAAGTTGCTGGGCTCCTGGGAAAGGTTTCCCATCTAGGAGCAGTCTTAGGAGCTGCTCGAGGATGTGTGCAGTCATGTCGGTGAAGCATTTTGAGTTCTTGATCATAAACTTCCTCTCTCTCATTCACAGTACCAGGTTATTAGGGTTTGTTTTCCCTTCTCTACTTTCCGAAGTAAGTGCTTTGAAGAAGATGGGTGTAGGAGAAATGACACATTAAGTGTTTCTGCCGAAATGTGGGCTTTCTGCTCACACGGGTGCTGCTGTGTTTATGACTGGCACACAAAGTGAAGAACTCGCTTTTTGAACAGTCGAGTGTATCATCTTTGCTCTCAGAGGAGCCTTTCACTCATGGAGGAAGCTGAATGGGTTTGAGGACTGTCCCCTTTGATTCTGCCGGGTAAAGATGACCTGGGCAACGCATGAGAGATGCAAGTGATTAAATGAGAGAGCTCCCCGCCCGCAGTGAGGAGCCCGCTGGGTCCTGACGAGTCTGAAGGACTGGGAGATGCCTGGTATGGCGGGGAGGGGGTGGCGGGAGTCGCTGCTGCTTGTGTTTCAGTAACAGCATTTAACTGTCCAGTACGAGCTTCTGCCTTGGAAGGTGACCCGTTTGGAGGAAGACAGCCTGCATTAGGCTGAGACCACGTTTAACAAAAGTGGCAGTTATCTGAGAATGTAGGTTCTGGATCCAGGCCTTCTGGACTCAGATTCTAGTCCTGCCACTTACTAGGGCTACAGCCTGGAGCGTGTCACTTCACTTCTTGGTGCCTTAGCTGTTCCATCTCAGTAATAGGGACAATAGGAGTACCTATTTCTACATGTTGTTGTGAGGATTTCAGTAAGTGTCTGACACATCATAAGCACTTAGTAAATGTTAGCTATTATTTTCACTGTTGCTGTTACAGCTGTTTTCATTGTCATTATCACTCATAACCTGCTGTCCCTAGACCTCTAGACCTGTAAACCATATATGCAGTTTAAAATTTTCTAGTAGCCACATTAAGAGAAAGGAAAATAGGGGACAGTAGTTTTTTGTTTTTGTTTTTTTAAATAAATTTATTTATTTATTTATGGCCGCGTTGGGTCTTCGTTGCTGCGAGCAGGCTTTCTCTAGTTGAGGCGAGCGGGGGCTCCTCTTCTCTGCAGTGTGTGGGCTTCTCATTGCAGTGGCTTCTCTTGTTGCGGAGCATGGGCTCTAGGTGTGCGGGCTTCAGTAGTTGTGGCGCGCAGGCTCAGTAGTTGTGGCTCGTGGGCTCTAGAGCGCAGGCTTAGTAGTTGTGGCTCATGGGCTTAGTTGCTCCGCGGCATGTGGGATCTTCCCGGACCAGGGCTCGAACCCGTGTCCCCTGTGTTGGCAGGTGGATTCTTAACCACTGCGCCACCAGTGAAGTCCCTAGTTTTAGTAATATATTTTATTTAACCTAATATATCTAAACTATTATCATTTCAACGTGTAATCAATAGTTTTAATGATTGATAAAGTTTACGTTCTTTTTTTCATACTAGGTGTTTCGTCTTTGACATGTGGTACGTTCCTTACAGCACATCTCGATTTGGACTGGCCACACTTAGTGTTCAGTAGCCCCTTGTGGCTGGTGACCATGCCCACATTGCACAGCACAGCCCGGAGGGGCTACACCAGAAATTCACCTGCAGCTGATGAGTTGCCTACAAGGGCAAAGAGGTGAATTTTTCTTGAGTATCTACCATGTGTCAGGTACTCTACATGGCCTGTGTAATTTAATCCTTGCAGCCATCTTGCCAGAAGGTATTTTGCCCCCATTTTACAGATGGATTCCTCCAAGTAAAAGAACGAATTCAGCCAAAGTCCCCCAGCTAGACAGAGGCAGAATTTGCAATGAAGTCTGTAAGACTGAAGCCCCTTCCCCGTGGCAAGGCAGTAACTAGAGGCTCGATTTTAATGGTCGTGGGGCATGAACGCTGTCCAGAGCTGAGGCAGGGCTCACAGCCTCGTCCACATGAGTCTCAAGCCTCCTTTGTGACACTATTTGAAGAGAACTGGCTGGGCTCGGTCACGACCAGGCCAAGGGCTGAGTCTGGGCCCGGGGTCAGTGTTCAGGATAAATCTAGGGCTTGGGGCTGAGTCATGACTCTGTGTGAGCCTGGGATCTGGGTCCAGTCTGTGCAGGGGTCAGAGTTGAGGCTGTGTCCAGAGTCAGAACTCAGTCCGCAGTCAGGTCGAAGTTTGATCTGAGGTTGAGGTCAGGGATCTGCTGTGAGTCAAGGTCTAAGCTCACTTTAGGTCCAGGGGGCAGAGTGATGTGTGCAGCAAACTCACAAGGGTTCACACCTTTAAGGGTGATCCTGTCGGCCAAACTGCATGCTTGCCAGCGCCTTTGGAAATGCCAGGACGGTGTTCTTCCTCTCCCTTGTTGTGGGAACAAGCGACCAGGGCCACCTGGGGAACAATGCAAATGCTTGTTTGGAGGCACAGCTACAGCGTGGGTGATGGTTTTAGTAGCAGTGGTGACTTCCCTGGGGGATGCTAGGAACAGAACACCCGCCCTGGATGGGACCAGGATCTATGAAATTGATGCTCACGGCCGTGTGGCATGGCGGTCGTGGTGAGGTGGAGGGCAGGAAGGGAGGCAGAGCTTACAGGGACTCAGCCAGCGTGGCTAGACCGTGCGGTGGGTCAGAGCACTCGGGGAGCCCAGGATTTGGCATGCCACTCGCTCCTGAGCACTGAACGGAGTGGGGGCACCACCAGCAGGAGCCTGGAAGGTTCCGTTTGTTAGAACAAGTCAAGTGCCAGGCAGTGGGCCACAAGGAGTCACCTCTGGCACAGGTTATACAAATGATGGTATAGCCATCCAGTGAAATGTTATTCAGCTGTAGGAATAAATGAAGAACAATTTTCAAATAAATCATTAGGAGAAAAGCAAGTTGGGGACAGGATGTATATAGTATGCTGTTTTTTGTGTAAGCAAACGTGGAAATAAAAATATACACATGAACGTTAAAGGATGTAGGAGATACTAAAAATAAAGAAGTTATCATTACCTAGAGTTTGTCACGGAGGGTCGTCTTAGCACGGAGCAGAGCTCAGTCCAGGGACCAAGCTATGGGGTCTTGGGGTAGCTTCTAGCCAAAGAAGCTAGAACTGGTACTTCTCCTCAGACCGGGGGCCTGTGGTTCTTCTTCCTGCCACCCACATCTTGAGGTCCACATCCTCGTCTGAGTATGGTGGGGACTCAGGGAGGAAGAGTCAAGTGGAGGAGCCCCACCTTTGGAGCCAGGTGAGTCCTGACCCACTAGAAGCAATTTCCTTGTAGTCTCTTCCCCACAGTAGGATAGAAGCGTGCTCTGTGAGCCTGACCATAAACTGCTTGCTTATTAGCTTGAACTGAACTCAAAATGATTTTGCAAGAAACCAAAAGCAGTAAAAAGTGATAACAGCTAAACATCCATACACTGTAGGTATTTCCTCTGGGGTAGAAGAGATTCCTGCATGTTGCTGTGGCCGCCAAAGGTCTGAAGCAAACTGTTTCCAAAAATTATTGTGCATTTATAATTCAGTTTAGGGGCACTTATGTTTTTATTTGACAGATACATATTTCATGAAGAACGTATTTAGTCAGGATTTGTAAGAAATCTCTGATAATCCTTTTCTGTATCTTCTTTATATTTCTATGTTTTAAATTTGCTTCACTGCACACACCACAAAATTATTCAACAACTTCAAGATTGACAGTGCCATTGAACTGAGTATCAGCAAACACTGTGTTTGTGTATGTACACGTGTATTGTGTGCGTATATTACAGTATGTTACAGATATATTAAAAGTATAATTTTAATTTGGTGGCAGAGGCATAAATTATTCAATAAACTGTTGATATATTGGAGCGCTTGGCAACTATTTGGGGAAAAATAATTGTATCCTCACCTCAAAGAAAAGCTCCATGGATTACCATTATTAAATAGTAATCACAAATATTAAAACAAATCATTTTTACAATGTAATTACAATTTACAGTTGTAATTTACAGTTGCAAAATTATAATTTACAATTGCAGTTTTTACAATGTATAGATAAATATATATATAATCATATAGGAAATTATTTATTCATAGTGCCCTGCCTTGGGTTCTTCATCTGTATAATGAGATAGTAGTAGCGTCTGTCTCATAGGATTGCTGTGGAGATTAAATGAGTAATATATGTAAAGTCTTTAGAAAAGTGCCTGGCATGTGATAAGTACCAAGTAAGAGTTAACTATTATGACTGTTTCTAAACATGATATCAAATAGAGGAACTAAAAACATTAGATGTGAATACACAAAATTTTAGAATTTCTGAATGTCAAGAAATAGCATACACAAAATAGAATGCAGATGACAGCTTAAAATTCAACTTAGATAATAGAAAAAGTATAAATATTCTGTATGTGTAGTTATTTCAAGTCAGAAAGAGAAAAGAGATAGACTTCTCAAAGGAAATATAAAACAAAGATTCAATAGGCCAGTCATAAAGAAGACGTTCATATTAATTCATTCTTTCAACAAATATTTACCATGTGCCTGTTATACACTGGATTCTCCAGGATGCTGGGGTACAGCAGTGAGCAGAAATAAGCCCTGTGCTCTCAAGGAGCTTAAATTCTAGTGGCCAGTAAACATATGAACAAGGCACCCAGCTCACAAAGAATCAAAGAAATGCAAAGTTGAATAAAGAGTTAACCTTTTTCTTTTTAGGTATCCAGATAGCAAATATTTTTGAGTGACTTTATCATATATCAGTAGTGATGCAAGGAAATTAGCATTCTTACACCTTCCCAATACGAGCAAACAACAAAACGCAGTTCAGTTCAGTCCGTAGGGAATTTTGTCAATAAGTGCTAAAAGATTCTTAAATGTGTGATTCCTGCAACTCAACAATTAACTTATAGGAATTTACTTTGAGGGATAATCAGAAATGCATAGAAAAAGTTCTATGCAAGAACACATTTCATTGATTGATTCATTCATTTACAAATATTTATTGATCACTACTACATGCAGGGCATTGTTCTAAGTCTTGGGGATACAGCAATGATAAAAGCAGAGGAAGTCCCTGTTCTCAGGGAGTTTATACTGTAGTATGTGCATTTTTTGTGGGGAGATTTGGGGCAGGCAGACAATAAACATGTTACACACACACACACACACACACACACACACACACACACACACACACGTAAAGAGCCAGTATGAATATAACTATAGTTCTATCTATGTCAGATTGTGAAAGTACTATGAAGAACAAGCAGGATAAGGGGTGGAGAGGGGTCTCCCAGTTCCGCAAGGGTGCTGAGATGGAGGGGGAAAAATCCCTATTTTAGATAGGGTATTGGAGCACACCTCTCTGATTAATTGATCTTTGTGCAGACACCTATATGAAGCAAAGGACCACACCATGCTCACATCTGGGAGGAAGAGGGGGATTCTCACAGAGGGAGTAGTGAGTGCAAATGTCCTGAGGTAGAAGGGGCATGTTTGGTGTGTCCAAGGAAGAACAGGGAGGCCAGTGTAGCTGACGGAGGGTGGGCCAGAGGAATATCAAAGATTAGATCAGAGAGGAACAGAGGACAAGATCACATAGAGATTTGTGGGCCATTGCGAGGACTGTGAGAGCATCTGGAAGACTGACTGATGCTTAAAACAATAACTGTTTTAAAAATATCTCATGATTTTGTGGGTCAGGCATGTAGGCAGAGCACAGCTGAGGTATTCTTCTGCTCCGTGTAGCATTGACAGACAGAGGCCACTCAGGTGTTTAGCTAGAGGATGAATTGGTCTGCAGGGCCAGGATGGTTCAAGATGCTTTCACTTGCATTGGCACCTTGGCAGGGATGATTGGAGGGCACAGCTGGATTGGTCAACTAGAGCACCTACATCTGAACTGTCCAGCATGGTGGTCTCTGGATAGTCTGACTTCTTAGACGACAGCTTAGGGCTCCCGGAGAATGTTCCCAAAGGCAGGAAAAGGAAGCTGTCAGTCTCTTATAGAAATCAGTACAGGGTCACTTCCAGTGCGTTCTAATGATCATGTAGTCATCAAGCCAGTCTGGATTCAGCAAAAGAGAAATAGACCTCACCTGTTAATGGCAGGAAGTGAATCAGCTACCATATTTAATCTACCATATAGAGTAAGAGAGAAAGGAGTCGAAGGGCCAGGCTTATTTCAGTGTTATTTAAAATTGTGACAATGTGGAAATTACCAAAATAGCCAACTGAGAAAAATGGCTAAATATATCTTACATATATTTACACTCATGTAATGGAATATTTGTCAACTAATAAAATTGTGTTTTCAGAGAAAATTGACAGATGAGGGAAGATATACAGGGTGTGCCAGTGTGTATATGAAGGGGTGTGCGTATGTGTGTGTGTGTGTGTGTGTGTGTGTATGTTTGTGTGCACAGGTACACACTCTTTGAAGAGCTATCAGGCAGAGGAGGGTCAATGTTCAGCCTGTTGTGTCACCAGCCTCTTTGAATAGTGATCGGAGGTCCACAGGTCCCCTTGCATGGCCATTTAGACAGAATTCTCCTGAATGTGGGCCCCTTTAAAGTCTGCCTACTGACAGTTAATCAGGGACTGTGGAGTTTAGGAGGTAAGCAGACCATTGCTCAAATGACTCTGAGGAGACCTTTGTCATGACCCTAATCCAAGTGTGTATTTGATTTTAAAAACACCTCCTGAATCTATAGAGACTGCCAGGTCTCTAAGAAAATGTTTCCATTGTCAAGGTCAGGCTCAGGATCATCTGTGTGGACCTGTTGGTTGGGGGAAGTTGCAAATAGCCTCATCATTCATTCCTCCAGTGGTCAACTTGCCAAATTGGTACCGGGGCAAGGTAAGGAAAGGACAGCTGGATGTGCCGGGCATGGTACTAAGCCCTGGGGCTACAGAGACGAGTGAGATGGGTTCTTTGTTCATGAAGAGCTGGCTGCAGAGCCAAGTCCATCATCTCTGTTTCTTGCCCTGGCCTGGGACCAGCACTTCATAGTAACCCTGTGAATACTTGGATGAATGAAATGAATGAATGATTGGGAGAACCATTTTGGAATGAATTTTGGAAAGTAGGGAGTCAAATGTGTAGCTCAAATCAGGAAATGATTTCTGGAATCTGAAAATCATCATCTGAAAATTATGTCTGGAATGTTCCATAGAGTTACCATCTGTCCATATGTCTAGGTCTTTGAGCAAGCCATCATTCCTAACTTTGCTGGCAAACCACTAATTTGTGGGCAATCACAGACAGCCACAGTTAGCAGCATTTTGGGGGTCTCTGCAAATTTTTAAAAGGCAGCCCCTCTTGGTGAACAAACTGCAAAATGTTGTCCCTCCCTCTGGACTAACCCAATCTATGGGGGGATCATGGCTCCCAAGCTCATTTAGTTCCAGCCCCACTCACCCTCTTGACCTGTGGCTTTGTGCATTGCACAACCATAGGTGGCAGCCCAGGTATGTTGGATCCTTCTGGTCATTTCTTTGACCTGCTCTGATCCTATTTCTGCTCGTATGAACTTTGGACAATGTGGTCCAGCCTGTGATTCCGTCTCTAGCCTCAGGGCTCCGTCTGACTGACACTGGGTTTAAGGCTCATTCTTTTTTATTTTTTTAACATCTTTATTGGAGTATAATTGCTTTACAATGGTGTATTAGTTTCTGCTGTATAACAAAGTGAATCAGCTATACGTATACATATATCCCCATATCCCCTCCCTCTTGTGTCTCCCTCCCACCCTTCCTATCCCACCCCTCTAGGTGGTCACAAAGCAGCGAGCTGATCTCCCTGTGCTATGCGGCTGCTTCCCACCAGCTATCCATTTTACATTTGGTAGTATATATAAGTCCATGCCACTCTCTCACTTCGTCCCAGCTTCCCCTTCCCCTTCCCCGTGTCCTCAAGTCCATTCTCTGTGTCTGCGTCTTCATTCTGTTTTCTACCCTGAGAGTGTCCACCCTCAGCTCTGCCTTTGGGACCAGCCTTCCACACTTAACCTGCAAGAACCTCTCCACACCCCAGCAAAGGGGCCTGCAAACAGGACCAAGGCAGGGGTCCCCCTCCTCTTTTCTCTCTGCAGAGCAGACCAGATTCAGATGCACCTATGGGGACTGGGGGGAGGGGGCTGAGCTGACCCTCTCCCAGCAGAGCCACTGCTATTATGATCACCACTTCGTTCTTAGCAAGTAACCAGAGTGCTGGGTTCACTGGGGAGAATCAGAGCCAGGATCCCAGCCCCTTTGTTCTTTCGCTGCACTCTTGTGCATTCATTTCAGTTATTCCTTTAGAGCAGAATTTAAATTGTTTATTGATTTGGGCTGTCAATTGCCCAATAACACTCCAGGCAGGAGCTCAGATAGCAGTAAGAATTCTACTACACCTAGCAGCACCCATTCCCCACCCCAACCTCTGTGTTATTTCCAGCTACAGCCGCAGTGCCTGAAGCATCTTTGCTTTTAGATGTCACTTCTTTTTCCATTTAAAGGCAATGCAATCTACCCTTCCCAAGAGCTCCTTTCCTATTCTCATTTCAAGTTTCATTTCCTCCTCTATGCAAACTCCTTTCCAAAGGTTACATACTCTGCTCCTATTTTTTTTAATTTTTTAAAATTAAATTAAATTAAATTTTTTTAACATCTTTATTGGAGTATAATTGCTTTACAGTGGTGTGTTAGTTTCTGCTTTATAACAAAGTGAATCAGCTATACATATACATACATCCCCATATCTCCTCCCTCTTGCGTCTTCCTCCCACCCTCCCTATCCCACCCCTCTAGGTAGTCACAAAGCACCAAGATGATCTCCCTGTGCTATGGGGAGGGATAGTGATAAAATATGACTGTGTGATTTAGGAATATATCCTCTCCTGCAACTTCATGCCTTTTTCTTCTACAGTTGCCAAATTGAGCACCTAGTAGGTGTCGGCCACTGTTCTAGGTGGTTGGGATACATCTGTAAACAAAACAGACAAGTCCCTGCCTTCATGGTGCTTAGAGTTTCATGAGGGAGACAGAAATATGAGGGAGCATAATAAATGAGTAAATGTCATGCTGTACTAGAAGGTGGTAGGTACTTTAAGGAAAAAGGCAGCAGAGTAAGGGAGATTGAGGATGCTTGTGGTAGAAGTGATATATAGTTTTAAAGAGAGTGTCTAATCTTGGCCTCATTGAAGAGGTGATATATTGACAGACTTGAAGGAGGTGAAAAAGATTTAGCCAAATGGATTTTGAAGGGTGGGGGAGAAGGGAGGAGGAAAGACTGCATTAGGATAGCCAGTGCAAAGGCCCTGAGGCAGGAGTGTGCTTTCAGTGTTCAAAGAACAGCAAGGAGGCCTGGAGCTGAGTGTGTATTTGGGAGGCCAGGAGAGAACTGGAAACTGGGTCTCACAAGGCTTCAAAGACCTGGGATTTAGGCTTTTTTTTTTTTTTTTTTAATTATTATTTATTTATTTTTCCTTTTTTTGGCTGTGTCAGGTCTTAGTTGCAGCATGTGGGATCTTTGTTGAGACATGTGGGATCTTTTTTTCGTTATGGCACGTGGTCTGCTCGGGTTTCTCTCTAGTGTGGTGCGTGGGCTCCAGGGTGTGTGGGCTCTGTAGTTGTGGCGCACAGGCTTCAGAGCATGTGGGCTCTGTAGCTTAGAGCACGCAGGCTCTCTGGTTGAGGCACGTGAGCTCAGTAGTTGTGACGCGAGGGCGTAGTTGCCCCGCGACATGTGGGAGCTTAGCTCCCTGACCAGGGATTGAACCCGCGTCCCCTGCACTGAAAGGCGGATTCTTTACCACTGGACCACCAGGGAAGTCCCGGAATTTAGGCTTTTGCCCTATATAAAATGGGGAACTGTTGAAGGGTTTTGAACAGAAGAGTAAGATGGTTTGCTCACATGTAGAAAAGCGTCGCTCCGGCTAGGGAGTTGAGAATAGACTGTAGAAGTCCATTACAAGTCCAAGAGAGAGAAGATGTGACGTCTGCAAGGAGAGAGCCGGTGGAAATGATTGGATTTCAGGTATATTTTGAAGATCAGCCAACAGGTTAGCTGGTGGAATGGTGGTGGGAGTGGGAGAAAGAGAGGAAGTTTACGCCCAGGCTGCTGGGAGGGTGGAATTGCTGCCGACTGACATGGGGAAGAGTGTAGACGGGTTTGTTGGGAGAGACGAGCAGTTCAGTTTGGGGCATGTTAAATTTGAAATGTTCCCTGGACATCTATCAGACGACATGAGAAAATAGAAAAGACGGCTTTGTAGTCAAACAGGCCTTAACTGAAATCACATCTCCACCACTGGTTAGCTCTGAGACCTTCAGAAAAGTACTAAATAACATCTCTGAGCTCTGAGTTAGGACTGTATACTCCTGACATGTAGATCATTCTCTCCGTATGTACTGCACTGGAGATTGAGGTGCGGATGAAATAATAGAGTGGGTGTGTCCTGGAAGCAAAGTAAGCAGAGCTGAGTTCCTGCTTATTATGTTTCCAGAAAGGCCAGGGATGGATTCCAATCTCAACTCATAGACTCTCCAGTAAGTCACTTCCTCCACTCTGGGCTTCAGTTTCCTCAACTCTCAAGTGAGAAATGGCATGAATAACCTTTCAGGTCTGTTTCGGCATGGTGGCTGCATGAGTGCAGGGACCTCAGTGTTGGAAGGGCTCTACCTTCCAGCTTGCTAGTGTCCTGCCTCATGCTGGGAATCCACACATGTGCACACACACACACACACACACAGCCCTGTGAAGCTCTGTAGGTTTTCTCGTGTTCAGACGGATCTCATCTCCCTGGGCCTGTCACTGGTTGCATCTGGCCAAACCCTTTTTCATTTGAGACTCGCGGAGTCCTGTGCGGTTGCCCTCCTTCCTCTCTGGTCCATAGTCTGGCAGCTCAGGTCCTTCTTGTGGCCACACCAGACAGAGCAGTCCAGGCAGCCACTGTTCACCCAGTATAACCACCGTCACTGCCAGGGGAATGCCCCCCCCCCCACCTCTGTGCAGCAGTTCCGATAAGAGGGGGGAGTAAACATCACAAATCTGGAACAGCATTTCATGGAGGTGCCCAGGTCAGGAAAGAAACAACAGGCTTGCAGTACCTCCGATGTCCTCAGACCTGCGTGTGTGTGCTCGGCTCTCCCTCCGTGCCCCCTCTGTCCCTCCCTTGGGGCACCTGCACCACCCCACCCCGGGTGGTCCCTCTAAGCTGCCTCCCTCCCTGCATCCCATTAGGCTTGTTCATTCACTTCCTCTTGGGTGGTGACCTTGATGGGCACCTGTATGTCTCTTTTTGGGGAGAGAATCACTTTAGAGCCAGCTGATTTCCTTGCAAACCACATCATGTTTCTGTGATTCAGTTTTGCAAAGAACTTGATGTTTCCTTTATGTTCTTTCTGTTGTAACAACTGTTGGTGTCACACTGACCTATCTAGCTTTATATATTTTTTTACATTTTTATTTATTTATGGCTGTGTTGGGTCTTCGTTTCTGTGCGAGGGCTTTCTCTAGTTGTGGCAAGCGGGGGCCACTCTTCATCGCGGTGCGCGGGCCTCTCACTATCGCGGCCTCTCTTGCTGCGGAGCACGGGCTCTAGACGCTCAGGCTCAGCAGTTGTGGCTCACGGGCCCAGTTGCTCCGCGGCATGTGGGATCTTCCCAGACCAGGGCTCGAACCCATGTCCCCTGCATTGGCAGGCGGATTCTCAACCACTGTGCCACCAGGGAAGCCCTAGCTTTTATTTTTTAAGCGTCTCTATGTTGGTCCTCTTTCTTGGTGCTAGCCTGTTTTTCTTCAGACTCAAGTCTATTCATTTCTAAAATACTATGTGACCCAAACATTCCAGTATACTTTATTATCGGTTTTATTCTCCCTCCTTTTACTCCCTAGTATAGTCCCTGACTGACCATTTATCATAGCATTTACCACACTGTATCAAAAGGACCTGTCTTCCCCACCAGACAGTAAGGCAGGAATCGAGTATTGACCGTCTCTGTGGGCACAGCAGCCAGTTCAGGGGCAGAAACCCATGGGAGCACAGGAAGCATTTGTAGAGTGAATGAATAGAGAAGGGTTAATAAATTATTAATCATACAGAGAAAAAGGTGATCTTGAATTTACTTATGCCCCTACCCAGGAAAAATGCAAACATATGAATGCCTTTGTGTCTCTCCAAACCTTAGTCCATCTTATAAAGCACAGAAAGTTCTGGAAGCCAGGTTATTTTCCTGACCTGGATACCTCTTGGGTCAGAAAACAAGTTCCAGAGCACACGTGAGAGCATAAAGCCATGCGGACTAGGACACCAGGCCATCGTATCTTCAGGTCCCTGGGGAAGGATGGCTCACTGGATATGCTCTGACTTCGTCTCATCCTGAGAGAGTTAATTGATTGACTCACTGACACACCCAGTCAGTCAGCAGATATTTTCTGAACACGGGATTCGGGTTAGGCGCCTCGCTGTGAGGCACGGCTGCACTGCTGAGCTTACTCAGAACTCCTTTCCAGACCCTCACAGTAGCAGACAAGCCAACAGAGGGTCCAGAGGAGGCGCTGGACACCAACTCAGGACATAGGGAAGGCTGCCCAGAGGAGGTGCTGTGTGAAGTGGGGTGAGTCAACGTGAGGAGAGAAAGGGGGCACAGTGTGATGGAGAGACCTGTGGGTCCCCACCAGCTGATCTAGGGGCAGAGACCCAGGCTGGAGTGATCACCTGATGCCCCGAAGGCACTTACACCCGCTGGATTACAGAGTGTGAAGGCCAGACGGGTGAATATGCACTGATTTCTGAAGGGGCTGGTTGGCCTGTCCAGAGTGTAGACCTCATTGTGAAGGCAGTGGGAGCCCCTGAAGAGTCTTAAGCAGAAAGGTGATGTGATCAGAGCTGCATCTTACGATGCTCATTCTGGCTTCTGAGTGGAGAGATGTAGGGGACAGAAGTGAATCAGAGCATCCAGGAAGGTAGCTGTTGTGGTCCTCTCCAGGCAAGAGAGGATTGTGTCTGGACTAGGGGAGTGAAGGAGGGGCTGGGGAAAACTGGGAGGATTCGAGAGATTTTTAGAAGGTAAAATTGATGGGCTTCAGCCATTTGATAGACCAGCAGTTGGTAAACAATAGTCTATGGATCTGCCCTTGTGCCTGGATTTGTAAAGCTTTATGAAACACGTGCACACTACAGTGGCAGAGTTGATGTGTTGCTGCAGAGACCTTATGGGCTGCAAAGCGTAGAAGGTTTACTCTCTCGTCCTTAACAGAGAACTAACTCCTGGGTTAGATGCAAAGCACTGGGGAGGGAGGGAGAGGAAAGATTTGAGGGTGACACCCAGGTTTTTAATGTTGGTGCCTGTGGTTGAAATGGAAACTCAGGGAAAGAGAAAGGAGCTGTCTGAGTCCTACAGCCATGCTAGCCTTGCTTCTTAACGGACACTTTATCAGGCTCTTCCCAGCCTCCTCCCCAGGGAAACTGGGCTCTGTCCCCCTTCTCTGTTCAGCTGGAACCTGCTGGGAATTGGCCCCGTTCTTCAAAACCATGACCTTGGTTTCACCTGACCACAGTATTACCTGCTGCCCCCATCCACCTCTACCAAAGGGCAGAGCTAGCGCCCACTTTTCTGGGTCTTTCCAGGCACATGTAACTCTATCCAGGACCAGAGCTGGACCAGTCATATTCAGGACCAGAGCTGGACCAGTCATTTTCCCAGCCCCGGGCCAGGCAGGTTCTATCCCCTTGCCTCCCCCGAGCCCACCCCCAGTTGTGTTGCTGAGGTCCCAGCAGCCTGTCCTTCCACCTGAGCCTGTGCCAGTGGTCCAGGAATCACCTGGGCTGATGCTGCTCTCTGTCTCCCTCCCTTCCTCCCTCTCCCCTTCCCTCCCTCCCTCCCTCCCTCCCTCCCTACCCGCCTCCGATCCAGCAGCGGCAACCTGCGGGGACAGGGGCTGTAGCAGTCTTTCTCAGAGGCCAGGGAGCAATCCCTGCTGTCTCTTTCTAAACAGGTCACCCTTGGTGGGTGTGTAAATGCACTTTTCTGCTTGTCAAAGTGACATTTTCACGATGCTCAAAGTTATTAAGTGGCATCTTTGGGCACCCACTTTTTAACCGAAGTGGAGTAGGCTGGACAATGTCAATAGTGATAATGTACAGTTATGTCCCCAATACCATTTTGATTGAACGCATCGTGGAAACGGTGCAAACTGCAGAGCCCTTTGCAGGGAATTACCAGTTAAAGAATTTGTTCAGACTTACAGGTTTTTTTAACTGTAAACCCTGAGTGTCTTAAATAAATACCAGCTGCCACAGTCCTCTGACTGACTAGGGAATGTGAAAGGCTTAGCCTGTGATGCTCCGGGTGGCTCGGCAGCCCCCAGCCCACAGCTACAGGCTTAAGGCTTCCCTGGTTTTGGAGCCAAACTGCCCTCAGTCAGAGGGATGGAGTTTGTGCTGGTCTACTCTGAGCCCAGCTTGCTGTAATGGATTTTGGGGGTTTTTTGCCCCACCACCCCAAGTAGGAGGGCCTGCCCTGATACCTCTATAGACAGAGGTTTGAATGGAAGTTAAGAAGGAAGCAAGGTCTGGTGAACTCATTGGATCATGGCGTAGTCACCTGGTAAATGCCCCCAACTCCACACTGGCTACAGGCTAGACTTTCTTCCAGACTCTGAGATTGACAGACGCTGGCTTCATTCCCACCACGAGGCTGTCAAATGCTACCTCTTTATTGAGACCCCTCTCTGGGTCCAGGCAGCTTGTGTCCTTCTTCCAGGAAAGCTCTTACCTGCCTGGGAAGGGTATTGCATTCAGACGATCGTGGGTAGAGCAGTTTGGGCGGGGGCGTCGCTCACCCGTGGAGACCCATCTCCCCCGCTAGTGTCCAGGGTGCTTTCCTGGTCCAGGGCAGGCTGGGCTTGTGCTGCCAGGATCACTCCTGTCATCTTGCCGCCCTACATGCCTGCCAGCCCCTCCTTAGCTAGATGCTTCCCTTGTTCCCAGTGTAAACATCCTGCATTCCGCTCTAGTGCTGCTTCTGTCTCCTCCTTCTGGGTGGGTTTTATCCTTCAAGACACACCGTGTTTCTTACGTCCATTTCTTGTGGGTACCTTGCTCAGCGTACCTCTGACACCTTGTTGCCCATCTCCCACAGCATTAATTAATTGTTCATTACATTAATGCACTCTTTAATTTGACAAATGTTTGTTGAGCAAAGATGCTGGGCATTGGGCATATGCTGGCAAGCAAGACAGGTGTGGGCCCTGCCCTCATGGAGCAAATATTCTAACGAGGGAGACAGACCAAAAAAAAAAGACTAATGACAGCTATTGTTTATATAAAAAACAAATCTCTGCTCTCAGAGGTTGAGGTAGACAGCGTATTACCTTGGGGGCAGTCAGTGACTGGAAGGGGCAAGGGAGGGGGATGCTCTTCTGGGATGCCTTAGAATGCAGAGAACATTCTGCTTCTTGACCTAGGTGCGATTTATACAGGTGTGTTTGGCTTGTAAAAATTTGGAGATTAGGTTACGGGCACATTTCTGTATGGAATTAAACTTTGATTAAAAGTTAAATAATGAAGTAAAAAGTGAATTAATTATAATCATGCCAAGTGCTATGAAGGAGGAGAGCAGCGTCTGAGAAGAGGACCTGGCCTGGATGGCAAGGGGGGGCTTTCCTGAGAAAGTGGCATTTTACATTGCTCTCTGAAGGACAAGGAGGAGTTATCTAGGATCAGAGGGGAAAGTGGGGAGAACAGTCCAGAGGAGAAGCCAGCATGTACTAAAGCCCCGAGGTAGGCAGGAATATGGCCTGTTAACAGAACCTGGGGAAGACCCTTGTAGCCACATCAGAGAAAATAGGGGGGAGGGACACCTGTGGGAGGTGAAGCCAGAGGGCAGCCAGGAGGGGCAGGGCCTGGGGGGCAATGGGAAGTCACTGAAGGGAGTAGGCAGGAGGGCTGTTCTGATGAGATCCCTCAGGCTCCAGCATGGAGGACGGGCAATGGCTGCCAAGAGGGGAAGCAGGCAGACTGGTGAAGGGGGGCAGGCATTCTTTTTTATATATATAAAAATTTATTTATTTATTTTTGTCTGAGTTGGGTCTTCATTGCTGCGCGTGGGCTTTCTCTAGTTGTGGTGAGCAGGGGCTACTCTTCGTTGTGGTGTGTGGGCTTCTCATTGCGGTGGCTTCT